>NW_015150623.1:374748-459714 GCF_000732505.1 Cyprinodon variegatus
TAACCACTGCGCTACACACTCGCAACACGTGACACCCCTTCCAGTCTGCTACTCGACCTATGTAATTCTGACTCATGGGACGCCGAAATGGAGTCAGACTGCCACCTAGTGGCTATAGTAGTCACATGTTTTTCACACAATACATAAAACACGCGGAGCGTGAGTGAAGTGTAAATTTCCAATCAGCGCCCACTGTAGCTCAGACCATAAATTACTCCGTTAATAAATCTTTTTGTGTTGGTAAAATCAATCCCGCCAAAATAGTATATTCATCTTGAAAAAACAGGATTTTAGGTGTTATTAATATAGTAGGATATGTCATATGCAGTACACATGTCCTACTACTATACAGCTTAAACCCTCCCATCCAATGGTCATCAACCTGCCTGAACAGTTCCTGTGTTGGCAAATGGTCAGCATGAAATGGCTGTATTCGGCAATGGTAGTTTCAAGTTTGTAGCTCTGTCCACCTTGATTCCTAGAGAGCTGTGCAGTGATGATATAACAAAAATAATCTGCATTCAATAGGATGAACTGAAGGATCCTGTACCTGAGTTTTAATGACTATAGGAGGCCAAGCAGTTTTGTTAGCAATGGCATAAGGTCCTTGGCTACCCTATGCTGTTACTTATTAAGGATGGCTCCACTTTAAGTGAGAACACAGATAATAGGAATAGGTCCCATGATGGCAGGCAAAGAAACTCTTTCTCCCCCGGTTTGGTCACTGCTGGGGCACAGGAAATACAGCACAAACTTGAAGAGCTACTTATCTAAGATGTAGAACTAGTAAAGACCTGCTTCTAGTAAAGCCAATGAAATCTAAAAAGAGAAGGAACAAGTTTTTAGCTTGTTGGTGAAGATTCTCAATCATCCAGGTCATAGCTATTACAGAAAATTAAAAAAAAAAAAAACAATCCACTGGACATTGTTTCCCAGTTTGAAGATGTTTTGCTTCACATCCAGGAAGCTTTTTCGATGCAAAATGTCAAAAATAGCATTGAATTTGAAGCTTTATAGAATGGACCAAAAACAAAGCCTTGTTTTGGCTTAGAAAACATGCAATTTGAATGTGACAAACGGGTCCTCCCCTTTGGAATGGGGGTTTGTAGCTTCTGCCAAGCAAGAGATTGAACATAAAATGGAACCCTTCCCTTCATTAGAACTTGTTATTTCCTCAGATGTCTCTTTATTTCAGAGGTAACCACCAACTTGGTTTCACAAGGTTACTGAGGTTAAGGGAATGAAGCATGGAAAAATATGTTTTGGAAGATGCAACTTACTTTTTTTTTATGGAATGTTATCATTTATCAGACTAATGGTAAAATTTCGCCACAGCATTTGAAACAAAAATCAACGAAAGTAGTTAATTCAAATATCTCTCCAAAGAATAGAGGTATGTTATTAAGCCCACCTACAGCTATTATCTATCATAGAAACACTGTTAGACAAATTACATTGGATAGATCTGATGTAGAGCTCCTCTGGTAACAGCTCAATTTAGGCTTTCTATGACTAGGCTAGTAGATACTCTGTAGTCTTTGTTTTGCAATCAGTGAAGGATAAACAAATAGCTAGCTTTTACCACAGCTTTCCTCGCAAGTAGACATTCCTAAAGAGGTCCTAACGGACTCTGACTTCCTCCCACAGCAGTCTCTACATCTCCCTTAAGCATACGTGGGCATGGTTGTTTTTCTGTCCTGTCTTTGTCTGTGATGGATTGGCCTCCTGTCAACAGGGGACCCCTGCCTCCTGTTGAATGACTGCTGAAGATTGAATCCAGAACATAATTCTCTCTCAGGGTCACTATATCTGACAAGACATTAAAATTCACCTTTACTGCTCTCTTTACGGGGGATTTCTGTCAACCTTATCATCCACAGGAAGATGTCTCATGAAACAGGACTGTTCCTCCAACTAGATTTTCATATTTCCTGTGATGCATGGAGGTTTGCATCATGTGTGAGGATACAGCAATTGGTGCAAATCTGACAGAAATGCTGCATTTGAACATGCTGTAGTCAGGCTAAGGATAATGTAGAGGCAAGGGTGTATTTTTTGTCTTGTCTCTAAGGGTAGGGTGAATGTGTTAGAGGTATGTATGGGCATGTGTGCGTGGAGCCGTAACTAGCTGTTGGCATGTGTCTGGAGCTGAATGATTGTTTAATGAATATTACCTGCTCTGGGTCTGTTTGTTTGATTCAGAGAAAGGCTAAGGCAGGGTGCCAATATTTCTGTTGACCGCAAGTTTAAAGCTAAATAAGTCTGCAAGTCTACCTATTGTACAATGATTCACAGAAAAAGGGTACGATAAACATCCCTAACTGCAGTAAAAGCTTTACGTTTCCTCCTTGGATTCAGCACGTCGAACAGATCCCTGCTCTCCTCTCCGTGACACATTTTTGGATGATAGCTGATGAAGGTTCTCAGTCATCCAGGTCATAGTCATTCCGTAAAAATTCAAAAAATCTTTCCAAGATTTGAAGACGAAGACGGAGAGGTAGCGAAACGTCTTCAAATCTTAGAAACCAAGTCCAGTGGATATTTTTTGAATTTTTACGGAATTTTGGATGATAGTCACTTACAGATAAATTAACAATTAAATAGGAGATTTAAGGAAACAGCAGTAGCAGTGTCTCCACAGCTAAGACTGATATTTGATTGCACTATGTATGGTGTAAGGCAAAATTATTTCATTGCAAGATGCATTTATCCTACAGATAAAATCATACTTTCATAAAACAGCATGTAAGGTATCGACTCTGTTTGACAAACAACTCTCTCGCACTAGTCCGACTTGGCCATTTCAATAATACCTGCAAATCATCATTATAGGCAAACTGCAGCCTTTGAAGGCTGGATTTTCTTATATGTAGACCACAAGTGAACAGTGTAGAAAGTTACAAAATGGCTTAAATAGTTCCACCTTCACTTCATCAGTACATGCACCACACTTAAGGCTGATTTATACTTAGAAACAGTTAACGCAGATATGCCCCCGCAGACAATCTGGTGCACCCCTCTGAAATTGTAGGCAGACATGGGCAATGTGGAGTCAACAAGTCATCTCCATGTCATGTATTTAATCTACCCAGCCAATTAACCAGGTGAGTCCAATCTGCACAGGTTAATTCACAGTGAAGATTGGACTCACCTGCTTCAGTGGCTGGGTAGAACAAATACATGACATGGAGATGACTTGTTGACTCCACATTGCCCATGTCTGATTGTAGGTGACATCCGCTCTACTCTATGCGTATTTCCTGTTTGATACCTTTGTGTTGTTTGTATGATCGCCATTGTGGAAAACAGCTTGTGAAGATGGACCAGTTGCAGGAGCATGGTGCGCGAGAATGCTGGGACCCTTTTTCCACCTGGATCCCCGCTCTTTTTCACCCTCATGTCCCTCCTACATTGTCTAACAAATTCTCTGTGATAATTTGCCCAAGATACTTTTTTTTTGGAGCACCAGCACATTATTTGACAGCCGAAAAGCTGGAAACTCAATAGATTTATCCTCTTTACTCCTACAGATCATAACAACACTTTTAGATGGATAGTATTAAAAAAAACAGTTTGTTAAGATACTCAGTTTCATTTGCAAGGCACTCATATGGGGTGTGGACATTTATCTGACATTTTGTGTCAGATGAATTGCTTTGCACGAGTCTACTTCAAGGATCCAGCCTCTTATGCCATAATATTGCCACCGGGAATACGTCTTCATGTAATTTTATCACCAAAATCACCACTGGTCTCCAAAAGCCTTGTGGAAAAGTTCATTTACAGAGTTCATAATTTCTAAATCCTGCGTTGTCAGAAAAGTCTTGTAGACACAGAACATCACATTGACTCAGAAGTTTGCCTACAACAACATGGCAAGCTTTGTCCTCTGCACTATGGCACATGTGCAGGCCTGCCACAATTATATGAGAGAACTTTAAAAGCCATTTGCTCAGATTTATTAGGCCACAGGGCCACAGGCCTCTCTCATTTGCATAATCGGAGGAACAGCACCGCTCATACTCACAGTTCCAGCCCTATGTGGCTCATAAAAATGCCACCCATAATCTCCCACTGGCCAGAGATCAGGAATGTACATCTCTGCCACATCATTACATTCAGATGAGAGTTTGAAAGAGGCAAGCCTGTTATTGACGACCCAGTTGGCCTTGAAGATAGCCAGTTAATGTCTTTACATCCAGGTCAGGTAATAATTTAGAAGCAAAAACACTCCCCTGTTTTTTATGTTTCCTATGGCCCCTTTGCCCATAATAGCCATACTTTTAGCAGGCTTTGTCACTCCAGGTGTAGAACAGTGTAATCCCCCATATCACCTTTCCTCTTTGCACAACAGCACTGCACATTTGGGATTAAAGCAGATACGTAGTTGGACCAGATATCTTGCCATCGCCAGGGGTGGCTTTCAAACACAGTATGCTCGCCAAATCCATGTCCCTCCTCCCAACATCTACTGCAGACCCAGCAACCTTAGTAACTGACAGTTTCACAGCATTTGCTTCTGAGGTTTTCGTGGCACCTACGGTCACCATCCTCTGTCACCTCCGCGTTCACAGGGACAGATCCACACCAGTACTGCCCCTCAGCTACCGGATTCTGCATACCCCAGGCAGCACACCTGTCCGTTCACGTCAGTTATGATCACACAAAGGTCTTCCCTTTGGTCCACCTGAAGTTTCAATGCGGACTTCATGGCTCCCACCTCAGCGTGCAGTTGCACCAATTTCCTGAACAGACCGCAGATATCCATGTTTAATAAACAGGAGGCAAATTTCCAAATAATGTGAAACAAAACATGGCACATTTTCCTTACCTTCAATTTAGGACATTTAGAAAGCTTTTGATGTCATTTCTTTTTGAGCTCATTCATACAATATATTTTGCTGGGTAGTATTGCACAGTTCAAGCACTATCTTGGAGCCCTCTATAGACTCATCCTTCACAATTATTTTGCCATCCACACACCTGTCAATCTCAGATTTATGTCTAGATCAGCATGAAGCAGGGATAGTAGAAGTACAGGCTTTCCGAAAACACTTTCAGGTCAGCTGTATCTAGTATGGAGACACACCATCTTCATTAAGTTAAAAAACTATTTGAGTGTTTACAAACTAAAATTATGTAGATCTGGATATTGACTTTGATAAAGAGACCAAAGCAATATAAAATAAATCCTTTAGTTTTATTGCTTTTTTACATTATGGATTAACGTTGTTTATAGAGTAACATTAGTGTATCAATGTTTCTTTTTTTTCCAATATATTTTATTGAATTTTCCTTTTTTAAGGTACAATAAACTTACATTGCAGACATGAACTTCTGCACACTGGCATTCACTCATGTACTCACCATTCAAACCTGCATTTGTTCTAAAATATACAAAACTCTTTAGATTATGACACAGAAAAATAACAAGACCATATGGAAATACAAACTGTATTCAAGACATCCATTTAATAAGCTCCGCCTTCAGTCTCTATGATCCTCATATATGGCTCCCAGAGGTTCTCAAAGTCTTGCTGTTTACCCTTGGCGATATATGTTAATCTTTCCAGTCCGAGCCAATTTGCAATTTCTCTTTTCCAGAGTCCCAGGGAGGGGGCGTCCATGCTCCTCCAGCATAATGCAATACTGTAGATCTTCTGGCTTGAAGAAGTCCATAATCTATCAATTTGGTTTTAGTCTGTGATTATTTAAATTCCACTGGGTATATTCCTAGAACACAGATTTTAACCTCTAATGGGACTTTAACCATAAACACTTCAGATAGACACCTAATAACCTCCCTCCAAAACTTCTGAGTGTATCAATGGTTGATCATTTTATAAAAAGTTGTAGGATAAAATATGTTTGGAGCTTTCTCTGTTCCTACACCATTATTCTTTACATATTCATAGTTATAACTCTTTCTATACAACAAAATTTCACTTTCTGATTCATAGAGATAAAGATAGCTTCTTTCAGACAGTCTGGCTGGCAGTGCACAACAAAAGATGGAGAAGGGGCAACATTCTTACTGTTCTTCAAATAGCGTTCCTTTCTCATTCTTTTAAATCTTTGGTTTATGATCTGTAGCGCTGCTAAATGTACCGCAGGCCTTATTTTATCTCTGAAAATCGTCAGCAGTTTATCTATGATGTAGCTTAAACTAGAGAAACATGTTTAAAGTCCAATAAAGACTTTTCAAACTTAACAGAAGTCTAATGTAATCCTCCCGACTGTATACTAAAACCCCTTCTTTAGGTGTAGATTGTTTTGGAAATGTGTGATTTTTAATGCAACCTATTGATGTGGTTTTCTGTGGAACCACTTAAAGTGTATTGTTAAGTTTCCCAGTTTCTGTCTGGTCCTCCTGATACTCCACCTTCCAAGCTTTCTCATTTTGACCATTCAAACCTCAGCCCTCAATGTTTGGTCAGGATTTAGGCGATGGTTACAAAGGATGCATCATTAGAGAAATGGAAGGTAAGGTCTGAAATCTGTCATTGCTTTGTATGCAGCCCCCTTTACTTAGATCGCCCTGAATAAAATCCAGTGCAACTAACCTGAGGCAGCTCCTATTTTTTTTTTTGGTAGTTTCCTGTTTTTCCTGACAAAGTATGGACTTCTATTGGTCTCCTACCATTGAAATGCAATCTTTATGTCAATAATTGCTTTGAAGGATTTCCAGACCAGCAGTAGCGAAGCCGGTAATGAACCACTGTAGGGATGTTTCATTTATGTATTGATATGTATTACTATCAGTTTGCTTTTATTTAATATTTTAATCTTTGGGTTCATCATTTTCCTTCTAATAACTGTTCAGTATCAAGTCGCCATGAAGCAGCTGCAGCATGACCTTATCTGATCAGATGGCCCGATGCTCATGCTGCTTCTGTCTGGGAGGATTTCTGTTTACTCGCTCTAAAAGGCGGCCACTCTGATATCAACCAATCACGTCCCGCTGCTCACCATACGATTCATCTGCTGAGCTCTCATCGCCATGGAAACATTCACAGTAGAGGTATAACCGGTGTTCCCTGTCAGCAGGGAGGGAGGGGAGAAGGTGTCACCATGGTGATGGAGGAAAAAGGGATGCTTCAGTGAGCGGCTGTTGCCATGGAGACCCACAAAGCATCTCCTGGAGGGGAATAGAGGAAAGGACGGAGTAACAGGAAGTCAATAACCAGTGAAAGAGAACAGGAACCCGAGAAAAGCTGACATGATGTTTGACCTGGAAGAATTGTAGATCTTTTAGAGACAACACACTCCCACATCAATGCTTTTTTTTTTTCCTTTTTCCTTTTTTGAATACATTTGCTGAGCATAGAGTTGTTTTCCCCATCATACCTACAATGAGCTTTTAAACCCACAACATGTGGCGCTGTTAACAAACCTTAACAATGATTTCAGAATAATAAAGGTTTGTTGTGAAGTTGCTAATTAGCAACATGTTACCATTAGAGATGTCCTGAGGTGTTAAACATAATCACCTTCTAGAGAGCTTAAACTGTTTGGTTGCTCCTGTTGGTTTTAACCATTAGAAACATTTGTTTTTATTACTGCAGCTATAAGACAAGAATTATTTGTTCCACATGGCTAATAAAGAAAAAGAACACTGATTCTCATCTGCTGCTAATTGCAGGTTCCTGGAAATTAAACGGCTCTGTCTGTTTAAACTGTTATAACTCAGGCAAACCTTCTTTCTTCATATCCAGCGCTGTGTATTGTTAAGATGCAGTGGGTTTAATGTCTACTGACCCTAAAGTTGATCTATTTCTGTTCCCTGCCACACCTGCATGCAGGTATTGTGATCAGCTTGTTAGTCTGCATCAAGACAAGTCATTCTAACCTTTAGGTTGCCATAGTCGAGCTACAGGCTTTAAGTAACTGCGTTCTGGAAAGGCTGTGAGAGTTTGTTGGAAACACAGACTAGATCCCCGAGAAAAACCTTTGGCCCCAGTGTTCTGTAGTAAGCTGCTTAATAGGGGAGTTACATGCAGTGAACAGATGTTATTACAGCATGCAATTTTAATGATGAATACACTTCTTTTCCCCAAATATTGCATAAACACGTGCTGTATACAGATACAAATTATTCTCATAGTAGTTTGTAACCTGTATTAATCCATTCATATTATGTAAGAATCTTGTAGGTATCTTTAATTACCATTTAGGAAATCTTTCACTTCTGAATGTCCTTGTCTGTTATCTGTAAAATATCAACTGTCTTGCCTTCTGTATAGCTGCCTGCAGAATATAATTAGTTTTTCATGTACAGATTTAATTGCATATCCAAATTTTTTTTCACAACATGCAGTAAAAGAGACATACTACTGTATGGTGAAGAGGCTAAAGTTGTAATTGCTTCTTAATTGCTAATGCTAAAGGACAAGAAAGGAGTAAGGATGCAGACCTGCAGCACATCTGTCCATCCAGGAGTCCCATCGTTCCATGTTGACCATTTAGTCTTTTTGGGAGTAACTGAACATTGCAGTTACAGACTAAATGAGCTGCTAAATGTGACAAAAGGAAACCCCTTTCCATCAGTCCAGACCAGAGGGACAAGGCGACAGACATCAGAGTCAGTGAGGCGAGAAGAGTATTTGTGCTAATGAACAGCTCTGCTGGACGCCTGACACTGATTGCTGACACCTCCTCCTGCCAAGGCAGTAATGGCTGCCCCAGCCTCGAGGGCACTCAGGTGACAATTCCCAGCCTTTTCAGGCAATGCCATCGGAAACTCAGTCCGGACGAGAGTTTGGTGATGAATTACGCAGCTGTGAACTGTTGAGGGTACAAACTGTATGCGTGCTCTCATCTAAATATAAGGCAAAAGATTAGATTCAAATAGAAAACAAATTTATTTATTGACGATAAGCAGAAAAAATGCAGGTTCAAAGCAGCAAAGGCAAGCTGAAGCATACAGATTAATACAAGAGCAACACACACACACACACATATATATATATATATATATATATATATATATATATATATATATATATATATATATATATATATATATGATTGAGAGTAAGAGAAAACACAGAAGGAATTTACAAAGAAAGTAATCTGCAGGTATTAAGACACAATATTCAAGTTAAAAGACGTGTAACTGATTAGAGAAGTTCATTATGGGTATAACTTTTTGAATAAAACTGAATTTATAGATAGAAGTGATAATCATCAAACTAACAGATGCTGGGAGGGAGGCTCTGCAGTAACACTTTATGCAACAGCTTCACGGATGGGATGGGAGACATTGACCAACAATGGAGTTGGAAACACTGTCCAACAGGGCATTGCAAGAGTTTTTTTCAAAAGAGGGGTGGAAGACAATGTCCAACAGTGGGTGAGAGATATTATCCAACAAGGAGATATTTTTGCACTGTAGGATGGGGGACTTTGTCCCAACATTGGTGTGGGAAACATTTTTGCACAGTGGAGATGGAGACACCGGGGAGTGGGAGATAATATCCAACTGTGGTATGAAAGCTGTTTTTACAAAGTGGAAAAGGGGAAACATTGTTCAACAGTGGTGTGAGAGATACTTTTGCAGAGTCAGGTTGGAGACTTTGTCCAACATTGTTGTGGAGATCATTGTCCAGTAGGGAAATGGGACGCACTTATCCAACAGTGGAGTGAGACATCGTCTGGCGGTTTATGCACTGAAGCCTGTTTTCTTAGAAGTCATTCAATATTTCCCCACTTTCCTTGACAGGCCCTTGGCTGGTCCCTTAAAATTCCTTTTTCAACATCAATATTTGTACTAAAATATTCTTTCTGTCATGATTTGTGGACATTAACATCTAAAGAAAACAACTATCTCCTGGTCAGATCCTCTAATTCAGTGAAATGGTGAAGTCAGAGTTATTATGTAAATTATGCACGTCCAGGAGAACGAGGGGGTCACTCCAGTGGCTGAAAGTTGGGGGGGATTCTGCTGGGAGTTGGAGGGAAACGGGCTGCCATTCGGCTGGCGTTTGACTGAGAAGGGCCATTTTGAATGGCTGCTACTGTAAATTGAAACGCAAATGTTTTTCTCTGTAATCTCACCAGGCATGAGCTTCTGGTGTCATTCAATGTCTGAGGTTGAAGCATCACATCTATTTTCATTTTCACTATTACTATCAGGCAGGGTGTTGCAGTATTGCTCTCACTATCTCTACAGTCACTACGCCACTCCTTGAAAATCGGGTCAACGCCTCTGATTCAATCTCTGCTATAAACGCAGACAGAGGCTCGTTAAAGGACAAGCCAGACATAGATCCTCCTCTCCATCGCCTCTTATGAGACTTTTACCCAGTGTGATTTTTCATCATCGCACGTTTGGTTCTGTTAATAACTTCACAGTGAGACAGGCGCTGATTGATAAATGAGCTCAGAGTCAGAGGAACGCTGTTGATTGATGAGCCAGGGATGCCCTTTAGGAACGATTGATCGGCCTGAACGGCCTCAATAACAAGTTAAACTTTATTTCTGGTCTGTTGGTTAAATTTTCCTTGATTTCTTGGCAGTATCACTGTCACTAACATGCATGAACAATTACCTATTTAATGTTTATCAAGAAAACCTTAAATGTATGGTTGGGAATCAGAAATTCAGCTTCGCCATTGTTTCCTTCAGCAGAGAAGCAAGAGGTGATATGTTATTTAACACTGTTGATGGAAATGCAGGGGTTCCTCCAAATACCTGGTTTGATAGAATAAACTGTTGTTGGGGGAGTATTAAAAAAGCTTTTGAGACCTGCTGTTTCTGTGCAGTTCAGTGGTTAATGAACTGTTTCCGCCGTATTAAGACACAACAGCAGAAAACGTATTCCAGATGTTAGGACTAAAAACTCCAGACATTAAGTTTTAAAAAGTAACTATACAAAAAACACAAAAGACCTATAAAGTTTTGTGCCCCTAAAGAGTTCTGGGATCAGGGGTGGGCAACTCCAGTCCTGGAGGGTCTGTATCCTGGAACTTTTAGATATTTTCTTGACTTAACACACCTGAATCATGTAAACAGATAATTGACAGGACTCTGGAGAAATTAATTGCATATAGAGGAGGTAATTAAACCATGTGATTCAGGTGTGTTGGACCAAGGATGAATCTAAATGTTGCAAGAAACCGGCCCTCAAGGACTGGAGTTGCCCACCCCTGTTCTAGATGTTATTTCCATTTTTAAAAAAGTAGCATGTCTGTGTGGTTTAGCCAAAATTCAAATCTTCAATTATGGTATATGAATCCCATTTGCTAATACATACTTTGCACCTTGGTTTTAACGTTTTCATAACCTCGAATGCTCTCTTGTTCATAGTCCATAAGGGCTTTACTTGCTTGCATGGATCTGCATACTAGCTCTGACTCTCTCCCTTCATGTGTTTGCAGAAACTAGACAAGGTGACAAGTAAATATGAAATAACTTTGTCATTCTTTTCTTCTCTAAACAGTTTTTGAACAAAGATTATTGAAATGCCTCAGTGAAAGATAAGATATATATTTTTTTGTCTTTCTTTATTTGGACTTTTCACAACCTGTTCTTGTGGAGTTTTCTGTCGTCTTGTTTATCTGAAAAATAGTTTTTGGAATCTTACTTCATATCCTACAATATAGAGTGGCTGAGGACTTGGTTTTCAGTTAATAAAGCAACAACATATTTAGTTAACATGTTTTTGCACATTATAATAGTCTGGACACCTCAATAAGTTGAGACTACCATAAATTTACAGCCATTTTAGAAAATTAGTTAATCAAACTGAACTCAAAGTGCAACAACACTGCCTCTTTTGTTCTGGAAAGGCAGAAATGTGTTGAATCCTTTTTAGCTTTAATCTTTTGTTATGGTCTGATGTAATATAATGGTGTCGTAATTGTGCTGTGCATCTTCAACACAGCTTAAGTTGCTGATTCATGATACCATAATGATAAATCAACAGTGGACGATGTGATGTAGCTTAGACCTCAGAGTAATAAAAAAGACACCCTATGATCAAACACACTACTAAAAGCTTTGCTAATAACCAAAACAGAACAAAATACAGATATATGCTGCTACAGCCGAGTTTTAATCACCTCTACTGTCTTCTACTGCAATTTTCCAGAAATCATGGGCTCAGGTCTGCAAGTCTGGTAACTGACGGTAAACAGGAAAACCCTCAGCTTTTATTGGTTAATCACTTGGTCAAAGTTAAAGACCAGTAGCACAGAGAGTTGCTAGATATCAATGACCTAAAAGGTAAATGTCTAAAGGGTCTGTTTACAAGATGTGTGTGGTCTGTAGAGATGTTAGCGGCCCTTTTTCTGACAGTTGTGGACAAGACTGAATATCAGGGGTGTAGCAGTTCATCAGCAGCTCCTGTGGAAGGTTGCTTTGAGGGACTTAAAAACCTATTCCAAGCCTCACTCAGTGCTCGTGGTCAGTAAGCTGGTGATCCACTGATTGGTGGAGGCTGGCACAGTGAGGGGCTGATCTTCTGGTCGAGGATGTTTGGGTTGATGTTGTTGAAGCCTGAGCTGAAGTCTGGGTGGTTGAGATGGTGCAGCAGGAAATGTAGTCCCACTTTAACTGCAGGCAGCCCAACAAGGAGCCTGTCATGACCTTCAGATACTCCAACACCAGAAATCAAACGATTTCATGACTAGCGATAGCAAGTCTTTAGTGATTGATTTTCTGTTTCCCTTATCAACTTTAGATCAGGGTTTAAAAAGACTCGAACCAAACAAAAATTAGGAAAGATCAAATGGGGGGTGTTAGGGGGGGGGTAGGCGGTTCCAGATCACTGGGTAGTTGTGTTTTAGTTCAGAGGGTAAGGTTTAAATGGGGAACCGATTATCTTGCTGATTGATCTGTAATCAGGGATAGTTGGGTTTTGTTTCACAGTGAGAATATTGTACCTGGATAAAAGGTTTAAAGCAACAACAGATTCAATAAGAAATCTATAAACCATGCGATCCATGTTAAAACTTCTTGCTTGATTTTAAAGAATCACAATTCTTTCAGCATATAAAGACATTGTTTTTGCTTTTTTCAAACAAATGGTCTTTGTGCACCATAACAAAAACAGCTCAATGACACTTTCTGTCCACAGTTATCTCCACCTGCAGGCCATAGAATCATGCATTGACATCACTTCCAGAAGTTGGCTAAAACTGTCCTGCAGGGTCAGCAAATCCAAGCCCAGAGTGCTTATATTCCTCTCTCTGCTCCCACCACTGAACTGTCACTGTAAGACGAGGTGCATCCTCACTAATAAACGTCTCCTCTTGGCATCATTTCAAAGGGCTGCAAATCTAACCTGTTGTCAGGGTCGAACTCTTAAAGCAACCTGACCCGGCTGCAGCCTGAACTCTGTCCAGCGTGAAACCAAGCAAGAAATAATAAATCACCAGAGAGCAAAATGAGAGTAAAGCCCACAGAGATGATTCTGCTGTAACAACCCCCTTCAAACAGACCACTAGGAGACATCTTCTTGCACAGGTTGAATTCTAAGAACACATTTGAAGAATAATCACTTCTTAATACACTGAAAATATATCAAAAACCTATTAAATGTACTCAGACTGGGCTGTAATCCAAATGTATTTATATTAAGGAGTAAATCAGGACTAATATGAGTACCGTACTCCGACCTGGAGTTTAGTCTTTACTATTGCATAAATTTGGAGAAAAAATGTATAAATAAAAAAAAATTTCAGTGAGATATGGGCATGTAAACTTGCTGATGAAGCACAATGATATCCTTATCCTGGTGTGCTTCATTCCAGCATGTCATAGCAGTTATAAAAACCTCCTCTGGGATCCTGGCTTTAATAAAGGACACACTCTTATCTTGTCCCTCTGTCTGAAGTCATTACGACCGCGCTGCTACCGCCCTTCCTCACCGCTATTTGCATAAAACTGAGTGATTTAACTGTCAGAAATGCAGCGTCTGCACTCACTTTATTGAATCTCGTCCATAAATTGGTTGTTAGGAATCCTCCAGGGGCGTATCAGCACCAGGGAGCCCCATCAGGGCAGGACCTCCTCCGGGCTAAAGGATGTAGAAGGAATTAAAGAGGATGGTTGATCATTAATGCCACGTGACTTTGAAAAGCAGTTAAAGCATATGAAGCTGTTGGATTTGGAATAGTTTTAAACATCTTAGTATGTTTCAGTATTTACTGGGACGTCAGTGTATCCTAAAGCAGATATTTTCGCTGTATTTGAAGGTGTTATTGACCCATATGATGAGTGAAGTGAAACTCTTTGACCTTTTGCTGTGATTAAAAAACAAAAAAACAAGGAAAAACAATTCCTCCACCTCTCTGTCCTCTGTTTGTCCCCTGCTTGGATAAAAAGCTTCATTACTTCGACCTCCTCCATCCGAGACTCCGGGTTTGGTCTAACACTGTCGGCAGCAGGCCTTGCCTCACCTTGCCCTTGCACAGGAGAATAGATGGAGAGAGAGTTCTCCTTTGATGTCCTGCTGGCTTTTTCTCTACAGGAAAATCTTGATTGCCAATCACAACACAGATGGGATTCTGTGCTCCATTTATTTGTCCAACAGGCAGGTAATGGAGTACCACAGAGAGTCTCAGCGTACATCCACACTTTTAGTTCATCTAATAATATTAACAGTTCAAGGTATAAATAAAGCCACAAGATAACTCGTTCAGTTTAGCATTTTATTGTGTGTATTTTTATATCTTTCAATCTAATTTAAACATTTTTGTTTCACTGACATTAGTTTGTTTGTTTAATAATTTGTTTGAGCTGATTTTTTTGATATTATCCAAGTAAAACTAGTTTTGTTCCATAAATAATCCTCAGACAGTCTCCTCTTTTGTTGCACTCTACGTTTGTTCCTTTTAGTTTGTTTTTGCAATATATATATATAGACAATATAAACTTCTTGTTCAGGCTAAAAACAGAACACATAAAGTATAACATCCTGATTAATGATTTAAGATATTCCTGCTTTCAGTACCCTCCATGTGCTGCATTTAATGGGCATCCTCCTTGCTCTCTGTTTAGAACAATAAATGCTGAACCCATAAATGCTGAACAGATGGTAGATCTATATCTGCAAATCATATTGAGCAAAGATCGATGCTCTTTTGCTTGCAACAGGACTAAAACCAACCTTAGAGGAAAAACAGCTTTAAGCTGAGAGAGCTGAAAAGTATTACCTCTCCAAAGAAGTTTCAGGAAAATCCCTGATTGGCATCAATCTTTTTCTTCATTGTAAAGAGTGAAAATCCAAAGCAATTTATAAATGTTGATTTTGTGGTTTGAATTGGGGTAGTATCTACAAATGTAAGGATAAGGACGACCAAAAAAGTCTGTGTATTAAAACGGCATATTAATGCTATAATTGCAGGGGTACAAGCAAGGATGTTAATCTCTGTATTCATCATTTGCAGAGTAAAACAAGTAACCCCATCAACTCTAGAGGTCTCCAACTTAGCCTTTAGTTTGGACTCCTCTGCTGTGGTCAGGTAGATGACTTGTAGTCGTTGGATTCACCTTTTGGGAGAACTTAATGAGGCCGTCTGTTCCTGTTTAGCTTCGATGTCTGGTATAAAAACCTTCTGGACAATCTCAGGTTATTGAGATGTCCTGGTGGATGGTAGAGGACAGACTTGCTGGCTGGATGTGAAGACTCTGTTTTTCTTACCCATATCGCCACATGCATGCTCAGGATGTTGCCAGATGTTTGTCCTTTGATCGAGTCAGTGACACATTGCAATCAGCTGGGTTTACTAAGAACGATTTCTTTTATACATTTCTGGTAAAATAAACTACATTTAATTGAATTGTTTTATAACTGGGATCAAAAATATGTGTAAAAGAACAGTTATTTCACTAAAGTAAAATAAACCCAACAAATAAACTGGCATGAGGTGCTTTATGTGGAAACTGATGTATGTCAGCCTTAGTTATAAACTGAGCATTAAGCTTTTTAAGCCAAAATAGCTTTTTTGTTGGAAGTACAGGTTGGTAGTATTTATTTGTGTTTCTAGTTTTAACACCAGGGGGCAGTAGTGGTCATGGTCCGTTAAACATGTGCCTGACTTATTTTAGGTTTACACTAAAAAAACAACACATTTATAGTTTGTTCTGTTTAAGAAATAAGTGAGACATGAAAGCAGGAGAAACATTTAGACCCAATTTCCTAAAGCCCAGAATAAATGGGTTATAAAGTCACCCCAACCGTTTATGTTTCTTAATTGCCAAATATCTGCCTGTGAACATCCAGCATACTAGTCCAATGTCCATTATTATTTAATAAAGGCACTGAGCAAAACCAGAAAATAACTGGGCTAAGCTCACTGGTCATAGATATGTAGCCTCATTTCAAAGGAAGACATCACCCTCTAGTGGTAGCGACAAAACAAACCTTTTTTTTCTCCAAAATTGTTGCTCTATTTTAACAGATGTATCTCATAAATATGACACTGTTATATGTTTTCTAAAAATGCAATCACTGCATGGGTGCTTCAACTGAACTGTTTTTTTTTCTTTCTGCAGATTTCTAATTGTTCTGGGATGCTTGATCCTGGCCATACTGACCACATTCAGGGAACATGAGAAGGATTCGGCACACTGGCTGGTTATACTGGTGAGAACGACTCAGTCCCTCAGCAGCCGATGTAACTGAAAACTCCTAACACACAAAAAACACACATGCAGCCAGTGATTGAACATGTTGTTTCTGCAGGAAACTTTTGCCATCTTCATATTCGGAGCAGAGTTTGCACTGAGAATCTGGGCAGCAGGTTGTTGCTGTCGCTACAAAGGATGGAGGGGGAGGCTTAAGTTTGCTCGTAAACCACTGTGCATTTTGGGTAAGGAGGTGGAATCCTAAGTATGTTACGTAATTAGATTGATTAAGTCTTTTTCTTTTTATTTAAACCAATAATTAAATACAGAGTGCTGAAAATATGCTATGGTTAGATTTGGTGGGTTTAAAAGTAAAGGGAAAAAAAATATATAGATGAGAAAAATTCCAAGTTGTTTTTATTTTCTGTCCTGAAAGGCAAGTAAGTTTATTTATACCCTTAAAGGGCAGTTTTTTTTTTTTTTTTAAGAATTGTCCTTTTCTTTTATTCTCTCACTTACCTTTCAGGGCTTCCATAGAAAACACTTAAACCTCAAAAATGTTCAACTATCTGAGCAGAGCGAGTGGGAGTAATAGAATCTCTTTTAGCATTGCCCAGACCAATTCAGCAGCTTTTCAGAATGCATTTCCCGTAACTGGTCTGAAATCCTCCTGTCAATTATTTTCTGTGAACATCAGGACATCTACAAACTCATTGGAGCACCAGAAACTCTTAGTTTGTCCAGACTTAGAACAGCTTCAGCCGTTTAAACTCCCACCAAAGATCTATGGAAGCCTAAATCCAACCTTACAGACCCTGCAGCTCTTAGCTGCGACCAGGCTGCAGAAACATCAGCCCAATAATGATCATAGGTTTCTCCTTTGCTGACTGATGTGGATGTGATTGATTATTATGTTCGGTTTACATCATACACAAAAGTACATAAAAATGATGTGATGGGAGTTATTGGATGGCACATGTAAAACGTCCCTGTAGTTCCACCACATGGTCCAATACCCCCTGTGGCTAAGAAATGCCAGTTATTACAAACATAAAATATTGAATACATCCCTATCCAATGGTACGGACAAATTAGAAATATATGGAATGGGAAAACTGCAAAATATCAATCAGAAATAAAGCTTTGTTAGATGTATTTCTAATACATTTTGTCCATTGCAGCTTTCTTTAAAGCTATATCCAAATAGTAATGAAAGCTTGTTGTTGGGATATAGCAGGCCTTTGGATGTTTTGTAGCAGCTTTGCCTCATAAATGGTAAATGGTAAATGGCATGTACTTATATAGTGCCTTTATTCAAGTCAGCAGACTTGACCAAAGCGCTTTACACTTCATTCATTCACCCATTTACGCACACACTCACACAGTGATGGTGGCAAGCTACATTGTAGCCACAGCTGCCCTGGGGCTCACTGACAGAAGCGGGGCTGCAGGTGAAGTGTCTTGCCCAAGGACACAACGACACTGAAAGTCGGAGTCGGGGCTTGAACCGTCAATCCTTCGATTTCAGAGCAAACTCCTACATCCAACTCTACTAAGCAAAGCCACAAGAAACTTTTACTAAACTATCCTTCCTGCCACCATAGAAGCTTTAGAATTATGTTTAGAATTATGTTTTTTTTCATTGAACATTGAGTAAAAGCCTCTGTGGACATCTGCATCCTATATCTCTTGAAAAACTTTGAGTAGTAGATTTCTTTTCAATCTTAAAAAAATGTATTGTTCTTCTACTAAGACTCCTTAATTTATCAATCTTCCTCTTACAACTTTTCCTGGCTCTTTTCTAGACATCTTCGTGCTTATTGCCTCGGTGCCAGTGGTGGCGGTGCGAAACCAAGGTAATGTGTTGGCCACGTCCCTGCGCAGCCTGCGCTTCTTGCAGATACTGCGGATGTTACGCATGGACCGGAGAGGGGGGACGTGGAAACTCCTTGGCTCTGCAATCTACGCACACAGTAAGGTACGGCTGAAGGAACTCTAGAGAGAAACAAATGCATATAAAAATACGGAAAGTTAATCCCATCAATGATTCAAGTTGCTTCTAAGATTTAGAAAAACAGCTAAAATGACCAATTCTCTTATTTTTATATTAATCTTTTGCAAATGTGTGAATAAAAGCTCAAAAAGCCTTTGAGACACAGATGACTTCTGGAAGTTGTCATGTAGTTTCAAAGGTGATGCTTTAAGACGGAGAGTTCATCACTGTTATTGAGTTATTGATCTACATGTTACTCTCTGCAGACTTAAAGCCTCTTCTGCTGCGGTATCATTTAGTTCTTAGAGATGTTTTCAGATTTACTTGTCACTCAAAGAAGAATCAATCAATTCTCTCAGGGGCGAGGCGATCAATAGAAGGGAGATTGCATTTGTCTTGATACACCTGAAAAATATAGCGTCATATAAACAGCATAGGCTTTGCCACTGGGAGGTTTTAACATTGGGTGTTGGTGTGTCTGCAGGAGCTGATCACAGCCTGGTACATTGGCTTCTTGTCTCTGATCCTGGCATCTTTCCTGGTGTACCTGGTAGAAAAAGATGATGGTTCTGGCAATGTTTCTGACCAGGAAAACCCCACGGCGCAGACTCAGCAGCAGGACTTTGACACATATGCCGATGCGCTGTGGTGGGGGCTGGTACGTACAGTATGGTGCTAGACAATACAATGCCGTCATAACTATACGGTATTTGCTAAAATAACCTTTGGACTGTAGTGTTGTTCGGTGAATACATGCCCATCTGGTTGTGTCTGGAGAAAAAATGAAAGTGTGATAAAAACTCAAATCATAGTCAGGCCATTCACTCTACGCACATAGTGTCTGACATTGCTGTCATATGCATAAGACTGTAAAAGTTTTTGAAACATTTACATGTGAGTTGTATTGCATACCATAAAGGTCAGTGTTAAATACAAAAAAGTGCTCAGAAGGCTTCCAGTAAAGTCCAAAAAAATAATAAAGAGTTGTTACAATATCGTGATTCCTTTATCTATACTGCTTTATTTATAAGTTAAGTTGAGGGTGAACAGTCAGTTATATTATTAAAGTTTTTTTTTAGGGAGATTGTAAGCTGGAGTATTTTATTTTCCAATTAAGCCCTCAGAAATGCCATGATACAGCCACACCATAAAACGGGTGGCACCCACTAAGAAACTCATCTTCCCTTTGAAGACAAGTGTCTGGGTTGGAAGAAAACTGCTTTATTTCATAACAAATGATACTGTAACAACTGTTGACTTTGAAAGGCTTAATATAACAGAATATAGGTTTTTTAAAATTTGTCTTTTGGGTCCAGCAATCTGGGGATGAACGGTAAAATAGAATGAAAGCAGCTTTATATAATGCTTTAGTTTCAGCAAACATAGTTACATTGTGTATATAATCTTCACCCCAGTTTTAACAGTTAAAGGCCAAGAGTCCTTTTCCATATAAAGAAGTATTTGTGTACAAAGGACAGTCCAACATCCACGCTAAGAACAACCATCCGCTGTAACCAATGTTTCTGGTTCTAAAGTAGGAAGATCACCTGTCACAGCATCTTTTATAAAGGTAATGTTGTGCCTTTGCAGCAGATCGACAGAGATCATGTGATTCAGATATCTCTTCATTATCTCCGTTCTACAGATCACACTGACCACCATTGGTTATGGGGACAAAACCCCAAAGACTTGGGCTGGGAGACTGTTAGCTAGCACTTTTGCTCTGATCGGAGTTTCCTTCTTTGCTCTACCTGCCGTGAGTACATTATTTAATGTAATGGCCGTACGCTGATAAGATATGTTGTTATGGATAATGAGGTTCATATTAACAAAAGGTGAATCGTAAAAAGATGTCTTAGGTGTTGTCTGATAGGTTCTAGAGCAAATTTCTTCTCACCAGTTAAAAATAAATAATTAAAAAAGAGAAAGAAATGAGAAAGGTAATACTTTACATACCATCTCATTATTAGGCAAATCCAATAGAAAGTAATAATATTATGTTTTTAATTAGAATGGATTGAAATTGAATTACATTCAGTGATGCTATTTATAGTGGATGCATTAAAAAAGTGGTTGGAAAACTGCATCTAACTGCACTAACTCCTTTATTGTAATGCTGCATCCACGGCCACAGAGGCGGCCACAGCTAAGATGATGTTTGACAAAAACAAACATTTCCCTACACTAAAAACTGAAAACTTCCCATGCAGTGCTGAGTACGCCCTATGCCATACATCAGCTGATTTAGTTGAAATGAAACAATGGTTTATTTTGAAGTGTTTGCAGTGTAACAAGAGAGAAGCACGAAGTAAAGTTATTCTGTACAAAAAAAACAAAATCCTGATTATTGATGATTTTACTTCTTAAAATCAAATCTAAAATGTGAGTTTTAAAGTTTTTGTCCAAACAATAATATGAAACAATAAAGTTATTTGCTGTGTTCTTTTTGAAATAATTTTATGTTGGGCAAACATGAAGTTGACATGCTTAACATTTCATGTTCAAGCATAAAAAGAAAAAACAATAATGTGAATAGATCAAAGCAGCTTTAAAGAGTTTTTTAGGTTAACTGGTCGGTCCAATATTAAGGTTCAGTGTAACTTAGAATCAGCAGACCACACTGTTGATTTGGTTTTGATTGCAGGGGATTCTCGGTTCTGGCTTGGCTCTGAAGGTCCAGGAGCAGCACAGACAGAAGCACTTTGAGAAGCGCCGACACCCGGCAGCCGGGCTTATTCAGGTGAGACCCAAGACCTTAAAGTTAAAGAAGAAGGATACTTTTCTGACAAGATCAGACTTATTCTCTTCATGCCTGGTGGACATACGTATATGGATGTACAGTCACATTTCTGTTCTGTTCTTTCTTTTTTGTTTTTTTCTTTATCCAGTCTGCCTGGCGGTATTATTCAACCAATCCAATCAGGGACGATCTTATTGCCACATGGAGATTTTATGAAACCATCATCTCTCTTCCCTGTTTTAGGTAAGTGATTTAGTTTCTCATCTATATGTGGAACACATAAATACATTTTAGCTGACTTTATGTCCTTTCTCTCTGTATGAAAGGAAGGACACCCTGGAGGCCATGGTCAGGTAGGTCACCGAGCTCCTGCAGAGATGCTGTAAATTACAGAGCTGTGCCCACAGTAAAGACTCTCTGATGAAGCTTTAATTAGTTCTACAAACTGCAGATAGATAATAATGAAGATTTCCTAAAATACTCCACCCAATGTGTCTTTAAATAGCTTTATATATTAAGATATTAAACCATAACTCGGATAAATGACTTATTGAAGATCTTGAATATGACCGCCCACTCACTCTGCAGTCTCTCACACCAACATTAACACCGTTTAATCTGAGGATATTTTTTGATTACTTATTAGAGAGTCCATTAGCTCTGGCTAAATTATGACTGACAGTTTAGGTCCATTAATTAGAGCCGGAAACGAGGAGACTAAGGGGTCTGAGGGAAGATGGATTTCCACTTTATCACTCAGCTCAGTGACAGTAACAAGTTTCTGCAGTTCATCAAACTCTGAGATTTCACTGGAAATATTAGATTTATTGATAAAATATTACCACTTCTGGTCTACTGAAGTCATTATGGGTGCACAGCCCCCACCCTATTTATTGGCACCCCTGGTAAAGACGTGTTTTACTGCAGTCAAGCTGACCAAGGTTGTGTATTATAAAACCTACACTAAAAGAAAAGCACAGCTCAGACAAGAAAAGGTCAAACACAAGAAAGAACCTCTAAACAATCATTGGCATTTGTATCAGCAGCTTAAAGCATTCATAAAGAAAAAAAATAAACTAATCTAATTTTCAGGTATTCGGCTGTAGATCAGCTAACGTGGTTGGGGTCATCATCCTGTGGATGATTCACTTGGGGCTGAGATCTGTTTTTTTTTTCCCCCTGCAGCTGTGAAAAAAGAGGCCACTTTATAAGACACACCCTGCTTTAAGAAAAGACTGTCTTTGGGCTTTAAATTATCCACGTTTGAGAGTCGTAAAGTATGCAATCTAAAGATCCCATGCACCTTAACACTACCACCAACAACTGTAACAATTGATCCAAGTCAGGACAGACCATTTTAAAGAGACATTTTGTACTAGAGAATTATTTTTAAAATAGCCTGTGTATTTAACCCTTTAAGACTCAAACATTGTTTGATGAGCAGTCTGCCACCTCCGTAGTTCGGCACTGATGCATCTATAAGCCTGTAGCCTTGTTTCCCTGAATAAACTTCGGATTGGAGGTTCCAGCTTTGGTTCTGCGGATTTGATGTCAAGCGCATTCATGTTAAATGGCTATAACCTAAGAACAATCAATGCGTTAGAAGCGAACAGCATCCAGCTCAACTCAGACACCAATGGAAAATCCACTTAAGGTGAAAAAAAATAAGATACAAATTGTCAAGTATGAACTACACACTAAGAACTATGCTCTTAATTGACAAGAGTGGCATCTGTGTGGTCCTCTGGTGCCCATTAGATCCTATTTCCTCATGTTGTGCAGAAGACAATGGTTTTTGCAGTAGACAAGCTTTTTAGACCGTTCACTGTACAGTATACAAAAGCAGCTGCATCACATTCAGTTGCTTAAATCTCCCTTTCCTGTTCTGATACTCAGTTTAAACTTCAGCAGTTTATCAAGTGTAACTAAATGCTTTGAATTTCCGTTTGTGTTAACAGTAATTGAACAGTATATGACCACCAAATTTTAGTTTGAAAGTGTCCCTTGGCTCAGTTTGTCAGCTTTAAGTTTCACATTTCCTCAGTAGCTGTAATGATTTATTACCACCATCAGCATTTGGCTCTCCTTATTGTATTCATTATCTCGGCTCCTTTCTCAAGAATCAGTGTTCTTTTTTGTGTCTACGGAGCTATCTTTATCATTTTCTCCCTGTGAAATCCTGCTAGCATTTATATTCCCTTCATAACACAGAAATAAGAAGATGTCAGGTATTAAATGAGGCAGTGAGACATGGACACAGAAAGGAATCTCATCCTATAGGATCAGCAGCTGGGACAAATGAGTTGGACATTATGAGTTTGCTTTGACGGAAGAGGTGGACCTCATCCAATAACTAGAACAGCTTTAACAGAAGCCTAATGAGCTATGTTCTATGTGCTTGGTGAAATTAGAGCTTTCATCAACAGTTTCATGGCTAATCTTTTCCCGAACAGAATATGATCCTCCATCTGAGGTAATTTACAGATGGATGAGTGTTTTGTTGATGCTGCCAGGAGACCCTTTCAGATCTTCTTTTCCCAGTTTATTGTGATTCCCTTTATCTCTACAAAGTTTCATTTTTTCAATAGAAATAACAAGATTTTCAGTGTAAAGACGAAGCTCCTTGAATAACTAATTTGTGTAGCTACAGTGAGCTGAAAACATTGGGTCCTCTGAGCTGTTACAGATAAGATGTTACTTTATTTTCCTCCTGTTGTGTCCCCTCGTTTAGAGAGATCCGAGGGATAATCACATCTCATTTTCTGCCCTTTATTCGCCGAGGAGCGTTCAAAAAGAATAGTCCCTCCTTCTTTAAAGCGCTCCCTTTCTACCCCCTCTCAGCGCCGTAATCTGCCGTGCCTTTTCTGCCCTGAAGTCACATAGAGGCTCATATTGTGTCGTCTGTGGGAGCAAAGTCCCTGAGAATGCTCCACATTTTAGAGGCCTTGTTTAGGCCGATGTCGGGTCCGATTACTCCCCCCACCTCCATGCCTCTTCCGAGGGACACAGGAGTCTTATTTTACCAAGCGAGCTGCGTCTTTGTCCAGCCAAATATTGTCACAAGACCAATCTCCTTGGGCTCTTTGGTGCTTCCTCCTGCCTGATGGACATCTCTGATTTGTAAAACCAGCAAACCACAAAGAAATCTCTGGATAGTTGAGGAAATAACCTCTAGATAGGAAAGGGGGTCAACATAATGTGTGTAAGCAATAATTCAAAACAAACAATCAAATGAAATATTAACGGCTCAGCAGATACAAGTCAAACCTCTGCCGTGCCCATCTCTGAACACAGAGGTTATTCTTGTAGATAATCTGTGTGATAAACCACAAACCATCAGGGATGTGGACAAACTGGAAACATGAATGAATGATCTGAGACCACTTTGTTTTATCACACTCTGGGAAATAATATTAAAGAAAATCAAATGCTTCCCTGCAAATAAGTTGCTGTCAAACATATTAACATAAGTTGTTCTAATGAGGGGAAGGTTTACTATGCAGAAACTGTTTTGTCAGGAAAGTACAACTAAAACCCCAATTGCTTTTTGTTTGCTAATAAACTATATATAGGGATTTCAGATTCTGCTTTCTATGTGTCTCAAGCATTAATATGACATTGATATACTCAACATTTCTCTCAGGTTGGAATGTAGAGTTATGGTCTAAAACTGATACGATATGTTGGAGCTTTCGATTTTTTAGGTTAGGGTTAGCAATTTCATAAGCTTAGCATTCAGTAAGTTTATTTAGCATGTATTCATTCACCTGGTTCCTTGATGCCACAGGGGCGGAGTGGGGTAGAGTCACCCCCACTGGTAGCTTCAGACATCTCTGACATCCGGTGGCTCCAACCTGAATGGCTCAGGTGTACTGGCGTCCTTCACAGTACATTTATTCCCCCCCTGTCATTTTCTCCAGTAGACACTCCATGTCGTACGACCACACTGTTGCGAAACTATCATCACTACATCTTCTCTATGTTTGTGTCGTCATCACTGTAAGTTTCATTGCTGGTGTCAATTACATCCAAGATCCTGGCCACCCTAATCCCCCTACCTCCCCACCCTCGCCTAGCACTGACACTTTAGACTAGTTTATTAGGGGCAACAGTGGCGTTGGATGTAGGAGTTTGCCCTGAAATTGAAGGATTGACGGTTCAACCCCCCCGACTCCGACTTTCAGTGTCGTTGTGTCCTTGGGCAAGACACTTCACCTGCATTGTCTACTGATGGTGGCCAGATGGCCCGGTGGCGCCAGCGTACGGCAGCCCTGCTTCTCTCAGTGAGCCCCAGGGCAGCTGTGGCTACAATGTAGCTTGCCACCATCAATGTGTGAGTGTGGGTGTGAATGGGTGAATGAATGTAGTGTAAAGCACTTTGGTCAAGTCTCCTGACTTGAATAAAGGCGCTATATAAGTACATGCCATTTACCATTTACCATTAGATGCTAGATGTAGGCAGTAAACTCTGGTATGGAGTTCGTTGTCCTTTAAATCAGTGTTTCCCGACCTTTTTTGACTTGTGTAGCCCTTTGGGCATTTTGTCTTACCAGGAATACCCCTTTAAGCCAAAAGTGTTAATGACTGCCCAAAAGTGGAACATAAAATAAAAAAATATTTCACTTGATTCTTATGCATTTTATGCTTTCCATCTCAAATAATAAGAAAAAAAACATAAATATGTTCCCTGGAAGTTCGTAAAGAATCGAAATGAATACAAAATAAAATCCTATTGTAAACCTTTATTTATAAAACTGGACTGTCACAGTTGAGTGGAGGTTATTGAGGACCCAAATGCAGAGATGATGAAGAACTGATCCCACCCCTATTTTATTTTATTACCTAAAAAATATTTTCTTGTACCCCTTGCAATGCTCTTATGGACCAGTGCGTTTACACGTACCCAATCAATTGGTGTAGTGTCCCTTTAGACACCAATAGACAAAAATAAAAATAAAAGATGAAGTACAGCAGTTACCTCTCTATCACTTTGAGTTTGCATTACAGTATGTTGCTTTAATAGTGGAAGGAAGTTAAATTTATGTGCTGTGAGGTTTAATGGTTGCATTGTTCCACTTGAATGTAACAGAAAATCTGAGACAAGATTCTTTCATGTGTGTTTATCATATGCATTTATTTTGCTGGAGAAATTTGGTTTCATCTTATTTTCAACACTGCAATTAATGAAACGGTTCTTATTAATGTCAAAATAACACGTTTTAAATATAACATTTGCTGTTAGAACTAAGTTGGAGGGCTGTCTCTATACTCCAGTTAATGATTAATCGATTACTAAATTAGATTAGGATTATTTCAATAATCAATTAATCTAGATTATCCTATTAATTGTTTCAGCCCTGCTTAGTTGATTTCTTTCCTGAATCTCCTGCTCTTTTCCACTTTAGCCAGAAAGTAAGTTTGCTGGAGCGCGTTCGCCAATCCAACGCAAGACCTTCTGTTGCCATGGTCAGGAAACCAGTGATTAATGCTGATACCATTGAGGAGAGTCCCTCCAAGGAGCCCAAACCCGCCGGCTTCAGTAACCGTGAGCGCTTCCGCACCGCCTTCCGCATGAAGGCCTACACCCTGCGCCAGAGCTCTGAAGGTAAGAGACTAAAGCCCAAGGCTCTATCACCCCTCTGTCGGTCATTGTACAGTGGTTCAGTTTATTTTCTGCTGTTTGTCTTTCAGACACTGGAGCTCTTGCAGACCCAGTCCTAGAGGACCGGGGCTTTCCCCCAGAGATCCTCCTAGAAGAGATGATCCCAACACTGAAACTGGTCATCAGGGCAGTCAGGTCAGAAACTGCTGAATCAGAACTATATAGTTAGGCATCAGCTCTTACACTTTAGACAGATTTTTAATTCTTGGTTTGAAATCAGTAAGAAATCAGCCAAAGTCCAAAGAACCTCTTTGCAAAGCCTGAAGCCAATGGTCAACCCATTCATGTTAACAATTACTTGTCCTTGGGGTTGGGATGTGGGGATATTGTTTAAAAGGTGGTGTACCAGCTGCAAATGTAATTTGTCCATGGCAAAGCAACCAAGAGACACAGGAGTGACAACAATGCTAAATCCCAAGGACAGTTAGACAAAAAAACACTTAAAGGCTTATGGCGGAGTACCTGGAGAGAACCAACACATGCATGGTGAGAACATGCTAACTCCACAAAGAGAGATCGAAGACCAAGATACAAACAGAGTTATTTGAGTGTTTAGAAACTGAAATCTTACTCTCTAAGAAGCTTTAACCACCAACATTTTCAAACTCATTAAAGCTACAGGGTCTTTAAAGTTTATACAAAAAACATGTGGCTAAAGAACCATTGAGTCCTGAATTATTACCCATTTATTTCTGAAAACTACCAAAGTTTGTTAATTGCATTTTTTTTTAAGAAAGAAGCTTGTTTTATGTCAAACTTTCTGTATAAAAATCCATTTGTTGTTTGTTTTGCACTGCATTAGCAACAGAGGATTTTATTGTTTTTGACCACACTATGTTACTAGTGCTATTTAGGGCTGGGAGATTGATAGTTTTTATCGATTCAAATTTTCTGTTTAAGAAAACGTAATTTTTGGAAAATTAAGATTTTTTTTCACCAATGGTCTTCCTGGCTTTCCATACCTTGGACTGAACTCAGTTCATCACTTTTTATTCTTAGATGTCTCCTCATAACTGAAAAACTGTGTTATACCACTCACTGAAAACATTTACTATGTCGTATTTACATTTGTGAAACTTGATTGTTTCACAGCATTTTTAACAGCTTAAATTCCGTTGCCCTTTAAAGTTAAGATCACCTCCATGAGGGCATGATTGAAATATAAGTTTTTGAAATCAGAATTTGTAAATAGTCATTCTATTATAAGAGTTAAATAAGAAAACATAATTGATTAATTAGATTTGATAAGCAAAAAAAATGTGATTTTTTTTTTTTTATCATATCGCTCAGCTCTATAACTAAGGGAACTCAGCTCCATAAATAGCAAAGTAATTGGTCTATAGGTTCAAGCCTGTGTGCTCTGCATGACCTTTCTTTTCAGCAGGACAAAGCTAAATGTGTCGATAGCAGTAAAGTTAACCAGAGCTCACACATGTTAACAGTATGCTGATAATCTATAGGCCACAGAGCTGACATAATGCAGGAATTGAATCTGGCGTGAAGAGCTGTGAGATGAGTGATTAACCCTGTGAAAGCACTTCTTCCTTCCATCCCATTATTCTCGGGCTGAATAGCATCCTGAAAGGGAAACTCAGGCATGAAGGGTTTTGATTTCAGGACCCCCAAGACATTCTGCTAAACACCGGAGCTCCTGCAGCAACCGCAGACTCTGGGAAGAGCTGACGATAACAGCTTAGTGGGTGGCAAAAAGGTCTCAAGGACAAGAGCATTTCAAAGAGCTGATGGATGACAGGATCAAACTCAAGTATGCAAAGCGTTAACACCAAAGGAGTTGTTGTTATGCAGTTTCACTGTAAAGAACGGTTAGAATAAGGAGCCCCTGTCATGTGACTCTGCTCAGTACAATTAATTTCACAGGACAAGGGTCAAAGCTTAAATAAAACATGAGTGCCCATGTTTATATGGCAGTCGAACACTGAGCTCTTTACCAAGCCATCTTGAGAGAACTCTATCAGCTCTTGATCACTAATCTCCAACTAAATGACAGTAAAACCAAGAAAATACCTGACTTGAAAGATTCAAATAGTACCTGTAGTGTTTGCACTCTTTCTCTATCCACTTTAGTCCAGTAGGAGGCAAAAATATTTGATATTTTTGTTTAGTACAGTTTTTTTTAAGGATTTTTAAAGTCTACATCCCATGTAGGTGGTTAGATATCGTATTGGGATGCTTTATCAGACATCTTCTCTTGGGTTTTGGGTCATGTCCAACAAGGAGGAGACCCTAGGGATGACTTTGAATTTGTTGGAGATAACTTATGGCCCTTCTCAGTAAGGAACTCTTTTTGATCCCCTGGGAGAATCTAGCAAAGGTTGCTAGAAAGAAAGGTATCTGGCATTTCCCCCTCAACCTCTTATCTTGTCGCCATCTGTCTGATATCTGAAGGGCTGCACATCGGAACAAGTGGTAGCACTGTTGGCTTTTAATTGTAAATGAAAGCTTGGTACTTTCCTATGAGGAGATCACCCAGGACAAACTCTTTAAATAACACTTCATAATGTATATGTATTAAATAACCATGAGACATGACAACAGATTTTGACATATATACTGTAGTAATCTTACACAGACGAAAGAATCTGCTTAGGGTTACAGCTGACAAGATCACAGGTGTGGATTCAAAAACATTTTCTTCTGTTTCCTCCCCCCATAAATAAATCAATATTAGATTTAAGGGTCTGTACATTGCCTATAAGAGCATATGTGTGCATTTATAGTTGCATTAATGGATGCCATACTGGTCCAGGGTGAACCTGCTGTTCCCCTGTTGAGATAACCATAATACCTACTCTAAACCTACAGTACAACTGATCTGTCCAGGATGTACTCGTCCTCTTGCCTAACAACCGCAAGATATAGGAACTAGCCCTCCCGAGGTCCTGCAATGATATGATAGTAAAAACAATGGATGTATGGATAGTGTAAATGACTGGCTGAATTAAATGTTTCTTTCTAGGTTTGGAATGATCTTTCCACCATTTTGGGAGAATAGTTAGTTCAACTATGATGGTGTAATTCTTTACCCAGTAGAGCTATTTTCCAACCTGAAATCCTGATCCTGGACTTTGCTTCACAGGATCATGCAATTTCTCTTGAACAAGAAGAGATTCAAGGAAACTCTGAGGCCTTACGATGTCAAAGATGTGATTGAGCAGTACTCTGCTGGACATCTGGACATGCTCTGCAGAATTAAATACCTCCAGACAAGGTGAGCAGAGAAATCAAAGTTTCGAAGGGGTGAATTAATTAAAATGTCTCATATTTGCCACAATCAACTTGTTTCTTCTGTAAAGGATCGACATGATTCTTGCCCCTGGACCTCCCCTCACCCCTAAAAGCAAGAAGCCCCAGAAACCACCCTTTAACTACCCATCCAATCAGTCACCCAGGTACAGTACACCATTCTACATCCCCAGCATTGCATAGCAAAGCCTCTAGTATGGCTAGACAGTTTTCACTTCATTCCTCTTTGTTTCAGGCATGAGTCCTACTTAGCCAAAGCCACGTCAATGCCAGATACCGAAGACCAAAGCATGATGGGTAGATTTGTCAGGGTGGAGAGACAGGTGAGGGTCATTACAGCTCATATACTTGTTATACACTTCTGTTTGGTTTAAATGTCGGGTCGATATAAAAGTAGAATATTTTAAACTATGGAAAACATTAAAACCAGAAAAATGCATGTTAGATTTTAGTCTAACTGTCTTTCAGATATCCTAAAGAATTGACTTTAAATTTTTTTTCAACCCCTAAACTTTAGACCAGTTCTCTTTTTTTAGCTTACAGCTGTGGCAGCTGATGCAGTCTTCCTCTGTTGTAGTTCACCAGCTTCAATGTTGAATGTGTTGTCCATTTAGAGATGGTTGTAGTAAGGGATTATTTGGGCGTCTTTAAGATTATTCTCTGTAGATATGAGAAATGCATGTGGGTTAATTTAGCAGGTTAATAAATACTCAAACCAGCCTCTCTTGCATAAACAACATTACTAAAATCTAATTTCTTCGACTTATTGATGCCCATTTTAACTTGAGAAGTTATATTTACTATGTCTACATACCACAAGCCATTAAGCTACTACCATGTGAGCGGCTAATTCTCTGTTTTCCAATTTGAGAGCAGTAGGACAGTTTTAGCTAACAAAGTGGGAGGCTGGTCCTGATGCATTATGTCTGGACAATGCCTTAAAAATGTATCAGGTTGCTGGTGGCAATTCACATATAATTAATGTGTGAATTGTAAAATTCAAAAGCATTAATTACATTTATATATTTTACACTACTTCTGTATGTGGACACAGGTGGAAAACAACTTCCTTTTGAGATTCTTAGATAATTTATGGCTAAAGTTAAATCCTTCATGGTTCTAACAGCCAAGTTTTCATGTTGGATTCCTTTTCATGAGCTCATGGGGCAGATTAAATGTGTCTCTGTCTCAGGTGGAGGACATGGAGAAGAAGCTGGACTTCCTTGTGGACATGCACATCCAACACACGGAGCACCTGCAGGTGGACTCAGCAGGCGATGCTCGTATGACCTTGGAAGCCTGTGACCAGACCGCTAATGGTGAGATCAGGCGGGTTTTTCTCAACTACTCCGAGGTGTTTCCACAGATGTCTTACCAGGTGCCTGTTAGCAAAGTGAATCAGACCTGCAGCAGAGGACGAGGAAGCAGGCATGGGGTTGGGTCGGTGGTAGGGAACCTTGCACCACCAGCAGCCATCCCTACGTACACAGAACGTCCGACCGTGTTGCCCATCAGCTCCCTGCAGGACTTGTCTGTGGGGCCGGGCAGGACCACAGGGGGGCGGGGGGGTGACTCGCCGCTCTCTCTCCTCTCTGTGAACCACGAGGAGCTGGAACGCTCGCCTAGTGGGTTCAGCATTTCTGTGGAGAGGGAGGGTGATGTAGGGATGGATGCGTCAATGGGGGCTGCTGTGGCGACGGGGGAGGCCAGCTGGACAAGACCCAGGCCGAGCTACTTGGCTGAAGGGGAGACAGACACTGACACCGACCCCTTCACGCCTAGCGGGGGGGCACTACCTCTCTCCTCTACTGGGGAGGGGTTTGGGGATGCTGAGTGGAACACGCCGCCCTGAAACAAATCGGTCACCGCGACTCTGAGACCTTAAATCCAACCCATGCCTCTATGCTCAAAACCACTGGGTCAAAGCCACTCCTTTGAGCTGAATCTTCGGGAAGAGGATGGGTCTCAACCGCCTCGATGCTGCACGTTCTAAACGAACCGTTATCGACCTACAGTGACCACAAAAGTCCAGGTAGAGCCATGGCAACGGGTCTGACCCGACAAAGAAAAAAAAGGGAAAGAAGACCTTTTGTAAAAAAAACTCTGTACAGTGCACTCATCACAGAACAATTTAGCGAAAAAAAAAGAACATTATACATTACTATATACACCCAAAAGCTTTACTGCTGCAAAGCCAACCGCACTGCATGTAACGCATGCGATTTTTAGTGTAGACACTGCAAATTTCAGGATATATCAGGAAAAAGAACAGAGATTGAATGGAAACTTATACCTGCTATGCCATTTTGTAAAACTTATTTTTTATACGAAAACATATTTGTTTTTGCATGGTTTGCATGATGCTGCACCATTCTAGGGATGATAATTAAGAGGGTGATACTGGAACCAAAAGTCTCCTGTCTGTTTTACTTGTTTCTCACCAACCATCTGTGTGGGATCTTGTTGCTATCTCTGACTTTTTTGTATTTATTTTTTTTACAGTTCTTTTCCTTTTTTCTGTCTTCTATTTTTGCTGGAAGTCATCTAACAGAGTTACCAAACAATACAGTTAGAAAATATACGAAACACAAAAGTTCTGAGCTGGCACATGAATCCAGGGATATAAACTGCCTGCATGTCTGTCATTCATAAAACAATGGGATATTTCTCAAGGATGAGCATTGGCTTATATTATTAAAAAAACAAAAAAAACACTGTCTATTAGAAGGCATTAACCCCCTCCCAATGTTTTCCATTTGTTTAGATGTTATATGGTGTAAAAATCATTTAAGAAAAGCTTTCTTCAATATAAAAATCCATTCAAAATGGCCCTAAATAATATATATAAAATATGTATTCATCCTTCTTGTGAATTCATGATAAAATTTAATGTTTTATCTTAATAGGTACATAAGTTTTCACACTTCTTGCTAAAGCTTTGAGGTTCTGACATGAATCCACCTTTAATAAATTCAGTTGGTTGAACATGACTTGGAGTGGAGCACACCTGTCCCTACAAGCTCTCCCAGTTTAGTCGGCAGATTGTGATTTTAAACCAAGTCCTCAAGTTAAAAGGACTGTATAAAGACCTATAAAGAACTATGTCAAATCACAAAACCTGTTGATGGATACAAACCCTTTGTTTTTTAGTACTGAGCATCTAAAACCCTTCACAGGGCCCTTCCTAAATACACCAGTGTACCACCCAAAAAGTGAGGCTTTGGTAATGAGCCAATAAAGCCTTCATGGTAGACTGATCACATTAAAGCCAATCATATCTTAAAAACATATGGAGGCTGAACTGTATTTTCTTAAAAATTCACCTGAGAGATCATCAGACCAGAAGAGACTGAACTATCTAGTCTGATAAAACGAAAGCAGAAGATTAAACTCCAGTTTTCAATGTCTGGAGAAAAAAAGTGCTTTGTGTAAATCAAAGCTATTGCCACCATATTATTAGCTGTGGCAGTAACAGGGTGAATCGCACCCACAGCCATGATCGAATGCGAGAACCTCAAGGATGCGTCCCTCAAGATGTTCCCAGCAAATCTGACTGCATGAGTTTTTGTTATGTCAGGCTAAATAAGCCTTTCTTGTTGACGGCAAAATGTATTTAGAGATGCTTGGTAAGAAATGAACAAAAATCTTTGGAATTCCACAATTTGTTCTTGTACCCAATAATACACTGGAAAAAATCCAGAACTAGATATGTCATTTTTTTATTGAAATAACTGCATTTCTTCTTGAATTGAGGAGGTAAAAGAGAATTTTACCAATGGAACAAGACAATTTACATTTAAAATAAGAAAAACACAAATGCATTGTTTTATTTCAAGTGCATTTTATTTAATTATCTTATTTTAAGAGTAAAAATACTCATTACTTTGGCAAATCATCTCATTTACCTACTCAAATTAAGGGTAAATACAATTAATTTAAGACATTTTTACTTATTTCTAGATCGTTTTTACACTGTAGATCCGGTTAAAGATTGTTTCTTAGAGCGGTCTTTGATACTAGACTAAAGCTCAACTGTAAACATCTGTGGAAAGATACAAAAAATGGTGCTGCCAATCTAACCTGACTAAGCTAAGAAGCATTTGGAGACACACCCTGACAGATTTGAGGCAGTTATCACTGCCAAACATGCTTCAGAGTGTTGAGCAAAAGCTGTGAATACTTATGAAACCTATTATAACAAGCCTTTGGTGGTCAAAAAATCTCTATAACTTTCTTAAAACCTGATTTTACCTTAAAATTATGGGACTGTGTAGATCTCAGAGAAGAAATTGCTACTACAGTTTCAGACACTTCAGTGGCATAAAATGTTAAAGTTTTAATAATGTTAAAAATAAATTTGTATTGAAGACAAGATCCACACCTAAGACCTGCACTTTGCTATTTTGATGTAGTGGAGAATATGTATAAATTTATAAAAAAAAAATATGTGACAGAGCAAAGCTGAAAAATATTTATTTGCCATTTTCAATCATCTGAAGACGTGAAAAATTTTGGGTTACCTGAAACAGCCAATTTTACTACGGTCCTGCACTCCTGGGATGTTTTTCTTTCAAGTTAAAAGGTACATTTAAATTTATAAATATTAATGCATCCCTTTAAATTTAGAAAACTTTCTCACAGCTACTGACTTTATTGTATTTTACTGGGATTTTATGGTGAAACTACACAAAGTANGGCAAATCATCTCATTTACCTACTCAAATTAAGGGTAAATACACTTAATTTAAGACATTTTTACTTATTTCTAGATTGTTTTTCCAGTGTAGATCGGGTTAAAAATGGTTTCTTAGAGCGGTCTTTGATACTAGAGTAAAACTCAACTGAAAACATCTGTGGAAAGATAAAAAAAAATGGTGCTGTCATTCTAACCTGACTGAGCTAAGAAGCATTTGGAGACACACCCTGACAGATTTGAGGCAGTTATCTCTGCCAAACATTCTTCAAAGTATTGAGCAAAAGCTGTGAATACTTACGAAACCTATAACAAGCCTTTGGTGGTCAAAGAATCTCTATAACTTTCTTAAAAGCTGATTTTACCTTAAAATTATGGGACTGTGTAGATCTCAGAGAAAAAAAATGCTACTACAGTTTCAGACACTTCTGTGGCATAAAATGTTAAAGTTTCAATAATGTTAAAACTGAATTTGTATTGAAAACAAGATCCACACCTAAGACCTGCACTTTGCTATTTTGATGTAGATGAGAATATGTATAAATTTATAAAGAAAATATGTGACAGAGCAAAGCTGAAAAATATTTATTTTCCAGTGTATTATTGGGTACATATTCATTTTCAATCATCTGAAGACATGAAAGACATGAAAAATTTTGTTTTACCTGAAACAGCCAATTTTACTACGGTCCTGCACTCCTGGGATGTTTTTCTTTCATGTTAAAAGGTACATTTAAATTTATAAATATTAATGCATCCCTTTAAATTTAGAAAACTTTCTCACAGCTACTGACTTTATTGTATTTTACTGGGATTTTATGGTGAAACTACACAAAGTAGCGTATGGAAGTAAGGTGGAAGTAAAGCAAACCTTGGTTTTCATTGTTTCGAACAAATCTTAACATTGACTCAAGCTGCATTGTTCAACACAATTTAGTCTGATGGCCCTGAATAAAATCCAGTTTAACCATTTTGGTAATATGCTAGGTAATAATCAGTGTTCACCTGCCTATGACGTAATCTGAGTACATGGTAATATATGCAGCTGTTCTGTGACAATATGAAGTTTGTTGGTGAACATCAAGAAACAAACAGCATCATGAAGACTATTAAACACAGTAGGCGTCTCAGAGGGGAAATTGGTCAGGGTTAGTTTCTGAAACAATATCCTGAACTTTGAACTCATCTGCCAGAGCTTTGCTCAATCCATCATGGTGAGGGGGTGGACCATGTCCTGACCTGCCAAGACATTTAGGTCTACCTAAAGCCCCTGTCACACCATGACGATTTAATCAGTGTTTGCCTGATGTACGATAAATGTGACCAAAACCCTGACATACGTTGGATAACTTGTTGGTCAGTTATGAGTTATGAGCACGCTGGTACACATCGACATACAGTAAGTACGTTGAGAAATTTTGAATATGCTTACTTATCAACTTATATCCAACGCACATCAACGTATTTGACGTTACAGACGACCGCTTAAGGTGTTTCTAACTTACAGCTCCCGTATAATGGTGTATTGATGGCAGCTACCTAAGGTGGAAGAGTAGTGCCACACAACATCTTAAAACACCAACCTCATGGTGAAACATGGGGGTGGCAGCATCATGATCTTTATTGGGAAGCTAAATACAGTTCAACACTTAATGAAAAAAAATCGAGGTCTTAACAAATATTTTGTAATGGGTGGAAGTTCACATTTTCTGCATGAAAATAACCCTAACTTTTTAGTTTCAATGAATGTTGAAGCGGGGCAGTGCAGTTTTGCTGACTTTTCTGCTATTTACCACTAAGTGTTTCAGAGCAAAGGACCTTTATGCGTGGGACTCTATTCACACAAGGATTGCGTCCTCTCGTGATAGTAGTGTACTTGTAGTCCTTGAATAGAACATTAAAGTGGTTATTTGGCCAATGCTACTCACGTCCCACATGCCTGCTCTTAATCTAATCAGCTAGCTTGTTTTCTTTGGATCTAACATGGGGAAAGGAGCTTGAATCTTTAGCTTTACAGTTATTTTTTTTTATTCATTGCACATATTTATTATCACTGTTGATTAGCCATTTGAACAGAATTAGTAATTAACATAAACTTTCAAAGAACTGTATTTGAGTTCTGCCAATGTAGGCTTTCACTTGTAAACTTGATCCATTTTACTTTTCATCAACCGACTTCCTGCCTGAAAGATCTGCCCTGCTCGAGTATTTTAGCGGAGCGGAGAGTGCCCATGCATCTGGGACTCTACATAAATGCAACTGTCTGAACAACTAGAGTTCATGCAAAGGTGCAGAGCAGCCGCACCACTTAAGCAGAGCAAAAATGTATAAACTCGAATAACATCCCAGTAAAATACTTTGACACAGTTCATTATAAAAAGATCAAGCTGTATGCATTTTTCAGCAAAGCTCTGCAAAACTAAATTGGAACAAAATTGATCATTAATGCTGTACAATGTATTTATAAATCATTGAATTGTTAGCTGGTGCATGTTTAAAAATTTAAATGCCTTAATTTCCCTTTCTATAACTGAAATTAATTAACCAATTCATCATAAAATGATCCCTACCCAAGTATACTTTCTCTTAAAAAGAATATATTTATTATACAAGCAAATAAAGGAATATTTAGCTACAGATGTACTCGTTTTATTACCTAATAATATGGACCTTTTTGGATTGCTTGGAATAATGTACAGATATTCTTTCTTTTTAAAGCCACCAGTTAAATATATACTAGGCCTTTAATTACAATCTAGTATAGGATTATACAAAAAAAATCTATATTATTTATCCTACTTTGCAATAAGACATTTGTATAAATTTAATCTTTTTAAATTATATTCATAAAGAGAACTTAGATCTTGTTCAGTGACTCACTTTGTAATTTTGAAATCTGGACTTCCTGTTATAAACAGGCTGGGGACAGAAAGCTTAGTGGTCAGTAGTTAAACCTGAGCAACAACTTCATGACCACATTAAGGCCTGAACTGCTTTCATTACTTAGATGTAGAACCACAAAGATTGTGATATAATATTTTACAAACAACTTTATCTAAATACTTGAATTATCACTTATCGCATGTTAAAGCAGCTATGCTGAAATACTTTAACACCAAGTCTATGCTATGATGATTTCATGAATTTAACAATGAACTATATTTAAAAATCTTACTGTGTTTCATATTTTCTATGAACAGGTGATCTGTTGTCCGACTCAGTTAAGTTAGAGGTGAATTAAACATTTCCATAGAGTCCATTGTTTAATGAGGCATTATAAGATCTTCTGTAACCTATATGGGGTTGGTCAGAGTTCTTATGAGTGAGCAATATTTTACCTTCAAGTCATAAGAGGGATCTCTGTTTAAATTAATTCTCAAACTAGCATCTGTTCTTGCTTTTTAATTCCTCTGAAACTGTCAAGGTAATTATTTGGTAAAATAATGGTCACGCTAACTGAAAAAACTAACAGTAAAGCCGTCTCCATTATGTAAAGATGGTTTAAAAAACATTCAAGCTAACAGTTGAGCTAATGCTTTGAGCTGTTTGGTTCAGAAGTGCGAGGATTTCTAAAATTAGGTCAATCTGATCTTAAATTGGTGCAAGTTGCGATTTAAAAATCCCACACAAATTATTCTTGAACTTGGTAGATAGGCTAATAACTACTAGCAATACAAGCTAATAACAGTGTATTTAATTGTATGTTATACATTTAAAGTATAAAGGAAGAGGTTCACTAATAGATTTAAAAACACAAGATTTGTAACAGATTTTAACAAGACACGGAGAGACACAATTGATTAATTGAAAGTTAACAAAGCTTCCTAGTTGCATTATGACCTCTAATCTTCTAAATCAGTAGTTTTACATTTGGCCATCCAATCGATATTTATGACTTGGATTTCGGATTGTTACTTTTAAAAGATAAATAAAATGTACTGTAACTTTCAAACCAACAGTTCAGCTTATCTTCAAGCTAGCAGGGGCCCCTAATCAATAAGCTGTTAGAAAGATAACTGTCAAGTATAAAACAATGCTAATGGCTGGGTTAATAAAGACTCTGCATAAGCATTGACTTACAGTCAAGTCCAATTTATTTTTATAACCTGTTTCATACAACAAATGCAGATTCAATGTATTGGGGAGGACTTAATAAAACCAACCAGTACAACAAGTTAACAAAACTACTGACTTCACTGTTGAGTTATAAGGAAGATAACAGCCAAGCTAACTCTTTTTCTTAAGAAAAGCAATCAAATTAACTGCCTTGCTTATTGTTAAGCAAACATTTAGATACATTTAACTGCCCAAAATAAGCACAGTAACGACTTCTTATAGATTTCCCAGATTAACCCCAGATGTGAGAATCTGTCCCTTTAAAATCCCCATCAATGGTTCAGGGTCAAATACAGTAAATCGTGATTATCTGTTTAATCTCCTGTTCAAAAAATGCATTGTTTTCCTCTGATGTAAAAAGCAGAATGCTGCTGTAGTATTAGTTGTCACAACACAGATAAAATAATGTAGTGACGTATATCCCTGTAGAAATTCATTCATTGTGCCTCAGCAACATCCAGAATGATTTATTCATTTATGATTTAGTGTTTCAGTGACTTCATTTCACCACATGCCTAAAAACACATCAAACATGATTTATGAATGTGAAATGTCTTCTCCAAAATCTTGCGTATGTAGAATAGGTTTAGATGCTTTCTGTTTTTTTTGTTTTGTTTGTTTGTTTCAAGTTGAAACTTTCAGACCCAATATGACTCCAGAAGAATGAAGTTTATAATCGTGATTTTTTTTTTTTTTTTCTGTGCTTGCTTTAGCTTAAGCTTGAAATCTTCTGTATTGTTTGTTGAAATATTTTTAAACTCTTTGCACAACAGTGTCATCACATTGCACATCAGCTTTAGTTAAAAAAAATTAAGCATGTTTCTTCCATCTATAATTCAACATATAGCTTCCTTTCAAAATTGACTGACTTACATCTGTAAATGGCTCACAGTTTAAGAAGGAGTGCATTGATGTACATGTACCTATACAGCAAATCACTGTTAAAATTATTATTATTTTAATTAGAGAAAAGTGTCTTCCATGACATGGAAACCAGCTGCAAAAAATAAATCCTACCAGAAGCATTTAATTATCAAATGTTAATTATTTTCAATACGTGTTTGTCAGCAACAGTAATCTAGACATTTTCTTAAAAATTCATAACAACCACAATAACAATTCAGTAAAGCAAGGTTTTTAAATGGAAAATGCTAGCATTATTTTCTAAAGTGAAAAACGTTGCTTTAATTTATTTTCGTGTTTTAATACAAATTGTGGGTAAAGTCAAAACCCTTTTCCAATTAGTTGCTTTGTCATTGTATTGGTCACTGTGTGTTTTCTCATATTGTCTGACCTGCTTATTTTAAAACTTTTCACCAAGAGAAGAAAATATAGTTTAATTTTTTTGAGTAATTTCACATTAAAAGGACCTATTGAGGGTTTTTTTTAAAGGTGAAATAGATTAAAAACTTGAAAAAATTGAATCCACTTCATCTACTTTCTTTTGTTCCTGTAAAATTATGATTTCATCAACAAAACATTTATAACTTGTTCTAAAATGTTAGATGAAGAATCTTTTCAAATTTGTTTTTGTTTTGGAATCTAGAAAATCGAAACTAGAAATGAAAGGATTCAAGAAACAATGTAAAAAGGTTTTGATAATTTGCTGTTTATTGTGGGGAAGGCAGGCTCAAGATTCATTTTATTTATCAATCAAATAAAGCAAACATGGTGAAAGATGAAGAGTCAACCTAATACTAGGGGTCAATATAAAAGTCGATTACTGAAGAACATAATTCCCGTTGAAGAAGCGTGACTTCAATCAGCCATGTCAACCACTTTAAAATGATTTCAGGTCATTGTTATTGAAGACCTTTCAGAAGATGTTTTCATGAACTCGTAATATTCAAGCATTTGTCCCAAAATTTACCTTTGTATCATAACTTCATATACATTCTCTCCTAAGAAGATTTATTTTATCCAGTGGAAGGTTAACACCTGCAAAACGTTTCACAGAGCTCCTTTGATAAAAGCTTAAATAATAAATAATGACAACCTACTGGTTATTTTAACCAGTCCCTTAAACATAATGACAGCAATTAGTCTCTACTATTTGAAACCTACTATATTACTAAATAGCCTAACTATATTTTATAGTTATAATACATTTACATTAAACATGTTTTTATTTTATTTTTTTATTTTTTATTTAGGATTTTTTTTAATGAGGGTTTTTAGCCAATGAACACATCCTGGTGTACTAAATACATTTTTATTTCCAACATAAAGATTTTTGAACCTAAGAAAATTCTTTAATAACCAACGTGCACATTGCTCCTATTTTTGTGATGAAGGGTCATATTTTGTAATGCTCTCAAAATGCTTGTGTTTGTCACAGCCACAGACTGTACATAAGAATTAAAAAATAATGGCTTCTTTAGTTGGTAATTAATCCAGTATTTCAATATCCACTATTCATTACTTTATTTATGAATATTTATCAAAGTAATATTAAGGTCTTTTTTGCTGAGACAAAACTGTAAATTAAGCATACCATCACTAAAGTTATTCAAATAAATATTAAAAGGTATGAGAGAGCCAAAGATCAGCTCCTTTGTTTTTGTCATTGGTCACATTGAAATTACCAAGCACGACATCCAGAAATATTCTTCCCTGCTGAAAATTTTTGTCTTTTCCAAGAATCTTCTGAGGAGTAACTGGTAAACTCCACCAGTTACAGGTAACTCCTTAGACTGAAGAAGTTTCTCAGTGAGGAGATGAAACGTTTCAACAAAGAACCCCGTCCATAAGTCTTACTTAACTATTTGGGGATGTTTTAACTGAATTGTTGAGATGCAACAAGGCATTGCATAAAACTACTCTCCTAGACTGTGAAAGTCTCAAGATAATAATGGAAAATATGAACTGTATTTATATTGTAAGCTTTTGTAGTCATTTTAATATGAAATACAGCACATTAATTAATCTTGCACCGATACTGATACCAGTATCGGATGGGGTCCCGATACTGCAATAAAATGATGGTATTGGTATCGGCGATTACCAACAAATAGGACACTGATACCATTTTGACAGCCAAGAATGTATTTCCTGCTTCACAAAGGTAGGCAGCAGCTTGACAAAGCCAAGATGGCAATTATTTTACATCCACTTAGTATGCAGTTCTTCATATATACACACACATCAGTTTCAAACAGATGGTATCGGTGTGGTATTGGTATCAGCCAATACTGCACAGCCAGGTATCAGGTATCTGTATCGGGATAAAAAAAAAAGGCATTGGCGCAGCACTAACATTAATGCTTAAGTTGGAAAATAAAGAAAAAACAGTTCTTAGCAGTATTGTGTTGTTTATGAGTGGTTTGTTTAACCAAACAACTCATTTGTGTCATAAAACTGAATCCGATCACTTTCATTAACTTATTGGCCCCTCTTTCAGTTCATTTAAAGTCAGTGTTCTGTTTAGGAGGAGAACTTTCCCTCTCTGAGACTCACAAAAAGGCTGATACCCCAAGCTATTGGCTAAGGTTAACCACAAAACAGGCTTAAACAGGCATTAGGCATGCTGCTCTTCTGTGTCATCTGAGACACATGGACAGAAATGCCTGCCACAGACATTCTACAGTATGAACTTTTTTTTAACATTCTCTCACATTTATTTACGGTTTCATTGCAAACACCTACCCTAGAATTTAAAATGAGAAGCCATGGTGATATTTTATGTACAGTCTTTGGTGCAAAGCCTGCATAGTTTTTATCTTATAAAACAACCATTGTGACTTTTTCTAACCAGGGTTGTTCAAACAACTTTTTGTGAAACTTAATCACAACTTGTGCCAACACATGTAACATCTTGCAAGTGACAAACTGCTAAAGGTAAAAGTTTTTGAGACACCTACAGTACAGGTTTCAGATGAACTGGGAGTTCTTTCCAAAAAGTAAAGCTGTTTTACTCTGGAAGGTTGGATCAATGTTAACACATTAAAGGCAAAAAAAAATAAAAAATGCAATTAAATCTTCTCGATGTGTTTCATATCCCAATCTGGGGCATGTATCATCTCCAATGCGTGAAAACTCACACTGTGTAATTTGCGTTATGTTAAAATATTCTGAATGAAAAGGAGCACTTTACGGCACCCATGTAGTTAAGAAGGCAATACTGCTAGTAATATTTTTTTTGTTATGAATGGTTGTTTTTCACTCTAACTGCATACCAAGCAATGCACTGATCGGCACATTCTACACACATAATCTGTAATGTTAATGGACATTTTGATTGCTAAAAATTATTTGTGCCTTGGCCTTTTGCAGGTATGTTTGTTTTTCTCTTGCTTTTTTCATTGTGGCTGTCAGACTCTGAACAGTAAACTGTCTGTGGTATCTAGGCTGATGGCACATTTTTATTTCTTGGCCATGGAAGTGAACGGATTGTTGGAAAACTTGCGAGTCTTTCTGCAGATTGAGTAAAACCATGGATTAAGTGAAATATGTCCTGCTGCAGCCTTTTCTCCATTATTTCCAGACAGTTCTATGTTACACTACAGCTTTTTACTTTGACTTTGATCATAAACAGGCATTATTGATTTAAGGAATGTTTGGACAATTTTACACTAGTGGCCTTCAGAGCTGTGCATCGTATCATTTTTTCTCATTCCAGTTTGAAAAAAAAAATAACTTGCTGTTTTGACTCTGTTTTAGACAACTTTTGGTATTTTGTTTTTATGATATAATATGCAAATGTATTCTTACTTGATTTTTTTTTAAGTTTTTGTCTTTTTAATTGCACCAGTTATTAATAAAGTAATAAACTGAACATAAAACCTGTGCTTTAAGTTTTTTCTATAAATAAAAATGTTTCTGTTGTTGCATTTCATTGGCATTAAATGTATAATTTATTTTGATGTCATACGGCAAACTTTGTCTATAGACTACAATACTCTTTCTGCTGTGTCCTGTTTAGCCAATATAGTTCTGGGACATCGAAAGGAATAAAGGGAGAGAGAAAGAGATAGAGACGGTAAAAAGGGAGGGGTAGATTAAAAGAGAGAAAACAAAACAGAAAACATAAAGGACACAGAAGAACTCCAGCCTCCTTGAAGTCTGCTTCTGTATCCTACCTGCATGTGACTAGAGTGAAAAAAAACAGAGGGCATAAAAACAACAAAAAAAGACAACAGACAACCAGAGTAAACATCAAAATATCTTTCAGAGCAGTAGGTATCCCTCAGATATCTAATCAGTATATATTGATTGATATATTTATACATGAGCATGCTCATGTATAAACATTTTATGCCATGAAGAGTGGACAGATGGAGCCAGTATTCAAGGAGAGACAGTCAGTAGGAAAGATCACAACGTTTATTAAAATAAAACAAAAACTGAAGTGGAGCTGAGGCTCACGGACACTGCAGGAGGGGGGCGGGGCACCGCCCAATCTCAGACACTCTACGTGAGAAACACACGATCATCTGACAGAAGGTGATTATCTGAGTTGGCCACTTACCTGGTTTACAGTCCAGGGCTGCAGTCCCAGTGGACATGCTGGAAGCTGATCCTGGTCAGGGATCCAGAACAGACAGGAACAGGATCCAGATCAGCCAGGAACAGAACAGGTGGCAGGATCCAGACTTCTAGGCATCCACCATCTCCCAGGAGGGTTCAGAGTCTGACTGGGACCAGAAACATGAGCAGGTGGTCACGGAGCAGACAGGATCAGGTGCAGATGAGCAGGCTCACTGGAAGAGGGTAGCCGAGACAGGACTTGGAACCAGAACTTGATGCAGGACTTTAAACGGGTCTCCTCCCTGGAGCCAGGCTTACTGGAATAAAAACTGAACCTCCCCACATATAGAGCCAAAAACCCAGAAGACTCTGTGGGGGAGGAACAGTGGACGATCAGGAGACGAGACAAACACAAAATCCCTCTTTCCACTGGCTGCCAGGATCCAGGGCATGAACCAAGGCAAAAACTGAACAGACAAACTAACAAAAAGACAAGTACTGATCTGGCACTGAATGCTCAGGCTGAACTGAATATAACCAGCCGGAAACAGGTGAGGGGAATAAATTGTAATTGAGGCAGGGAGGGAAAACGACAGGTGAAAGGAATGACTAAGGGAGGGCAAACAGGCCAGATCATGACATTTTATGCTCAATAGCAGGTGTGGGCAGCCCAAGAAACGCCCCACAGGGCCCAAGACCCACAAAGAGGCGACCAGAGCCCCAGATATCCAAAGGCACCCCAATTCACTGGGACAAGGAGAGCAGACATAGGGATAGCCGCACTCACCAGATAAGGGCAGACAAGAGCAACCCAACCCCAGGGGGCCCAGTCCTTGAGGGAGCCAACCTCGGAGGCCACAGTACTGAGCACCAATGAGGTCGTGGTAGTGAGCCCATGGGCTCCTTCTATGGCCAAGGTGTACCCAGATGAGAGATAGGGGGCCTAGGCCCAGGGGCACACATTCCGTGGTGGAGACCATACAGGGTCAGAAGGCCTAGGCCCTGACCAGATACCACGAGGAATGAGAAGGCATCCAACGAAATACTCAGCCCCGCACCTAAAGAAACATCAGCGCACCAGCAAACACAGGCCCCTCTCAGAATCAGAAATACTTTAATAATCCCAGAGGGAAATTACTCACCTGCGGGGAGCATAGGAAGGCCAAGGAGACGTTCATAATTTGGGCCTATAATGTTTCAATAGGTGGGAAGGGAGGCAACACTCAACCTGATAAGTAGACAAAGACAAATTCACATGGATCCAGTCACATTCACACAATCCCAACCTATCACCCTAATATATACAAGCACTAAACAGAAATTCTCAAAGGGGCAGACGCTAAACATGTCATGGTTGGTTTAGGAAATAAACCCACATGCAGAAAACCACTGGAGACTGGGTAAAAGTTCAACAGAGTTTATTAAGATTTGTACAAGAAAATATGAACTGGATTCTGGAAACAGGTCCGGGCAGGATTCTCAGGCGTCTGCAGAGACGGATAGTTTGATTAGCCAGATTTACTGATTAGTAGTTGAGTTTGCTGATATTTCTGAAAATACCTTGACAAGATTCAGGCTTTCTTCTCTGAGAGAGGGAACCGGTTGGGTCCAGAGACTGTTGGTTCAGCAGAGTGCTCAGCAGCTGCAGCGTCTGGCTTCTTCTGACTGTTAGTGTCAGACCTTGGTTTGAGTGATAAGCTCTTTCCCAGAGAGCAGCAGGTGGATTCCAGAGTGAGATCTTCAGGTTTGGCTCTCTAGGGCAGGCAGGGAGGTAACAGGCTAAGCTTCACACGAGAGACAGGCTTCCAAACTTGGTCAACACTGCGGCGTTGAAGGAAGGTCTGACAGCTGCTTATATAGGCAGGTCTCCTGATGGGCTGATGAGCGTCAGCTGTGCTGGAGGGCTCCAGCCCAGGAGATCCACAGCGCACACTGCTGGAGAAGGTGGAGAATCTCCAGATCCCAACAAAACATACTCTTACGCTCCTCATGCATACACTATACTCCAGGTCTAGGGTCCAGTCCCTGTGGGGGAACAAGCCCACAGTGTAAGAAGGGGGCAGTCAGCTGGAGCTGTAAAGAAAAAAGGTCTGGGACCGGGCACCACCTGAGCGTGGAGAACATCAGTTTAGCCAGTGTCTATAGCCCCAAACACTGCCCAAGACCCACCCTCTGTGAGGGAACCCCCAAATGGCATTGACCACAGCCTCTCCACAGCATCCCCACCTATGTAAACTGCACATTCACTACCACGGACGCTAAAGCTGATAGCAAACCTGTTGAAGCACCGAACTCGCCCTAGCCAGTCAACAAAGTTCCTGGCCCCCACATCCAATTGAACCTCTGATACCCAAGGTTGCAAGGGAATTGCAACCCAGCCCTGCCCCTCTTGACCAAGCAGCCAGATGCATCCACACACTGTGGTTGTATCCCAACAGACGTACAGCTAGGACCAGGCCAAACCCTCCAACATCCTAGATGCCCCTTCCTTCAAGAACTTAGATAACACTTTCTCCAACTTTCCCAAAACTAAAGGACTGCTTTTCAGTAATACTCAGGTTGCAATAATAATAAGGGTGAGCAGTGGGCTGGCATCATGGGGCACCTGGGAAGCAGTGTGGGTTTAAGGGTGTTGCTCAGAGACCCAGAGTGGCAGCTCTAGACCAGGGGTGTCAAAGTCCTTCCAGAAAGGGCCGTGTGGCTGCTGGTTTTCTTTCCACCCAAGCAGTAGCACGCCAGAATCCCATCAAGTCATCAGGTTAAGACTAGACTCACCTTGATGAGATAAATGGAGTCTGGTGTGCTACTGCTTGGGTGGAAAGAAAACCAGCAGACACACGGCCCTTTCTGGAACGACTTTGACACCTGTGCTCTAGACCCTAACCACTAGGCTGCCAATCCCAAATCCAATTGTACTCTCCTCAAGGGGTTTATGTTTCAGGAAGTTTCAATCTTTTTTGTGGAGATCATTTTCTATCCCAGTTGTTCTAAGACAAAGGAAGCTACAGATTGAATCATGCCCAGGATCCAATCTTTACCTTTAGGTTAACTTAAAAAGCATATGAGTTACTTTTTAAAGTAGCCATGGAACTTGCAAGATATTTCTCTGTGACTTGGATAACCTTTCTAATTTATCAAGTATTTGCTGTGCCATAAGCCATGATCTTATTTTTTTTTATATAAAGTATATTGTAACAAAAAAAAACATTATCTCTTCCTACAAAGTGAGGAGCCGAAAGGGGCAGTCTAAACGATGAAATTCATTCAAAATTCATCCCCAGAATTTTGCTTTGGTCAAAACTGATATTTTTACACTGAAGTCAAAAAAATATAATTTTTTAAATCATTTTTAAGAAACTAATTACAATCAGCTGGTTAACAAAAGTTGACTGTAACACTGTCTCATTAGAAACTTGCTAAAGTTACTTCAGAAAGCCCTTTTTTTATATTGTTATACTGTAAATAAATTCAAATATATTACATGCATTTTTAATTCCTGTGTGCTTGTTTAATGTAAATTCACTCTATTGTAGAAAAAAGGTCAAGTACATGAAAAACAATGCAGACTGAAGCGTTTGTTAGCTCAGTGTTTACCTAGTCAACATGCCATCCTCTAAAGCAGGGGTGTCAAAGTGGTTCCAGAAAGGGCCGTGTGGCTGCAGGTTTTCTTTCCAACCAAGCAATAGCACACCAGACTCCAGTCATCTCATCACGTTATCATGTTCAGATTGGACTCACTTGATGAGATGACTGGGGTCTGGTGTTTTATTGCTTGGTTTGAAAGAAAACCTGCAGCCACACGGCCCTGTCTCAAACCACTTTGACACCCCTGCTTGAAAGTTTTGGACAATTTCAGCCAATAAATGGCTTTAGATGATGGGGCTTTAGAGTTGCTGATAAAGATAAATAATACTTTAACAAGGTTTTTACATGTCAGGTATGTAGTTCTGTGCTTGATTTTTGTGGTGCATTGCCACAATTGAGCAAACTGAACTACAGCTTTCCCCAGAGGGCTGATATTTTTTGCAGCAAGCTGTTGAAGGTGGTGAAGGATCAGTGTCCAGCATGCAGCCAGACACTGAATTCTTTTGTGCGGCGCTCTACAAGATGCCGGCCTGCTGCCAACAGCTGCTGTTCAGAGGGGAGAAAACAGGTCTGGTTTAATCCTCACCTGACCGCCGCTGAATGCAACGCACACAGAAAGGTTTCATTCTGCATCCTGGAACACAAGGTACCATCTTTGTATCCTGATTAGCGCTATAGCAAAATGCTGTGTGGCGAAATGCAACAATTTTTTATCAAAAAATGACAGGTGTAAAATTGGATTGTTTACCTTCAAGAGTAGGAAAGGAAACAATTTAAAGTTTTTTGGGTGTTTTTACCTTTTATTCCACATTTTGAGCCTTTGTGTGTTCCATGGCTCCTGCAGGACAATGGCAGGTTTAAGGAGTTTTCTGCACTATCCTCGCTTCTGTTGTTTTGTTTCTGCTGCTTTGCTCTTCATGGTCTTCAGCCAAGGTTAGTACTGTACTGTACATCTTTATTGATAGTGAACAGGAATATATTTTAACATAGGTTGGATTTTATTTGGGCAAAACAGATCGTTTTAGATTGATATTTAGACTGCCATCGCAGAAGTTAAAATTTGTTAAAAGGTTTATTAAAGTTCCCATCTTTGCTGTGATATGAAATCTATAATAGAAGGTGACTTCAAAAGTAAACATTGTGATTCTTCTTTCTCTACAGAGTTAAGAAACAGGTTGCAAGAAGTGAGGCACAAGAGAGACTTCAATAATTTCTCAGGTATCCCTGTTTTAAGCTTAACTGAGTATAAAGTCACCCTCTTAAATCTCAAAATGTATTATTAATTAACAATCCATTATCTCTGCTCACAAAAAATATATATATTGATTTTTACTCAGTTTAGAATCATTTTGTGGAATACATGAATTTAGAGCCCACAATTTTACAGAGATTACAGTAAAATGTCCCGATGCATACAAAGCACTATCTGCAACTTACAGGATATTTCAGCCTGAAACACTCACTCAAACAAAGAAGTCAATTAGAAGAAGTTTATTGATACAATATTTAAATCTTTAGCGCTCAGACCTCAGCGGAGAAAATTGACGCTGGAATTTACTTTGATATTAGGCATGAGCTGATGAATGAGAATGAGGATGAAAACTCCAGGGCTGAAACTGGTGGTGGAAGAGAGATAGAAGGGAGATGGATGGCAGCTGGAATGAGACGCAGAGTCATATGAATAACTGTCTGTGTTGAGCAAGCATGGATCGACGGTGGAGTGAAAAACTTCCCCTTTGGGAAGAAATCTCTGGGAGAACCAGGCTCCCGCTGGACCAGCTGGGGATGCCTCATAAATGCAGTAAAACCAGAGGAGTCGTCTGATGGAACAAGGGCAGTAGCAGTGGGAAGAAAAGGGAAAGATGGAGCTTGTGACCAAAGTGGAGAATAGGATGGAATAGGGTGAATGTAGGACATTGAATTGAAGTCCGACATTGCGAGCAAACCTTGTTCGGTAGCAAGTTTAGCTGGGAATAAAAATTTCTTTTAAAATGGGCTTTGAATCCTGATTGGACTTTGTGGAGGTGTTATCTGATGCTGCTTGGGTTGCTTCGAAGATTGGATGGTGTAAGTTAATTCTCTTGAATTTTCACCGAGGCTTCATTTCTACATGAAAAAATTTACACAGACAAAGAAGGCAATGAGAAGAAATTTTTTGATACAATATTTAAATCTTTAGCGCTCAGACCTCTGTGGGAATCATCAGCATTGAACGTAACTTAGATTATAGACATGAGGTGATGAGAATGATGATGAATACCACCCAAAAATAGCCATGCAGGGGCAGTTGTGTGACCAGTTGTAAAAGGTGGATCAAGTGAATAGAAAAACCTGGAGGTTAGAATAGAAAATGAGCAACAGAAGGGTGCTGTGAAGGATTGCAGGGAGCGAGGAGCCACAAAGGCTCACGGCAGAGAGGCGATCCCAAAAGGTTTTGAGAAAGGATGCTGAGCCACAAAGCCTTGCATAAGGGATGTTAAGCCGGTAAGGCTTGCAGAAGGGATGCTTTGCCACGAACGTAATAGATTACTTAACATTGCTGAGAGCAAGAGCATGTAGAAGTTGACAAGAGACAAATTTATGAGAATGGGGTAAGAACCACCACTATTAATCACAGCGAAAAACTTACCTAGAGGCTTTGTGGCAAACATTGTGCAAAAATGAAGCTATGATCAGAGCAGATGTATGAGGTGTACGTAGATGATGACCAGCGGCCCAGTTCTTAAATAGAAGGCACTTTGGATGCATTTTACATGCACAAGTGCACTCTCACAAACAACTACAGGTGCTTGGCTCCAGGTACTTAGAGATTCACTTCCATACAGAAAGCCCATATTCTTATCTTCAGGTAACACAGAGTACATGTCAGATTAAATAATACTACTTATTAATTAGCAATAGTATCAAGCGATAGTATGAAGGTTTTCTCTTTTTTTTCTGTTTTTCCCTTCCTGTTCTACTTACATTGGAGTGTCCATATAATCTGTAATAATGCCTGCATGAATTATAATAAAGCTATTTATATGCATTAATCAAGCGGAACACTGCGGCGATAGCCGTACTCCTCCACTTGTGAAAGCAAAATCTGTAGGGCTCTCTTTGGCATCAAGAATTATTCTTATTGCCACATCGCCAGACAAGACACTGTTAAAAAAAAAAGAAAAAAAAAAGAAGGCACTGAGACTCTGGGATGAGCCGCTGTTGAGGCTGTCCCTATCCTAACTGAATGACTGGAATATTGGCTAGATGGGAGGCCACATAATTCAGCATGCCTTCTGGGGTAATGAAGAGAGCTTCATGATAAAGCAAATGCTATCATTTTTGAGTGAAGCCGGGCATACGCTGTACGATTTTATTCATTTTTTATTTTTTTTGCCCTTTTCTCCAGTTGTGCAGAAATGTTTAGCCTGATCTTTCTCAGGATATAGAATATCCGCACCTAGTCAAACTTTGATTGAACTCGCAGAAAGTTTTCTTGAAATTAGAGTGAAGTTTATAAGGAGAGAAACTTGTATGGTTTAGTAAACAACTTAAAAGTAGATACTAAAACAACAATCTTTAGTAATCTGACAACTTTTTGTCTGCAATGTGTTTTTTTTCTAATTATAACTTGAAAGCCAACGGCTCAGTAATGTCAGGTTTTCATCTGAGCTCTCAAAGGAATAAAGAAAACACATACCAGCTGATATAGACAATATAAATTAAATTTGACTAAACATCAGCCTAACCTATGTGTGTCACCATTAACTCCATGCTGGTGAAACTGTTCCCTTGGGACTAATCCCCACCCATCATTCTCATTCTGATGAATTTGCCAGTCTCATCCAGAATAATCTCTATTCGTTTCTTGACCTGCTTTTTCTCCCCAGAAATTCCAGCAGAGAACATCATCGATCCCACTGCCATCGACCTCACTCCACTGGTCAATACATTAATAAATTCAAGCCAATCTGGTAAGTTGTCACAGCATCACTATACCTTGGCTCTAAATCTATCACCTGCCCCAGTTTCTGTCCTCTAGAGGTCAACTGTAGGCTGCGCAGCTTCAGATTCCACCTTGAGATGAGGACGGTCCGTTTTTTCTTAGATCAAATATATTGGACCATAGGTGTTTGTTTGAAACGTGTAATACTAAGGTTTACTACTGTGTGTGTGTGTGTGTGTGTGTATGTATTTGTGTATATATATATATATATATATATATATATATATATATATATATATATATATATATATATATATATATACACACAGACTTGTTGACTTGTTAATGATGTTAGGTATTCGTTGTGGTTCCTCCCTAACACTGCTGAAGACTTTTAAAACAGCCTCAGTCAATTGTTTTACATTGTTTTTGAACAATCTTTCAAAGCTGAAAAAGGAATCCCCCCCTCCAAAAAATAAATAAAAATCAGTTTGAAGTTTTAAGTTGTGCATGTTTGGAAAGTTGGAAATGTGTGTTGAATAATACCAAGCTATGCTGTTGTGGTAATTATGATGGTGGTTGTATAATGCTGTTTGTGTTTTAGGTTCTCGACACCTCTTCTCTCTGCTCAGTGTGACCTCCTACAGCTCCCTGGACCTCCATAAACTTACCTTGTTGGTCTACAACAGTAAATATTATCTAAAAAACTAAAGCACTCATCACAATACCTTTAAGTCTTATGCCTGGTTTATACTCAGAAATCAGGTCGTCTACGTGTGTGTCGCAGTTAATGCAGATATGCCTCACTCCATTCCGCAGACACTCTGGTGCACCTCCCCAAAATTGAAGATGACCACAGACAATTCTGCAGATAGCTTCGCAGGGAGGAGAGAAAGAAGGCCTCTGATTGGTCAATTCAATACAATTTTGGGAAGTTCCACAATCTCCAGTAGTCAGCCGCAATGTCTTCCCACATGGCTGGTGTGGGTAATGGCAGAAACTCTGGCTGTAGTGCAGTCCACAACGCCTGGCACACCGCAGACACTATCCCAGACACCGTGCAGGACTTTAGGTTGTTGCTCTGTGCAACAGTTGTTGGTTTGCATCCGAAGCCAAAACACGCAGCGCCACGGCCGTTCCTTTCGGGAACACTCACGGTTGAACTGTGTGTTATCTGGCGTTGGATGAGGGGTTGTAGAGAGTTTGTGATTGTCTCTCTTGCGTTGTGGTGTGGATAGCGCAGACCGTGCTTCACAATTGAGCATAAATCAGAAATATCTGCGTCATACCTGCGACAAGCTCAAGGCTGGTTTATGCTCAGAAACCAAGTCTCCTGCATGTGTGTCGCAGTTAACGCAGATATTCCCCCGCCCCTTCTGCAGACACTCTGGTGCACCTCTCCAAAATTGTAGATGATCGCAGCCAGTGTCCCAGAAAGGAGGCCTCTGACTGGTCAAATCTACATCCGCTGGTACCTTACCGGCCTGTTTTGTTTATATGACATGTCATTGTGGACTCGTAAAGATGGACCAGCTAGAAGAGTGAGGTGCGTGAGAACGCTGGGACCCTTTTTCCACCTGGATCCCTGCTCTTTTTTTGTCCTCATGTCCCACCTCTGTCGCACAAACCTTCCCCTTGCGTTTTTCCACTTCCTCACTGCCTCGGCCATATCTAGACCTACAGCTAGTTCATGATTGTCCCTCTTGTGTTGTGCTGTGGAATAAAATAGCGCAGACAATGCTTCAAAATTGGGCATAAATCAAAAATATCTGCGTCATACCTGTGACAAGCTCACCTCGACACACTGCTGCAAGTGTATACACAGCCCAATAGTTGCACCGACTCGTTCATTTGTAAATATTTCCACCTAGTGGTGGTAATCTGTTAAGACTACGTTAAGTCTTAGGACAAGTTTATCTTGGGATTAGAAATTGCTTTCTTACATTATTGCAAATGTAAAAGCATCAAGAAGAACTAGAAAAGTTAAGTAAACACTGATCAAATGGATTCTTGACTGCTCTACTTTCTTCTTTTTTTGTGCTTTGTAGTTTCTGACATCAAAAGTTTAGAAAGCAGTCTGTTCAGAAGGCGGTTCTGCTATTGTGTCACTAATGACACAAATGACCTAACAGGTAATATATGTTCATCCCTTCAGACCATAACCAGCAGATCCTCTTGTGAATTTTATTGTCACCTGTATATCCTAAGACTTCACAGCAATTCTTTTGGATGTGATGGGAAACTCAACAAGTTACCTGCATGAGTTGTTTAAGTCTTCCTCCATTCTGTCAGGTGGGTGCTTCTTGATACAGTCTATAGAAACACCATACATCCATCATTACAAAAAAAGTTACTGAAGTGATTCAATTGATGGAGAAATCCCCCATCTTCTGTTTGTGCTCATAGATCAGCTATTTTTGTTGAACCTGATAAGAGGCAGATTAATCAAAAATAAATCTATGTACTTACAGGATTTATGGCATCTTTTATCCCACAAAAATCAGCTTACTCAACTCAGAAAGTTAATGTTTGATCTAATTATCACATAGATAAAAAGGAGAAGCAGACGATGAAAAATCCTTGTCTACTCCTCACCAATGGTCACCCCATTCCAAAAGAAACATGTGTTACTGTCATAATTTTGCCTCATATGCAGGAAACTGGGGTCAGTGGCATGCATCGGGGGACAGGTCGCCCCCCGAGTGGCCTTATTGTTGAAGAACACTTGCTAAAGTGCTCTCTCACAGGAGCCAAAATGTCTGATTTAAAAAAAAAAATTGGAAGCCAAAGCTCTTGCTAAATTGCCTCCTTGGGAGCTAAACCACGTGGCAAAGTGTCCCTTTGGGAGCTGAAACATGTGCTAAACTGCCCTCTTGGGAGCCAAAGTTCATGGTAAATTGTCCCCATGGGAGCCAAAATGCATGCTAGACTGCCCTTTCGGGAGGCAAAGCGTGTGCTAAAGTGTTCCCTTGGGAGCCAAAACGCATGCTTAAGTTTCCCCTTTGGATTAAAAATGCATACTTACATGCCCTCTTGGAGCTGTGCACGGTGGGAACCTGCATAGGTTTAGGAACCTTGGGTTCCCAAAATGTGTGCTAAAGTATCCTCTTGGTGGCAAAAGTGCATTCTAAAGTATCCTGTTGGGAGTAATAACCCTTGCTAAAGTCCCCTCTACAGTGGTGGGTATACCTTTTATGTACCCTTTTTTTTCTTTATCCCACTGCCCTTAAAAAGGTATGTGAAATCCAATGCTTCTGGTTAGGATTAGGCAGCTGTAACGCCAGGACCTTTAAATAACAAGTAAGTTCAGGCTGAGAGGCTTCAAGGAGGACAGAAACCAAAAAAAAGCAACTTTTGGAGCCTATTCCAGTCGCCAGTGGGCGAGAGTTAGGGTACACCCTGGACAGTCCACTACAGGGCCTCACAGAGATGAAAAACCATGCCGCTCACGCTCACTCCTAAGGGCATTTTGGAATGTTCAATCAACTTAACGTGCAGGTTTTTGTACTGTGGGCAGAGAACCCAGAGAAGATCTATGTAGACACATGGAAAATGTGCAAACTCCACACAGAATGGCCCAGGATGTGAACCATCTTGCTGTGAGACAATGGTGCTAACCACCATACCATGGTGGTATGGTTCATAATGAAAATATTTTTGTTTAACATCTCTGATAAAATGCTTGTTTACCATTTTTTTTAATAGATTAACTCCAGTTAAATTTAGCACTCGCATTCCTGCCAGAAAATGTAACCATTACTGCAAACTTCACCCTGTTAATGAAGTTCTTCTATCTGTGTTTCAGTCAGTCAAAGGAACAACTCAGAGTGTATTTATATCTGCGTGATGGCGGGGAAGATGGGTAGGTAAAGATCTGCCACAGTGAGTTTAGTTCAGATCAGAAATAATCTTCAGCATTTTAAATGTTTATATGCTGCCATTGACATCTCTGTGCTTTAAGTTGTATGAATGAATAAGGGTTTAACAGAAGATGTTGCTTGCATTAAAAATATGGGGTTGGGTGGTGGTGGAGAGGGTTTTATTATCTTTACCTCAAGATAAGGGAAAAAAATGTAGTTTTTTATGTTGTGGAAGTGACTAATCATGTAGTAGTTGTTCTGATTAAATGTGTGTTTTGTCCAGGCAGAGACCTGTCTGGGCTGTGGGACGTCGGCTCCATCACTCCCCTGTTCAACCAGACTATTGTTGAAGGACCAAACAAAGGTTTATTAAAGCTTCAAGAACATTTTTCAAGAGAAAACTCAGATGCACTAAGTTTGACATCATAAAATAAATCTAGTAGACTTACTCTTAGGTAACGCTGCCATCTGCTGTTTGTTTATTTTATTTATTTATTTTCCTTTTAGGGATTAATATAGTATTTATGAAATGAATTAAATTTTCACATAAAAATATTATCAGCGATCTTAGCAAGAAAACATTAAGTTGCTGAATGAAAATGGAATAACAAGTTAAAGAACCAAATATCAATCGAAATTTTTATAACTGATATAGGCTGTAATTGTAAACTATGATGTCATGAATCTGATTCAGAAAGTTTCTCTGATGTAAACTTGGTTTTACAAAATACACAATATTTTACTTTCCAAAGTAAGAACTTCGTGTAAGCCAATTTTTTATTTTTGTTTTGTTTTCCAGAACAGTGTTTTTGCTGCATTTTGTTGTTTTTCATTTACATTGGTTAGAAAGCTTATTTTTGTTGAATCAGATCACTAAACTAATAGACCACCAATGGCTTTTGTGATTACACCGTCTGAATGTCAACAAGTTTAAGAAGTGTTTAACAAATTAAAATTAAAGATTAAAAAAAATTTCAATTTCTTTTAATATCAAGTAAACCAGAACTGCTGGCTGCAAAGCATATTAACCAAATTATTTCCATTTTTAATGAAACTAGATTTTAATCTGCATTCATTGAAACATTAATTCTATAAATAATCTGTTGGAATTGATATTTCTCTCAATAACAAGTTTGAATTGGTTTTTAATGCATTTTAAAGTTTTGCTCTTTTGTTAGTATAAGGAATTGGTGTTTACAAACCCAACAGACAAAGCTGTAGTTTAGTAATAAAGTAAGTAAAATTTTAACAATAATATGTGTTGAGGACAGTAGAGGTGAATAAAATTCAACAAAAAATTGCAAAAAAAACCTTATCCATCAACGCCACTGCAGTTCTAGGTGCGCCTTCCTTCTTACTGTGAGTCATAATGAAGGAAACTGTCTTTTTTAGTAGAGCAGAAATAAGTCCTGCACAAACCACTAAAAGTCTTCTAAACAAAAAACAATGAGTCACAAAGAAGAAAGTAATAAAAAAACATTAAGGTGCTTTTAATGCTTTTTTAAAAATCTGGTGCTTTGATCCCCCTTTTTAATGCTTCCCAGGAAACCTCCCCATGATGCCTTTTATCAAAAAAAACATTTAAATAATACTGTCTCAATGCTGGCACGAATAAAACCCAAGATTATTAAACACCTTTATTCTTAAGTTGATAGATGACATTATAAAACAATAGCTATTTCAGGGAAGTTGGTTTATTTCTGCTTGACTTATGCTTTAATGCTGCTAATAATTTTTGCTGATGCTAAAAATCTAAACTGGTGTTTTTTTTTCAAAAACATTTGTAAAACTCAACGCATTTTTTTTTCATTTCATCATCAATCTTTTCATCTAAAGTTTTACTGCAAAGCTCTTATAAGTTTATCATCTGAAACTTAATGAGTTTTTCTGTTTTGTTTCTTTTGAAGTGACTAACCTCTCCTCACTTCGACTTCCGGAAGGTTGGTACATCTGTGCCTTTAAAGTGTCTTTTAAAAAGCTGCACTCATCGCTGACACATTAGTTATTCAGTTCTCTTATCCAAATGTTAATTTTAACCCTCAGAATGGCACCAACTGCCCACCAATCTGAGTCATGTCTCTCCGTCTGGGATGAGCTCCATGCTGAGCAGCCGAGTCTCCTCTACTGCTCATGGTGAGTTTTCCCCAGGGCAGCCGTTGAGAAGAAGCTAAAAAAAAAAAAACTGCCAAAACGTCTGTGAATGTCCCTGTTATTCTGGCTGGCTTTCCTGACCACAGTTTGTCCTGAGCCAATGAAATTTTAGGCCCGCTGCTAATGTTAGTATGTTTTTCTTTGTGCTGCGTGGCAATGAAACTTATAAATCTATCCTAATATTTAAAATTAGAATACATCGTTGACCTGTGAATCAACTCTTAAACATAATTTTAGCCTGAATGGGACCATTAAGTTTTTGTATACCACTAGGTAAGTTCCCAGAAAGGTTACCAATAACTGGCTGTCCCGAATCTAGTGGTTATTCACTTATAAAGTACTTCTGTCAAACTTTTACTGTACTTACCTTTTTTTTAAATCTTAACTGGTTAAAATACACACAGGGTCTTAACAGCACATAAGGAATGATAAAATAACTAGGAAGGTTGCAAGAAAGTTGCAGAAACTACCATGTAATTTCCAGAAAAATACTGAGTAAATTAAACAAGGCAACTAAACATATAACAGTTTGGTTCCTGAAATAACTTTTAAAGTTCCAGAGGAGTAGTACGCTCCAGTCAATTACTAAGGAAGTTGTTTTAAAGGAAGTTTTACCAAAAAGGTTCCTAGAATGTTATTGGAAAGTACCCAGTTCAGTCAAAGGAAGTACCTGGAAGAACTTCTGGTTCCAGAAAAGTACCACATGTAATATATGAAACTCAACATCTCCTGCCTTAAAGGAATAGTACACCCAAAACACGATTAGCCTTCATTTTCTACTCCCCCCATGCTGAACAACACTCTGGAGTACTTTTTTGATATCTCAAATGCATCTGGAGATCTGGGAGGCTTCTTGCTGTCTGCTGACATTCAAATAATGGAGGTCTATGGCGCCCGAGGCAGAAAGGTCCATAAAAGTCCACAAAAAACGTGTCAATATTCCTCCATACTGCTCGTCCAATTTATTCCAAGTGTCCTGAGTGGGTAGCGTCCATTATTTACTCGAAACGAAGTCATTTAGAATGTTTTTAGAGCATAAACAGTAGTGTATAGGATTTCCTAAAAGCGCGTTCACGAGTCTACGGAAACCGCGGCAGACCAAACCAGACGAAAGTGTGCATTCAGCTCGGCAAAGAACTCATGCTCTTCCTCAACACTGAAGTCCTCAGACATTTTTCTTTCGTTGTTTCTTTCTTTGCACAGGTAAACAGCACATTTCTTCTTCTACGCTTGCATTATCGGCAGAGCAGACGCTGAATGCGCACTTTCATCTGGTTTGGTCTGCCGCGGTTTCCGTAGACTCTTGAACGCGCTTTTAGGAAATCCTATACACTACTGGCTCTAAAAACATTCTAAATGACTTCGTTTCGAGTAAATTATGGACGCTACCCACTCAGGAAACTTGGAATACATTGGACGAGCAGTATGGAGGAATATTGAAACATTTTTTGTGGACTTTTATGGACCTTTCTGCCTCGGGCACCAGACACCTCCATTATTTGAATGTCAGCAGACAGCAAGAAGCCTCCCAGATCTCCAGATGCATTTGAGATATCAAAAAAGTACTCCAGAGTGTTGTTCAGCATGGGGGTGAGTAGAAAATGAAGGCTAATCATGTTTTGGGTGTACTATTCCTTTAATTAACTGATCAACTGATTACAGAAAATGTGAAACTCAAGCTAACAGTTTTCCATTTAGCCTTCAAAGACAACCAACCTTGTGACTAAATGAGAAGTCAATTAGACATAAAAAAAAAAAAATTAGGGAATTGATAATATTTTTGCTTCCTTTGCTGTTTACGTCTTTAGGTATTTCTCTGCACGGTGAGGCCTTATTCGGTTTAGAAAGTGTGACCATTAGCATCCTTTTTTTTTTTTTTTCCTCAGCTCTGCCAAACCTGAGCAGAACATCTTCACCAACATTAAAGCTCACGGTCACTACCCCTGAACACCCAACATCCTCAATGTCTACAGAAATCACAGAAAGTCTGTCAACGTTCTGGAGACCAGAGACGCCAAACACCCGGAGCAGCCAGATATTAACCACTCTACTGAGCAGGACGACACAAGCTGCTCCACAGGCAGTGGTGATAACATCAGCTTTAACTGCATCATCAACCAGAACCACCAAACAACCAACCACTGCTACAGTAACGTCAAAGTTCACATCTACACCTCCTGCAGCCACAGCAGTCCTTTCAGCACTGATGAATCTGATTGAAACAAACACGTCTACAAGTGAAAGATCTCTACAGACAACCTCCATGAGACCTTCAACCATCCGACCAACAGAACACCCTACAGCGCCGACAACCAGCGGAGCAACAGCAACCAATCATTACAGAGAGACAGAGAGACCAGGTAAGCTCCCATTACACCGAATAGGTTAAATTGAATGGAAAAAAATAGATTTCCTGGTGTGAAGAAAAGGTAGGAATATTTTGAAGTATTTAATTCAAGGTTGCTAGAAATATTCTCAAATGAATTCCAAAATTTTTTTCCCCCTGAGTAAAACAGAGTTTTAGTGTTTCAGATTAATAAGCACAGGCGGATTTAGAAAGCTGGTTTTTAGTTGGTTTTCAATTTTTTTTTTTGTGGTGTATCATTAGAACTGTATGGATAATTAAGGAATATTAGATTTTTACCAAGGAAATGCTGCAGATGTAAGCAACGCAAGGCAAGTTTAGTTGTATAGCACAATTCAGTACATGGACAATTCAACTGGATTTAAATGAATTAGACGATAAAATAGAAGAAAAATAAAAGCAGAGTAAAAGCAAATAAAGATACAAAAAACATGATAAAAGCAGGTAGTAAAACAAATAAAACAGTTGGTCTCAGGCTTTCAGCTCTTTTACAGTCTTATGGAAGTTTATTCCTGATAAGTGGAGCATAGGAAGTAAATACTGCTTCTCCATGTTTGGTTCTAGTTCTGGGTTTACGGAGTAGGCAGGAATTTATAGAATAATAGAATGATTTTAAAGTCTATTCTCTTAGCTACAGGGAGCCAGTGGAAGGACTTCAGAAGATTATCTAACCCAATAAAAGCCAATATAGCCGTTGGAATCCATGTTAGCTAGATGATAGCCCAAGAGCTTTTCTTTTACAAAAACACCAGTATGGCCCTGCCATAAGGTTCTGCTTGATACTTGTATATTGAACTTTATTGAACATTATTTGGGGAATAAATCGTATACAATGGACACGGAAATGGAGGTGAGAAAGAAAGAGGATATAAGAACTAAGGAGAGAGAGAATGAAAAGAGAGAAAATAAAACAAAAGAGAGAATTAACAACGCAGAAGATAAACAGTAGCTCCCAGAGCTCTGCCTCCATACCTGTATGAGATAAGAGAAATCAGAAAACAAAGAGCATAACAGCAAAAAGAACACAACAGACAACCAAAATAAAACAAACAAACAAAAAAGCTTCAAGAGCAGTGAGTATCCATGTGTGTCAGAGTCAGAACCTAGAAAATACAATACACAATATTTAACAGAACGGTATTTCTCTGTAGCTGCAGGTAGGTATTTAGTATTAGTGTGTATCCATAAACACTTGGAACTAAATGCATGAGCATGCTTGTGTATAAAGGATTCACAAAGCTTCTTAAGGAGAGTACGCCTTATAGCTGGTGTGGGCGGCCCCAGAATAGCTCTACAGGGCCCGGGACAGAAAAAGAGGCGATGCAAGCCTCATTATCCAAAGATATCCCTGATCATTGGGACACATGGAGGTCAGACATAGAGATGGCCGTACCCACCAAAGAAGAGCAGACGAGAGCACCCGGAACCCGACCAACAAGGGGCCAAGCCCCAAAAGGGCCAAGTCCTTTAGGGGCCTCAAACCGGAGGCAATTGTACCGGGGTTCCATCGGGCTGCGACAGCAAGCCCATGTGCTTCGCAGGTGGCAAGCCATGCCGAAGGTGGATCCGGATGAGAGCCCCGGTCTGAGATCCGGGGGCACTACATCCCAAGCAGGAATCCCGCAGGGCAAGGAGGCCAAGAGACAGACACTAAGGGGCCAACCACTCTGGGAGGAATAGACCCAGGAGGAGATCCCCAGAATGCCATTCAACAAATGAGCCACAAGGTGGGTTGACTGCACCCTACTTACCCAACCCACCCCACCCCCCAACTGGGCAGGTCCCAGCCAATAAATATACCAATGTTTCTGACATTCTGACAAAAAAAGCACATAACTGTTCAACATGGTTTTGGAAGTGTCATGGCTTGGGGTTGTTTCCTCCTATACTGTCTCCCAGTATGATAGGAAGGAGTGACTTTAAGCTGAACTGGATCAACAACATGTCAATGTCTAAAACGCACAAAGACCAGCAAAGAAATAGGAGATAAAAGTTCTTGCCTCACTCAAAACCCAGATACCAAACGGGAATTTAAACAGGCTAGACAAGCATGAAACTCCACAGACATCTCACAGCTGAAAGGAGAGGAGCAAGAGACTGGTAGACAGCAACTAGAAGCATCCCAGTAAAATTATTTCAATTAAACTCAAAGAAATGAGCTGGTATTGACTGGATAATTCTCAGCTAAAATACATATATGGGACGTTTAATCGGCAAACCTGAGGGTTTGTTTTAGCTAAGTTTCTTTACCCCTCATATTGGCTACAGAAATCATGGTTGACATTTTCCATATGCAGTCTAAAGGATGTTACTTTGCTTGTGGTTCCAACATTTGTCTGTGTGATCCTTAGTTTTTTACAATGACTGTTTGCTCAAATGTTTAATATTGGTGTCCAATATAATTTAATTCTCACTTTGGATTTCAGTAGTTGTGAAACTCTTTAAAATGTCCCCTAAAGTATTCATACACACACATTTCCTCAACTTTACCACCAATGCAACAGGCAACCTTTCATCTCATAAGCATCTCTTCTCCTGAAAATTCAGGAATCACAACTTCTTTGTTGTTCTTTAGAGGTACACTGCTCAATCTCTAAGGGCCTTCAATGACAGCAGCTCCCTCTAACCTCTGACACTAAAACCATTAAGCAGAAATGAAAATGTCCCTTCCCTTTTTTTAATCTTGTTAAAAAAAACATACATATGATAAAATAAAGTATAATTTGTAGGCATCATCCACAGAGGTGTACTCCAGCTAAGTGGCTTGATGGTGCCGCTCTGCCCTGTTTGGCTCTGACAGCTGACCCGTTCTCAGGAAAGCAGCTGTAATCACATCATCAGATCCGTTCACCGTCATCTCTGGGCCCACCGATGGCGGCTGATTCAATTTGAGCCTGAAGGCAGCAGGTTCGGGTGTGTGTGTCTGTACGTTTGAGTGTTGGAGATGGAGGAAGTGGAGCTGGAGATGGTAGCCATGGCAACAGAAGGCGCAGCCCTCCTTCATAAAGCAGAACAGCATTAACTGTTAAAAAGGATTAATTCATAAATATCAGCAAATTATTCACACCCATCCTATATCTGTCCTGCTCCTGGATTATAGGAACATGGTGGACATTTCTTCTTACAGCGACTGGATTATTTAGCTCAAATTTTCCATCTATCAGGTGAAGAATTTTTATAAACTTCACGCTACATTTATCTTCAATACTTTTATTTATGTATTTAAAACGAGACTTGAATATAATGGTTTATATAGGGAAATTCAGGGTAAATCTAGCTCAAAGACTTCCCTCTGCCCACATTTCCCATCAGCACCACTAGATGGCAGTAACATCCTGCTGTAAAAACAACCACCCAGCCTCTGCCACCCCCACAACCCTATGGGTTTTGCCTAGCAACAAACCAAGGGCTGCAGCACCCTGTGCAGTTTGTCACTGAGTCATTAGTTTGCAGTAAAATGAACGTTTGGCACCAAGCTCCATGTGTCTGCACCTTCTGTGTTGATGTCGGCACACAAACAAGGCGGCGATAGGAGGCCACAGCTGGTTACCATGAACTGAGCTGATCTGTGTCAGCTCTAACACAGCAGATCTGGAAAAACAAAAAAGCTGAAATGGCTGCAGAGTCTTTTGTGATTGATTTTTTGGATAAGATTTAAAGCCGATAAAAGATCCCTCTAGTTTTTAGCATATATTCTGTTGGAGCTTTATATTCACATATAGATTAAATGTCAACTTTGTCAAAAGGTTAACATAATAGGTAGATGCTCAATAAGCAGCTTGTAACACGGATGGCATTATACTTATATTTTAGAAATATGCTAATAGTAACGCAGACAGGTCTTTAAATAATTTAAAACTGAGCACACTTTTTACCCCGATTAAGTTCAGTCCGACCTCAGTATATGTCAAACATTTTCATAGGTCAATTGGGACCCAGTTGGGTAAATTGGAACTGACCTTGACCCAACTGTAAACCTGTGCTGCCTACAGTCAACGGGAAAGAGAAACTGGTACAGGACAGCCGCTTGTGAACAGAAAGTCTAATCAGTGTTGGGTGTAATACAAGCAAAAGCCAGCTCATTACAGCTATGATGATAAAACCCTAACAGAAAAACACCAGAGAGAACGTCAGTAATGACATGGACGGGGGTCATTGCACAGCTTGTTCATTAATCAAGGGGGCCTCAGACTGAAGCAGGTGGAAGACCCCTGCTTTGAACTGTTGTCCTCTCAACAATTTCCCGTTTGATATGCTCTGTTGGCTTTAGTTGGTCTGGTAAATACTGCAACCTTCGATCAGCAGGTCCAGTTATTCAGTGGGGAACCCTTAGTCTTTCCTCGATGAAGCTAAAACCATTCTGTTGGTGTGAATGAACAGTTTTCCAAGCTCTGTTGAGACTAGGGCCACTGTGCAGTGTGTCCCCAGCATTCATCATTGAGTATGTGTTGCTGTGTGTCTCATTGTTGCTCTGCAACAGATTGGCGACCAGTCCTGGGTTTACCCAACATCTCACAAAATGTCTGCTGGATATAAACACTGGCCTATACCCTGACGGAATAAGTGGGAGAAGTGGGAGAACCCCGCCTCTCGCCTCTAGACAGGTCTTTAAATCATAAAAAAAAAAAAAAATATATATATATATATATATATATATATATATATATTTTTTATGATTTAAAGACCTGTCTAGAACAGCCGTCTGTTAACACTTCATGTAGTTCCCAGAGGGTCCGACAGTGAGCGAAAAAGGCTAGTAAAGTGCATGAATACAACAGGCAGCATTATTAGAACTGTAAGAGGTGATGATGTCACTTTTAAAGTTGGCATGAGGCAAAGTGGTTGTCGAGTGAAAGCTTTGTGACCTTTAGCTTAAGCAATATTGTGGTTATGTAGACATGTGTTCATGGGAGTAAGGTTCTAAAAGGGCCTAGTCAAAGTATAATATCTCCAGTTTACCTTCATTTAAGGATAACTTCTGTGTATTTAATTGAGTTCCTCAGATCTGATATTATGACCCTCCTTAACAGTGTTGGATTTTTAGAAAATAGCTTTCTTGGTTTCCTTGTAACAGACATCTACGATCAAACTCTCTCTGGTAATTGAACGACACAACCTTACCGACCCCTATCATAATCTTTTTCTAATTTTTTATTTTTATTTTAGATTTTTCTTTTTATTTAATTAGAACTAGTTCCACAGTTACTGGCGACCTGTCCAGGGTGTACCCCGCCTCTAGCCCATTGACTGCTGGAGATAGGCACCAGCATCCCTCGCGACTCCAACTGGGACAAGCGTGTAAGATAATGGATGGATGGATAGTTCCACAGTTACCCTATGCTGCCCTCCAGTGGCCTTTACTCCTCTGCTCATCCTCATTGAACCACTACTCTGGATTTCACATCAGATTGACTAGAAATGTTTCTGGGTGTTTTTCTCATGAGTTCATGTCACCCTTTTTAATTTCACACTAAGTTTGGTGTAAATCACTGATTCCATGTGAATTAAGACCTCTTGAACAAAAATCAGGTGAAACATGATTATAATGAAGATTGCTATGATTGGAATTTCAGCCCTGACGCAGCAGCGTAATAAATAGATGTAATTTTTTTCCTGGTCCCCTCAGTGAGCTGCAGGAGTGTGGATGTATACTTGTGTGTGATTACATTTTGACTTGTTAGTTTCTAATCTGCAAATAAGCAGCAAATGTTAACGTAGTTTAGAGGGAGCAGAGCAGATTCGGTCCTTGGGCGTTTTGAGCGTTTCAATGCTGATTTGAATGTGTTGAATAGACCCATCTCTGACTGAAGTGACCTCCCACTCTGTCTCCTGAGAGGCTGTCCCTGGAGGAGGCTGGAGCCCAGCAGCAAAACGATGACGGTGGGTGAACTCAAGCTGCAGCCCTGCGTCCTCGAGCTCTGCAAGTTCTTCTCCCAGTGCCTCTGCAGACCATTCAGCCAGAAGACACGGACAAAAAGGTTTTTCTACAATTTTCTGATCACACCCCTGCAGGCTGCTGGTTTAGACCACAATGTAATCTATAATGGCAGGTTATTGTACACTTTGGTTAGATACGAGGGGGTAATCCACCAACTGGCTGTTAAACCTCAAAGGAAATACCAAGAAACCTGGAGAAAGGCCCGGTCTCTTTCCACACCTAGATATTCAATGAGGGACAAAAATAATTACATTTGTTATTCCACATTTGTTTAATAAGAGTAATTTTTATGGGAATGGCTTTTCAATGAAAATCAGGTTTTATAGATATTATATATTCATTTGACCTGGTTGAATGATGGAAACCATGACCTCAAACAAGGAAAGCAAAATCTGTAGTACAAAGAAAACTAAAGCACATTTAGAAGGACATGTTTGTCTCTGGGCAATAAGTTGAAGGCAACTTTAGTCTTGAGCGCCATTTCAGTTGAAAAGGCATCAATTTATGACAATAAACTTTTAGCTTAGTCTATATATTTAACAGGTACTATATGTGAACACATTAATCTTTATAGAAGCGATGCTTTACAACAGATTCAGCTCATTATCAGTAATCCTTGGCCGGGTCACACAGATAAAATATATCTAATCCATTCACATCTATTTACAAAAGACTTCAAACTACTATTTAAACATTAGCACATAGAGTTATATTTCAAAAGACCATATTTGACATCAACAAAGCTGATTCCCAGTAGTTCTTTTCTGACATTTTGTGAGAAATTATGCAGGTCAGAGTATAGTTTCAGAGAGTCTCTTGAGTTTTTTCCTCTCCTTATCGGAATGAAAAGGCAGTCTGTTTCTTTTAGGCCATCTACAGTCATTACAAGCTAATAACCTACATGTTCTAGTCATCTTCTTAGAGATCAGCTGAAATAATCTCTTCAGACTTCTTATCAAATCCAAGTTATTTTCTCTAATTGTAATAAACTACAAGAGTAAGTCGGTCTAAATCCTGCCCTTTTACACCATAAGCCATCGTCCTCAACCCTAAGCCAGACAGGCTACAATGCTTTCCTTGTCGTGGTGAAGAAACTCCAACTCTTAACATTGATCATGACCCAAAGAAAGGGACTCCAAACATAAGCAGGCATAATTAGCATCTCCTTGGTTTAGAACTTCACCACAAAGAGTTGATGAGGTTGACCTTTAACTTATAAGTTTACAGATCACTGATTGGTTGGTGTATCTTAGCGGGATGCTAGTTGACCACTTGCTTTGGGGGTTTTTGTTCCACTGGTAGGAGACTCTAAGTTGGAACCAGAATTCGCTTGACTGTTAATTGATCTAGACGTTATGAGGAGCTGGATGTCTGAGTGTCCCTCCTGAACCTCTTACCTCAATGACTAACAATGAAATAAATGGCAGATGAGTTATGGACAGACATATAATGGAAGGCAATGCATAGTCTTTATGTTCTCTGTCCTTTTTCCAAGTTTGGACATGTTGGGTGCAAATAATCTGACTTTAGGTCTCCTTTAGTCATTAATTGTGTCCCAGATAAAATATTATGTCAGTGACTTCCTGTTTCCGTGTCTATACTCTGGTAGGAAAAGCCTGATTTTTCATGCAGGATTTTCTGGGTTTTCCATGTCTTCCTACAGATACTGTGATGACAGCTTCCTCTGGTACGAAGAACACACTTTTGAGGTGTGTCGAAGAGTGAAGAGAGTTTCCTTCTCCAGAAGTAAGTGAATTGTAGAGGCGTAAAAATACTGGATCAGTCTCAGCAGAGGACACAAAGAAAAACTGTTCATGACAGAGGAAAACTGGTTGATCAGTAAAGAAGCTGTCAAGCATCCTCCACCTTCACTTACTGAGGCGTGTTGTTGAGTCCCACCTCATTACATCAGCAGGTGTTTGTGTTCAAACGTCATTACGATGTTCATTCCTATATAGCGCTAATTCACAACACATTTAATCTCAAGGCATTTTAAAACAATACAGTCAGTCGCTTGTTTTTTTTTGGTTGACTCTTCAGCAATCCCTCATGCTAAGCATGCATGTAGTGACAGTGGAATGGAAAACTCCCTTTTAACAGGAAGAAACCTCCAGCAGAACCAGGCTTAGTGTGAGCGGCCATCTGCAAAAGCCGACTGAGTTCAAGGAGACAGACGCTGGCATAGAGAAAGAAGCAGAGATACAAAAGGTAACGGTTAATCAGCTCCACATATGGCCTGGTCCAGGAAAGACACAGCCAGGCAGATGAGCTCCGAGCCAGCTCCCATGTCAGAGGATGAAGAGAGCACATCCAGCCAATCACAGTCAGAGAAACAGGACTACACTGAAAAACAGGTCGAGCTCCAACATCTATAAACAAAGGTGTTGGTGACAGCAGCACAGCTGATATTTCTCTTCAGGATGGTGTCGCAGCCAAACAGGAGCAGACCAGCAGCAGGCTGAACATATAGCAGCAGAAATATAGAAAATAGCTGACTATTTTGGATGAGGTATTAGGTGTTGCCATAATAGGCCAAAGGCAAGACAAGGAGAAACATCTGTCTGGATGGAATTCTCCCCCACCAGATCCTGCTGTTCGCTCTACCTCCTCCTACTACTCTATTCACCCTCTGACTAAGCAAACATCCCTCTGTTTTTAACTATAAACTGTATCAAAAAGAAATATGAGCAGCATTTACCTAACCGCTGGTAAGTAAGCAGAAGAAAAACAAGCTATACTGTCTACATACGTATAGGATCCACTGAGGTTTTATTTGGTAGCATCTCTTTTTGGCAGCGATGGTCAGATACATTTTAGGTTTGTAGTTTAACCTCTTAACATCCACCTCATTTTGGGAAATCCTCACCTATTTTGCATACCCAAATGGAAAAGGAAATAACTGAGGAACTGTAAGCCTAAATTACATGTCTGATACATTTGAAAGCTAACACCTTCTTGTTTCTGAATATATACATGAAAATTGGGTGAGTAAAACACCCAAGCTGCATCAGTTCAATGCATGACTCAAAGTTGTTTTGTTTTTTTATTCTCGAAAATAATAGGTATTTTTTGAACAGCAGTTATAAAGACATGCTTGCTTGTTGTGGCTTCTTGTCATGGGACATTTTGACATACTGCTATAGCTGTGTTAATTGTGCTTTGGTGCTCGCTATGTCCATAAAATAAACTAGGTGATTGAATTGTGGAGAATCTAAGCTTTCCAACAATGTCTAACATGTCCATATTGGTAAACATTTAACCAGTGTAATTTTCGTGCATTCTGAATTATTTGCAAATGCTTTAAAAATGCTGGGTTTTGAGAGGTTATAAATTAGTTTTACATTAAAATTAGAGCAATTATTTGTGTAGTAGTTCATTTGTTTAGACTGAAAGGTGGGTGGTGTGTGTTTGTTCCTTCAACTCCACTTTAAGACAGACCTACAGATCATCAGCTTTAGTCTGAGGTAAAAAGTCGAATTTCAACCCCAAAATTGACAAAATTTGGGGGGAAAAAAATTATTTTTGTAGGATTTTGTATCTTTTTTATATTCATTTCTTGACAGAAACACATCAGATGGTACTTTGGCTGGAGACACTACCAACTCTTTATCAACCATGGCTCTTTGAGGGGCCATCTAGACGCGTTTTAGAACAGAATAGAATAGAAAATCCCTTTATCGCCCCTAAATTGGGAAATTGTGGTGTTACAGCAGCAGATTATTGCAAAAGTGGTCACACAAATGTGGACCTTAAAAAGTGTATAAAAATCACAGATTAAGTGACAGAGTTAAAAAGATAAACAAATAAAATACTGTAGTGTTTTTTTAACAATATAAATACTGTGCATTTGGAAAGAATAAATAATCAATATACAGCTGTGGACATTTTAACAGTATTAGATATGTGAAAAAATATCAGCAACATTACAGATGCATGTTATTGAAGTGACTAAGAAAGAAACTGTAAAAATCAGCTCTAATGTAACAACTTATTGAGGTTGTTTGGAACAGTGATGTTATAAAGTCTTACAGCTGCTGGGAGGAAGGATCTGTGATAACGCTTCCTGGTGCATTCAGGGTGCAGCCATCTGTCACTGAAGGAGCTCTCCAGTTCAGCATCAGCTTCATGCATGAGGTGGTAGATATTATCCAACAGAGATGTTATTTTAGTTTAGGGTCATTTTGTTTCACACCTCCTGCACTGAGTCCAGAGGACATCCAATCACCCATCTCCATGTGTTTCTGGATTTTGCCTATGCATTCATGTTATGAGTACAAATGAGAGGAAAGAAAAACATCAGAGTATTTATCTTAAGTGTTTTAACAGAGCTTAAGGTCAAACAATTTCTTCACATCGGGCTTTAAATTTTTTTTCAGTTTGTGACTGAATTAAAATAGAGAAACAATAACAAATATTTTTAAAGCTGTAATTGATGTTTTTTCATAACTGTTGTTGTTTAGTATTTAATCTTTATAGTTGGTTTATAGAATATATCTAAACCCTAACCTAACCCTTAACAGGTTTCTGTCGAAAACACTAAGATGGCTCTACATTATCTGATCCTTTTGATGCTCCGATATATTTTTTACCACAAAGCACTCTGTGCATTCATCCATGAAAGGTGTTAATAAATAAAGTACTTTTACAAAGCAGAACTTCTTTTCAAACTGTATAACCTCTTAGGAGTTTGTTCATTAGATAACGAACACTCACAAATCGATAGCGTTACTATGGCAACCTGCAGCCTCATTAAACATTAACATGTTGAGAACCGTATGTCTCCAGTTTAAGGTTTTAAACATCAGTTTCTCCTGAATTTATCTGAAGAACTTTAGATCGCAGAAGGGAACTTTTGCAAGGTGAGGTTGTTGAATGTTTACATGTTTGCTCTATGGAGGATCATTAAAGCTAATTTTCTTGTTCTCATATTGGTTCTTTTTCCCACATGAAGCTCTAAGCGGACAGAAGTTCCTCCTCTGGTGTCGGATACGCAGCTCTAACCCTCCGTCCTTTTTCTTTCTCCCTCCACAGATCTGAAACAGAGATGCTTGTCAAAGATGTGCAGCAAACTGTGACCCATCAGGAAGCGGCAGGAAACAAAGAGCCGTTCATTCCCGAATGTGACAGGAATCCCAGACAACAGCTTCTGGAACAGCTGGAAGACTCACAGAGGAGAGCGTGTGGCTGGTTTCCAAAAGAAAAAAGGACATTTTACATCTTTTACCTGAATATTAGTCACCAATCAGCCACCTGGTTCATAAAATACATGTTTCTTACAACAAATCTTTAATGGGTTTTTAAAAAAACAGCTCTTTTTCCTTTATTTTATCAATAAAGAGACTTCAGTGAACACTCCAGTTGGTTAGGTTTCTCTTTTTAAACTAACCTGAATCATTTAATGGTAGGTGTGTATTGGTCGAAACTTTAAAAAATCAATAGATTGGCTTTTAAATGAACCTGTTACCATTATATAAACTTAACTCACCAGCGGGGTTGACTTATATTAACCTTTTAATGGTAAATGTGAGGTTAAACCAATGATATTTAAATGTTTGATTTGAATTCTTAATATTTAAAAAGTTTGCACATGACTGAATGTTATTTGACCTTAGACAAATAAAAAAAAATAAACATCCGAGAACAAGGTTCTGGGTTATCATCTGGCAGCTCCTCATGAATCAATAAGTTGGTGCTATGAACACAATTTTCTTCCATTAAATTTAATATTTTGCTTTTTGTTGATTCAGCTAAATAAATACAAATGAAATGGGTCTTTGTGAAGGTAAAATTCATCCAGTCTTTAAAAAAGGTTGGTTTGGGTCTGGACTGGAAATAAGAGGAAAGGAAAACTGGTTTCGAAGAGCTTCAGAGAACCTGTAGAGCCATTATTTCTGATAGGAGTTTCTTTTTTTCTCTTTAATGCATTCAGGTCTGTGTGTAGCAGCCGTAGTATCCCCACCTGTTTGAGACAAAGCCTCTCTATCACCGCTGCTGTGATTAAACCAACAGTCCTTCTGCTTCGCTGAACCCCTCCATTCCTTCCTGTTCGCTCTCATTGATCAAATGAGTCCAGTTTGTTCCTCCCCAGGTCAGAGATCTAGACCCCACAGGACAAAGGCCGCTCTGTGGATCCCCCTGTGGGATCCCATCTGTATAGAAAAAACAAAACCCTGACATACCTGTGCAAGGACTCGACCTGGATAAGCTTCTGCTCAGGTGTCACCTGATAGCCAGTAAGAGCTGATCTTAAGGGGGCTGAAGGTTCTCCTCCTCGTTTTGAGTGGTAAACAGCTGAAGGAGCTGAGGATTCATTCTACTGGGGAATAAAACCACACAAAGACGTTCTGACCCACTTTAACGGCTCCAGAGGCACAACTGGAGTGTATCTGGTTAAATGGTGTAGAGTGTTGCTCAACTTCAGCTTCTACAGCCAATAAAGAAAAACTGAGGTAAGATTTTCCTCTGGGCTTTAAAGTGTAAAATAACCTTGAGATCATGTGTATCTGGAAATTAAAAATAAGTGTTTTTCAAATATTCTTTTCTTTTTTATTTACCCCAAAGTTGAATATTAGCTAAAGTAAATTCTTGCAGCTTCCTACTGGATTTTTCTGTTCTGGAATGCTGTCCTTGGATTCAGTTAGTGGTGAAGTGAAAACATGCAGGGGGCTGGAGGATCACTAGGAAACCAAACCACAAATAAACCAACAGCAGGAGCTAATCTAACATGTACAGTTTAGACAAGTAATGTAGAGATAGATGATGTCCTCCAGATGTCTATGCTGCTGGCAGCAGATCCTAACAGTTTCTAAAACTCTTCATAAGAAGCTTTCTAACACATTGATATCAGCATTGACTCTTCTTTGTGTTGGATTTCAACTCTTAAACCTAATCCTGTAAAGGCGACCCATACTTGCTGCCTTGAGTAAGCTGCATGTAGCCGGCTCCCCTTTCTTCAGAAGTCCAACTTTTCAATTAGATTGCTTCACATTGTTCCATCTTTGAAAATCCACAAATTTTCTATAACTTTTATTCCTGCTCTTGGGTGCCATCTTTATCCTACTCTTTATTTGCGGGAATATTTGTGATTGAGAACTTGGAAGATGCCTGCTTACCTGGATGAGAAGCTACTTACCAGAAGGACTGGGACGGAAATCTTGTATTTCTATTAAAGATGTTCCTGTTAACTAGGAGGACGAATCAGCTTCTTCTGTCCATCCTTCTTCTTCCTATAGATTATTTATGTTATGATGGTTTTCTTAGAAAGAAGAGACTTCTCTGGTCCCCTCTCTTGTACTCACATCACCTTCTGCCATTTGTGACCAAGCTCTGCACTGGTGGCAACCTAAAACTAGAGGTACACTATTTTTCATTTGATTTATACCAAATTAAAATGATGAGCAAAACATTCCCCATAAAAGTAAAAAATTTTATTAAATGACAAATTAAATTATTTATTTTTCAAAATTCTTTTAAAGACGTTCTTAGTGTCTGTCTGTGTTAAAAATTTGAATCATATCTTACTACATTTGCTTTCCTCCTGCGAACTTCCAAAAGCTTTATTTTGCTCCTGTTCATGTGGGCACATAAAGCACATCTTTGTTTTTAATTTAAGTTTAATTGCAGAGAAGCAATAAAACCCTGAACCAATCAAACCTACACTACAGTATATACAATAAAACATGAGTAGGAAAGCTCGCTTTTTCATTGAAATAGCTTCTTTTTTTTTTGTTGCCACAATTCAACACAATTTCAATGATGATATTGTACATATGTCTTCATGTTTAACTCCAAAATACTTTGGTATGTTGAGGAATTCGCTGTAAATAACAGTTCCTGCTCTTTCCAAATGGGCCCATGGCATCACCCCTCCACCTCTGTGCTTGATAGTATCACGAGGAACCTTTTCTATGATTATTCTGTCATGACCTTTAACATCAAACATGCTAGTTGGAGGCTACAGAATCTGACATTAGGTCTTAGTTTCACCAGAGCAGCCTGTAGTCTCTGATATGTGCTTGACATCTTTTATTTGTTTTTATTAAAGTCAGTCTTTACAGCTTTTTCAGGGCGTGGGATCACAGAGATGTCTCTGTAGTCAGCTTTCTCCATCAACATGGATGCTTTGAGGCCGGTGAAATTTAGCCCTGGCTCCACAACATCCACAAGCCACTTGTGGGTGTTGTGGAGCAGAGCCACAGGTGGGCTGAGCTGTTTGAAGCCATTAACTGCTGATGTAGCGAGCGCTGTAGGTCTTCTTTGGCGCAGCAGTAATAATCATTATAATGATGGGGGTAATTTATGGAGCAGGGTGTGAGATGCCGGAGTAAATGCAGGTCTCTGTTACAATCAGGCAGAGAGCAGCTGTGGCATTTTTCCTCGTCCTCCCTGATGACTGCGATGAGTCTATCTGGAAGATCAGCAGGTTTATCTGGACTTTCTCAGGGTTTTTATTATGGGACAATGAAACGAAAAAAACGCAAACAACAAATGTTCCTATGTTCCTAGCACAACAACCTTTCAGCAAAAAAAAATGTCTGTTTTATCCATTCAGATGTTCCTTCTTTTGTTCAGTTATCCATCCGTCAAATTGTTCATCCATCCTTCCTTCCATCTGTTAGTCAATCCATCCAGGCTTTGATCAAGTTGTTCTTTCATCTATTCATTCACCCTTTCATCTTGCAGTGCATAATTAATTTTCACTCTTATTCACCAAACCGTCCAGCCATCCTCCACCAATCGATCTGTCCACCTTTCCCTTCTATTGGAAATAGATCTAACTCTTCCTTGAGGTGAGAACCCCCCTCCCAGTTTGAGGAGCTTTAGATAGAGCTTTCCTGACCTCCGTTTTTCCCTTTGACCTCCATCGACTCATCTGATGGGACCATTGATAAGCTCCAAGGGCATGTCCATCCACCCTCTGGAGGAAGCTTATCTGACCTGTTGGTATTGGCATTTATCTCTGTCACTACCTACAGTACAGCCAGAAGGGTCTGAAGAATTGCTTCCCCATCCACCTCACTAGGTTATCTGCATCACACAGACGGTCCAGTCTGGTTTTGTTCGTCTCTCTTCACTCATTAAGGTCTGAACCTTCAGAGATATCTCTTCAAGAGGAACAAGCACTAATGTTTGTGATACATTGTTCATGTAAAACATCAAACATCAACGTGAGGAGTAGTTTAAGAGTGTCTGTTTGAAATAAAGCTGCTCGCAGTATCTATCGTGGGAGTGGACTTTTGACAGAATCCTGATGAGCTACAGAGGCACATAAAGGCAGTTACAAGGTCAGCCTTTTATCACCTGAAAAACATCCCCAGCATTAAAGGACTAATGTCCAAGCAGGATCCAGAAAAATTCATTCATGCATTTATCTTTAGTAGAATTGATTACAGCAACAGTGTCTTCATAGGTTTGTCTAAAAAGTCCATCAGATAGCTGCAGCTGATCAAACACTCTGCTGCCCGTGTTCTCACTAGAACATCAGCCCGGTTCTGAAATCCTTCCACTGGCTCCCTGTAGCTCAGAGAAAATACTCTAAAATCCTTCTGTTTTAATATAAATCAATGAATGGATCCGAACCTCAATCCATAACAGATCTGTTGTCTGTGTATCGACCTCCCAGACCACTCAGGTCTTCTAGTTCCAGCCTACTCTGTTCACCCAGAACTAAAACCAAACATGGAGAAGCAGCATTTAGTTCCTATGCTCCACTGATGCATTCAGGGCCGCTGGAAGTAATAATAAACAGGGTGTGCTGTGAAAATGTGTTTTGTTTTTTTTGGACAAAAGACCTATGAGCCTAGAGGCCTATTTAAAATAAAATAAAATAAAAATTATAATAATTAGATTGAGATTAACTACTTTATTGTCATATACACTTCAGTGTACAGTACGCAACCAGGGTCTGTAACACACAGACATCATTCATCACATTAATCAGTTCTCAGGTGACTATATGCGCTATTAATTAAACTTCACAATAAAGAACTTTTCATTGGCTTGAAGCCAATTTGAAAAGTCGGCATTCACGGTGGGGGTTATCTTTCTTAAATTTGTCTCTAGGAATGACTTTTTTTTCTGACTGCTTTCTGATGAACAAAACACAAAATATTATCAGTCTCTTCCACATAATGTAGCCACTGCAAACCTAGCAAACCGGTCCCACAGTACGTGAGGACATTTCATTACCACAACGCATGCAGGAAATTTGTACATTTACTTGTCTGCTGCCGCGAGCGGAATACCTCGGCAACAGCTAGCTTGCTCGACGTTGCAAACGTAACTTTCTTGAACTTGTGTTGCCTAGGCCTCAAAATAATATAATTAAAATCCAAATACACGCAAAAATATTTTCATATATTTATAAGAAATGTATAAATTGTGCAAAGTATTTTTAATGCATTTTTCAAAAAGTCTCCCTCTCACCACTAGGGGGTGCTGCAGCACCCCCAGCCCCTTCCACTTCCCGCCGCCTTGCCTGCAGTTACTGACCTCTGTAACCACAGGAAGAAACCTTTTTGTTCCAGAGACAAGTTGGTGAGCAGGTTTGAAGTGGGGTCTGGGCAACGAGTGGCTCATTACAGCCAATATAAGCTCCTGCTGTGGAAGGATGCAGCTGAGTTGTATGAAGAACAGGTTTGGTGAAAAGAACTCCAGAAGCTTCATTTCCCCCAACCAGTTTGGCCCTTAAGCAGTCTTTCTTTGATCAGTGGTTCAGGGTGAATTCCCTGATTAGATGGACTGCAAGGTGCCTCGCCTGGACCAGAAGAACCAGAATCTGAAGTCAACTGTTAAAAAAAAGTTGCTTTTTGTACATTAAAATACTCCACCCCTACAGTTATTAATGCAAAACCAGCAGATGTTGGATAGTTTGGACATGCTATGTAACAAAATACATATTTGATTTCTCATCAGATTGGTCAAGACATAGATTTTTAGGTGATCATACATTATTTATAAATTCATAACTTTAACATATAGTACTGTTTACTTTACTTACCCATGTCACAAAAGCTCGTTTTTGCACAGAGCCCCCTTGCTGAACCCGTTGCTGTGGAGCTGGTCTCTTCAGTGTCTGGTGAAAATTTCAGTTTTGAAACATGCACGTTGCTTTGCTGCGCTTAGGCGCTGTTACGCCTCCACTGTATTTACTTCTTTTAGGCATCATTTCGCAACAAAAAAGCACATGGATGGTCTAACCGGCACGACAGCCTTCCAAAAAAGAGCTCCTATAAACAAAAGTTATCAAATGTAATTAACGGCTGAAGCTCTCTTTCTAAGGTGAGCTGTGTCTGTACAAAAATTTATTCTAGACAACATTATTAGTCCTAATTTGCCGATAAGAGCATCAGGAGGTCCCTACGCTAAAGGAACAATGATAGGCACCTTCCTTAGGAGCAGCGCTATTCGGAATTCATTATGGCGACCGCTGACACACTTCTGCTTTGGCTTAAGTGGCCTTACCAAGTTGCTTAATGGGATGGACCCACAGAGGTCAAAGCAGTCATGACTGATGGATCATGTATGGAAGGGCCGGTGCAACTTGGATTTAGAGTCAGATAGAGGCCTTGGTGGTCTGTTCTCTGGTTGTTTAGTCGGATGTATTCTTTTACAACATCTACTTTTCAAAACTTGATCATCTGTCTTTGTTTTTATTTTTCTTATGATATATTTTTGCATAAAATGCTCTCTGTGTGACTGCAGGAACTCATCATGTTTCTGCTGTGGATCTCCATGCTGGTAGCTGCTTTCAGCGGTGAGTTCCTTTCCCAAGAGCTTCATCACTGAGCCTCCTCCTCTCTCTTCCATGATGGTTTCCTATAATTACACTAATTACACAATGATTTATCAGTTAACAACCGATGTGTTAAATGTTGCATGCATGAATTAAATCAGCTTTTTACTCTGTTTTTCCCCACAGGGCTTTCTGGCAGCTCCTTGTTTTGTCCGAACCCAGAGGACAGCAGCCAGAACGCTGCTCATGTAATTGGTGAGATTCATGTCTTTTTTTGATCTTTTTCTTTTTTCAACTTTTAAACTTCAGGCATCTTGACGGTCACAACACAGAGTGCTTGGAAGAATTTTAATTAATGACTCAAATTAAAGGTTGCTGGTTCACTGGGTCGAGAGGATGAGTCTATGTGATGCTGGATCAAAGCCTGCAGGAAGCAAACTGTTTTCTTTGGGGAATCTGGTATAAACTAGTTTAATTAGTGGGTTTTTGTGTTTATGAAGCAAAAGCCTTTTAATTTCAAACCAAAGAAAAGTTTATTAGATGGTGTTGGTTATTATGTGAACTTGTGTCAAGCTCTGTTGTGAGCTATAGCTCATTGTTCCAATGCATGAAACACATAGAATCTTTACTACAGCAGTAAGCATTGGAGATGGTTTTCCTCACATCCAACTTACAGTTTGATGTGTCCCAGCTCCACTTGTTTATTTACCCATCACTCAAACTGTAAATATAGGCAACTTTAGGCCTTTTCTTGTAGCCATTTCCCTAATGACTGAGGTTCAACATAAAACTCACAACTTAAACAGTTCCTCCTCTACTCTCCCATTTTTCAGATGTTACATGATAGTTTAAGCAATCAGAAATTCATTGACTATTTATTTAGTGTCAGGCGATATGTATGAAAAAAAAAAACTGTAAATGAAAAGTTTCAAAATATCTTTTAGTTTAATTTAATCTCATCCAGGAGGGGTGTGTCCTGCAAGTCAATGACTGGATGCAATCAGCTAGTTTTCCTATCTTTCAATATGAACTTATTGAACTGTCTCCATTAAGTGCCTTGAAAGGATTTGTGCTGTGAATTAGCAAGTTTAAAAATAAATGTTTGACAGTAATTTTGTCATCACATATATTTAGTAAGAAACTTTTTTTCTAAATAAACTAAATGGAATTGATTTGCCCTCCTGGAACCAGCGAACAGGGTAATTAATAATTAAATTTCACTGTTAAAGCTGTAAGTCAGATAAAAATCTAATGAAAGGTTAATTTTTTATGTAATCAAGTCCATCCTCTTGCTTTGTCAGATTGTCTGGGTCCGCGCTTCACCTGGCTCAACGCTGTCTTCGATAATTTCCCCCTGCTGCTGAGCTTTGTTTCTAAGCTGCGGTGTACATCAGGGGTTTGTCCCCGGGACCTGGAGGATTACGGCTGTTCCTGCAAATATGTGGCGTCTGGGAACCCTGTGGATCCTCTGGACACGTAAGAAGGGCCCAGATTAACTCAAAAGGCTTGTTAAATCCACAATTTATTAATCCTAGGTAGAAGTGAAGCACACATTTTACTGCTTATTTTAAATATTTTTTTCATGATGTTGAAGTTAGCAACGTTACGACAGCTGTTTAAGACATGCAAAGTTTTCTGTAGATTTTACCTGATATCTCCTCTTTCAGGAATTTCCTTGTTTGCCCTTAATTTTCTAATCTTTGATTTTACTCCCTTCAGCTGCTGCGCCATTCACAGACAGTGTTACCAGGATGCTGCCCCCTGCAGGCAGCAGCTGCCTCTGCCGCCTTATAACTTCAGCTGCTCTGCAGCAAACAGCAGCTGTGGTGAGTCTCAAACTAAATGCAATCCCTACAGATGCTGCAGGAGTGCGTGGGTTTACAGAACCTTATTTCTCTCCTGCAGAATTTGATGACCTGTGCCAGCAGAGGTTTTGTGAATGTGACCAAGCTGCCATCCACTGCGTGACTCAGAGCCCCTTCAACTCAACTCTGAGGGGCCTTGCAGAGTCGTTCTGCTCTGCTGGAGCTGTTACAGGTGGCTTTTACTTCTAGGCCTTTTTTAACCCCAAAAAAATGTTTTCCTTTTAGTTTTACAGTGAACTAATTGGAGGCATATACAATGCCCTAACTGGAAAATCAACAGTTACACTTAAAATTTTTTATCTTTTACTGATAATCATATCAGATAGTACAGACTCAGAAAAAAACGTACACCTCTACAAATATTAGGGGGGATGTTTCTTAGCAGTTTATTTGGTTATTTGTCATTTTCATTTGACCACATTTTCCCCGATAAAAATCAACCAAGCTTGTATTTGCCAGGGTTTAGTTGAGGTTTTGAGGCCCCAAATGCAGAGGCCAGGAGGCAGAGGTGAGTTCTTGTAGTTTTAATGGAGATCTCACAGGCAACAGAAGCAGGAATCCAAAAATCCAACATAAAAATACAAACCAGAGCCATGGAGACATCAGGGAAAACATGCATGAGGAGCCAGGGGAACATGAGGAACCAGCACGGAGGAACTGCACAGGGAGAGTACTTATGGGGGACTGAACACAGACAAGACTAATGAGCTGATTAGGAGCAGGTGTGAACAGAGGATTCTAGAAGGAGCTAGGGAAGAGACCAACACCAGAGAGGAACAGGGGGCAAGCAAAGACAGACCTAAGAACTCAAAATATACCCAGAAAACACCAATAAGGCTAGAAAACAAGGAAAAACATGGATCAACGTGACATTGAAAACTCACAGAAAACTTAACAGAACCAAGACTGTGACAGTATTTCAAAAACATTCAACTCACTGCCAGTGGTGCCTAGATTGGTTACAGGCCCTATCCATCTCGAAACCAGCTTTGTGTTTTGAGATCACTGGCCTCATTGATCCCCAAATGAATTCTACCATCTAGCTAATGATTTTAGGTGAAAGGAAAGAGTTTATGGATGTTTTTATAACTCTTTACAGTTTCTCTTAATACAATCTTTGGTATGTGTAGAATCTGTATCACTCAGACTTTTTGGGATGGAATTTGCCAAATTGGCTCAATCAAGAACGGTGACAGTTCGAGATAAACTCTCTTTAACTCTTGAAGGTGTAAAAGGATGCGTCTCCAGAGGATAATGTTGCTGTCGCTGTGCTTTATAGTTGATACAGCGTCTAGGGCTTAAAAGCTTCAACTTCTGTCTGACAATTAAGCTTTATTTCTAAGTGAACAGCTGCCTATGTTTTGCTTTGCATCTTCTCAGCTGATGTCGGTCTAAGACTTTCCTCACTTTAGAAGGTGACCTTGCTAATCCAGATGTTTCCAGTGCATTCAGCTGGTCAGGGTTCGAAACCAACTTTGTTTTGACAATTTTTCCTTCAGACTCTCTTGGACTCTATTTATTTTTCTAAATATGTGTCAACCCAGTAAGTGCTGTCACAATCAAAACCTTCCAATGCCAACAGCAACTAGCAGCTGCACTCCACCAGATTGGTTGATGAGTGGATTGTAAAGCTTTATCTACTTAGATAAATGACTGAGCTTTGGTGCTGCTGCTTTCAAGAAAGGAAATTTTCTCAGTTCTGGTTCTGTTAATTGCTGGTAGAGCTTCATTAGGAGTTAATCTCTTAGTCACATCATCTTCTTCTCCAAACGATCCGGGTTAGAGACTAATTGGCTAGTAAGATCTCTCATTTGTTTGGTATTGCATCTTAAATGGAGCAGGTGAGTCTGAGACAGGAAGTAGTCCTCATGCTGCCCGCGTCACGCTTGAAGAGGGTCGGCAGAGTCGGATTGCAGGAAGCGGCTGACTCACACCTCAGCCAATTAAAACAATGACCTCCTGACGTTCAGTCCTGCTGCTTCTCGCCCACGTTCATCTGGGAACTGGAAATTCATTGATTTTTACTGAGCTGCTTTGATCCACAAGTGTCTAAATATAGCTGTAAGAAGGGGCTGAGGGGAGCTGGAGGAGTTGAAGTGGAGGTTATTAAAGTAGAGAAGTCAACTTCACAGAGGAAAGTTAGTGAAGCCTGCTGGAGGTCTTTAGGATGCTTCAAATTGAGTTTTTCTCCATGAATACTGATGCCAGCGTCCTCTGTTTGAACCAAGCCCAGCACATGGTGATTGTTCCATCACTGAAGGACAACCTTGGTTTTAAAAAACCTCTGTTAATGTAGAACTGTTGGGTGTTTTTCTGTGCAGACAGTAACTGTCCTCGTCCTTCCTCTTTCCAGATGTTCTCACAGCAGCTAACGACTCTGCAGCACATCAGCTCCCTCACTCCTCCCTGCTGTCTGCAGGTAAAAATCCAATTTTACGAAATAAAGTTTTGGACTCTTTAGTCTTTAAACGGGGAATAATGAATAATTCTAAAAGCACAGCATTTCTGAAGGATTTCAATAAATGAGCTGAGTACTTTAAATGTGACTGATCCATATAGGCAATGTTTATACACCTGATGATATTCAAATTATTTGTTGTATTCATTTAACGAATGGTTGTTGGTATGGCTAAAAGTGAGAGAAATCTACATAATGTCTTAAAAAAAAAGTTATAATCTTTAGTTTAACATTTTAGTTTTCTGCAGATCTTTTATTATTTACATATTTGTAAAAAAAAAAGAAAAAAAAGAAAAAAAAGAAAAACAACAACACAGAGTTAATATGACTTAAATAATCTCTATAACCCACTATTGAATAAGACAGACCATTTAATCTCAGGGGGTCAAAGGCAACCTCTCTCTGATATACTTTCAAGGCTTTCTTAAGAGGTGATTTCTAATTTTTACAGGATTAGGTTTATTTTGTCAGATTAACATGATACTTTCTAGCACTTACAGTATATAACAGTATGTCACTGTAGTAAAAACCTAGAGGTTACTTTCCTATATCTTCAAGTTTATTTTTATTAATTAATATGCATCATTAAATGTATTTATTAATGTTTTTTATTTTACAGGACTTACAGGGTCCTGCTCTAAAACTTAAAGGTTACTGTTTAGAAACCTGATCTGTTTTTTTTTTCATATCTTTTCCAGTTCCATGGAAAATTATCATTACTTACTGTCTACTTCCCAGGTTTATTACAATGATTTCTGGTTAGTTTATAAAATAAAACACAAAAAAAAACTAATAAGAAAAAAAGTAAATAAATAAAATAAACATATAAATTTAAAGTTCTTTTTTCAGGATCAAATATGCTCTCTGACTGTTATATTTTGATAATCAACCTACTGGACTATTCTGGTTAATTCGTTAATTAAAGCAGGCCTCCCCAAAGTCAGTCCTCGAGGGCCGCTGTCCTGCAGGTTTTAGAGGTTTCTCTGCTTTAGCACAGCTGATTCTGATTATTATTGCAGTTTTGCTGAACTACAATAATCAGAATCAGTTGTGCTAAAGCAGAGAAACCTAAAAGACCTGCAGGATAGCAGCCCTCGAGGACCGACTTTGGGGATGCCTGAATTAGAAGTTCTTGAACTTTCTTTTTATGGAACTAAATGATCAGATTTTGAGGTTCTATTTTTCAACTTACATCAACTTTGTCAAACTTATTTGTTACATTCAAAGAAATATCATGCTACCTTATGGAACTTTTTTATTTCTTTATTAGAATTTGCAGATTTTCTAAGCTACAGACTTTCTAAAACTTAAAGATTATATTTTGAGATTCAACAAAAAAACCTTCAGGAATGTTGAGGGTGTGTTTCTCAAAATCTTAAAGGTTACAGAACTTTTTAAAGGTTACTTTCTGGAACTTGCAGAGCAAACCCATGGTACCTTTTTTTTAAACTTACAGGCAGCATTTTTACTCTTCACAGCTTAGTTTCTGAAACTTTCTCAGCAGAGTCTTTTCCTAGAACATCTGGGTATTTTCTCAAGCTTATAGAATACTAATCCAGAAATATTAAAGGAAACCACAGACTCAGCTGTGGTAATAATAGTAAAAACATAAAACATGTCATGGGTTTCTTTCTATTATTGTGTGTTAGAAATCAACTTGTTTTGATTTAGGCTATCTCTGATGCTGCAGATTATGGGCCCAGATATCTAAAAGTTATTTTTTATAAAACTTGTTTAATTCATATCTTATTACAGTAGCTTATTACAACTTTATTTTGAATTTGATATCAGCATGAAAGCGAAGGTAGTGACGCTGGGAGTTGGTGAAAAGTTATCTGGCTGAGATAGACAATGACCCATAACTGTACCGTCATCCTGGTACGATCAAAGATGCAGGATTGCCTCTCAGTCAACCAATGTCTACTTTAGTAACACAGCTTCTAACTCTTTCAGCATAAAAAAGAAGCTCCAAACAGAATCAACTCATTTCAGATATCAAATGAACCATGTCAACATTCAGGTTTCTGGTTCTGATCTGAAATCTGATAGATGCGGTTTGTCTTTTAGAGGAGCTTGAAGAAGGCGCAGGGGAGGGAAACCAAGAAGAGACGAAACACCACAGCTTGATCTTTAGAGGTAGCCATTTTAATCTACTTTCGTTTTTCTTTTTTTTTATTTCTCTGGAAATCGATCTTTTCCCTCAGCTATTTGGGGCCAATGGTACCACAGCTTTCATGGCACCAGAAATGATTTCTCAGCTGTTGGCTCTTCCCTCTGAATGACTCACTTGGCTCAGAGGTTTCCTGTCGCTGCATCTACAGATCTGAATGAGGAAGCAGGCGAGTGGGAGGATGTAGCTGAGGATCAGACGACCCAAAGTCCTGCAGAACTCAGCCCTGGTGAGCCAGAAAAGGCAGATTCTCTCAGTCACGACAGGAAGTTATATGAATACATTTCTAATAAGGAGCATCGAATCATCCAATGAGGTGTTCACCAGAGGAACCTTCCAGGTTGAGCTATAGTGACATGAACAGACATGGAGACACAGAAAAAAGAAGAGACAATTAAAAATAGAAATA
>NW_015150623.1:459866-462087 GCF_000732505.1 Cyprinodon variegatus
AAATTATGCCAAGAGAGACATTTTCTGAATGTGATCTGCTTTGTTTTAACACAAAGCTGAAATACAGCAGCTCAGGAGGATTTCTTTATTTATGAAGAGCAGGGGCAGAAGTTTGGATTTTTCCTAAGTAGGTTGATGAAGTCTCTGTTGTAGTTTCCTCACCAGATGGTAGATTTCATTGATTGATCTCAAGTTCTGTGTTTCTTGGATGTTGAGAAACTTTCATGTCATCAACACTCTCCACCATTCATATGGAGCGAGATGGTCCAGTTTCTGCCTCAATTCCCTGTAGGTTTTTAGTACCAGATCACTTTCTGAGCACCACCAAGCCAGAACCTCTCATGGCTTGCATCATTGCCCATTATCAGCCCTGCTTTAGCAATGTGTCAGCTATCCTCACCCAGACGTTAGAGGGAGAGCTGAAGTCTGAAGTGTGAGAAGGCTAAGAATACATCCCTGAGGTGTTCCAAAGTTCAGGATATAGATGGATGATGGTGGATTTCCTAATAAAATAGTTCATGGAGTTTTAAAACAAAAATTCTGAAACAAGGATATCACACAAAAACCCACGACTTTGATTAAAACATCCCATCTTTCTGCTGCAGATCCAGTTCAGCTTCTCCACAAAGAGCAGACCCGTAACGAGGCGTCCGCCCCACCCAGCTTAGCAGGTTTATATTATGGGACAAAGAAACCTCCTGCTGACAGTGCATCGTCTGTTCTAACTACAACAGCCCAGAGGACTTCACCACTGGATAAAGGTGACAATTATTCTAAGAAAAGAAAATTTCAAACACTCTTGTTTAACATGATCTATGATGTCTTTCTTTTTTTCATAAACAAAGCTTTTGATGTTGGGTTTGTTGGAGTGAAAGTTGAATATTTTTGGTTCCCTCTAATCAGATCACCTTAAAATTCCACAGTCTCAGACAGACATTTAATTCAATGCTAATGCGATGCTAATCCACAGGAGATAATGAGCACTGGTTCTGGTTTGTAATCATATGCAACACCAAATGGCCAGCTGAGGTCATTGAGTAATATTCCAACGGCATTACTGTATGATTTATTGTTTAAACATTTTAACATGCAAATGAAATGCAGAAACACATTTATTACATTTCCAGCCACATTTGTGCTGCCTCTAATTTAATGGGTCATGAAGGAACACATTTATTTCCAAAAGAAAATATTAATTCAACACTAAAATGCTGCCTATAAATATAAAAACAACTCTGAGAAAGTGGGCCTGAGATTTTATTTTTAATATCTGTAGGTTTAGGTAGTTTTGGATCAACAGCACAGGTCAGCCCTAAGATGGAGCAGGAGGAGGAAGAAGAAGAAGCATATGAAGACAGTGGTGAGTTTTTTTGTTGTTTGTTTGTTTTTCCAGCAGATTTGGAAAAACAGTGATATCGTCATTAAGCTGTCACAAGTATAGAGCAAAGAAATGAACTCTCTGCATTTAGCCCATCCCCTTGGGGAGCAGTGCGCTGCCACTGTCTTGGTTAAGGCGGTCTTGCTCACCAACCCGGAGCAGCAGTCTGTGGGAGTGGGGCTCGAAGTCAGAACCTCAGGATTCCAAGCGCAATGCCCTAACCACCAGGCCGCCACTACCCAAAGCAGCATTAGCATGAAGGGTCTTGCCTAAAAGACCCACACTGGCAGCTACCCAGGCTTCCTGTTTGCAGGACGGGTGACTGACCACTTGAGCTTGCCAGCAGCTAAGAGATACAGTAGTTGTTTTCCTCACACATGATATTTGCTCTTTAGCGTCTCTGATGAATGTTCCATAGATTTATGAGTAGGAAAAACATGCATTTCTTATATTTGCTGGTAAATCCAAATATTCACAGATTTTCAGTCTGAAGAAAAGGGAAAGGGTTCGTAGAACCAGCATCAGCATCCGTTCCACCCAGAAGCTGTTTCTCTTCAGTCTTTTAGATCGATGTGAAAACAGTTATTCTTTTCAATCTTGCTTCAATTCATTGGGATTTACAGAGAATTTTTTTCTGTTAATTTCCATCCATCCATCCATCCATCCATCCATCCATCCATCCATCCATCCATCCATCCATCCATCCATCCATCCATCCATTTTCTAACACACTTAGGGCCGGATTTATCAAGATCCAATTTTGCGTGCAGTAATTTGCGCTCGCAAACTGGAATTTTGCGCGAGGGGCTGAACCATGGTTTGCGGGTGATTTAACAAGAGAGA
>NW_015150623.1:463107-558079 GCF_000732505.1 Cyprinodon variegatus
GTGCGCAGTGAAATAGCTCACGTTTTTATACACGCAAACCTTTGATAGATCCGGCCCTTAATCCCAAGTAGGGTCGCATGGGGTGCTGGGGCCTATCTCCAGCAGTCAATGGGCAAGAGGCGGGGTACACCCTGGACAGGTCGCCAGTCCATCGTAGGGCAACACAGAGAAAAACAGGACAAACAACAACTCACGCACACACTCCCACCTAAGGATAATCTAGAGAAGCCAATTAACCTAACAGTCATGTTTTTGGACTGTGGGAGGAGTACCTGGAGAGAACCCACACATTCTCAGGGAGAACATGCAAACTCCATGCAGAAAGACCCCGGGCTGGGCTCTTTAGTTCCCACCACAGAATTTGACATGAATTTCTGTGGACCTGTATTCTTTAGTTCTTCAACTGTTCTTCCTCCAATCTGCACTGAGCTGTATGGAGGAGTTCATGGTCAACCTGATGACTGCAAGGTGTCCTGGTTCTATGAATGCAAAGCAAGCCCAAAGCAAGGACAATGAGTTTCACCTGATATTGCTGTTGGGTTTTCCTTAAACAAGCTGCTGTGCACTTCTGCGTCGTTCCTTCTTCTGCTTTATGCAGATACTGCTGCAGTTTTTCTTTTTTCTTTAGAGAGCAGAACCATACTCGTTAAATCTTCTTCTAACATCGCCGTCATGAACCTTTAACCTGCTAACTGAGGCTTGTAGAGTGTCAGCTGGACTTCTTGGGTGTTTTATCACTCAGTAATGCATCTCTGAGCTGGGGGTAAATTTGCTGGAACATCCACTCCTGGGAAGATTGGCGGCCGTCTTGAATGTCATCCACTTCTTGGTAATCATTTCTCTCTGTGGAATAATGGCCCTCAGTTTGAAACTGTATTTATAACGCTTCCTGGATTGAAGTGCAGTTCAACGGTTACTTTTATAAGGTAAGAGCAGGTGCCTTTCAGTCTGGGCATTGTGCTACCATGAACCAGTTACCCTCAGAGCAGTAAAATTGTCATGGAGTTTCTACTCACTGTGATGATGACCAGTTAATGCATTTCATTTGCAGCACTTGGATGCTGCTTTCTCTCTGAAGGCAGCAAAGGTGCAACTAGGTTTCCAGACCTGACTGCGGGTCTCAGTTAGTTGGGTCAGTTTTCAGGGATTTTTAGTAGCAGACGGGGAACTTTAGCTTTGTAAAAAACATGTACTTAGCTGTCAGGTTATGTGGCACCGTTTCCCTGCCTGGTAAGAAACATGCAGCAGGTGAAGTGCCTATTTTCTTCTTGAGTGGGTCTGTAATGACACCCTGAGGCTCTGACACAAACCACTCCACTCTGAAACAGCCGAGCTGGGAAACATGCAGCTCTCTCTGCAATGGGGGAAGTTATCAACCAGAATTTACTATGGTTCTTCTAACTGTATGTATGTGTCTGTTAGAGGAGGTGATAGCTTTACATTTACCTCCAGTAACACTATCCTCAGAGGAGCAAAGGAGGGAAAGGTGGGAGGTTTCTCGGTTTGTCTAAGGGGGTTTATTGATGAGTGCTGATTGGTTTCCTCTATAGGAACGTTGGACACAGTTTAGACAAGAGCACCACCAACCAGTTAGCTCTGTGATATCTATCTAATGAATTGTAAACTTGAAATGACTTTCATTGTAGCTGATGAGCTGATAAAACAGCCAGTGATTGGTTGTTAAAAATCTAATGTACCAGTAACTTAGAGATTCACTTCCATACAGGAAGCCTATATTCTTATCTTCAGCTACCACAGCATACATGTCAGATTAAATAATACTACTTATTCTTCACGATAGTGCCAAGGTATTACTTTATTGTATCTCTTATATCTGTTGGTTGTACTGTTCTTTTTATATCTCTTTGCAGGTGATGAAGCAGACTGATGTTTTATCGTTATTTCCCTTTCATCTTTCTCCTTTTTTCTGTTTTTCCTTTCCTGTTCTACTTACATTGCAGTGTCCATATAATCTGTCATACTCCCTCCCTTAATTATAATAAAGCTATATATCTACGCATTAATCAAGTGGAACACTATGGCGTTAGCCGTACTGCTCCACTTGCGAAAGCAAAATCTGTTGGGCCCTTTTTTGCATCAAGACAATTATTCTTATTGCCACATTGCCAGACAGGACACTGTTAAAAAAATATATAGAAAAAAATGTAATGTAAAATTATGTAATATGTGGGTTTGTTTGAGCTACAACTGGGGGTAGTATATTGCCAAACATCCCACATTGTGAGGACCTACAGGTCCAAAGTAGTCCAAATGGGGACAATCAACAGGTCCCCAAATGGTAACGTTTTCTCCTTTGAGTTGGGGGGTAGGGTTAGATTTAGGTATCTGTTGGTTGTCTATATGATTTGTATGTCAATGAAACATCCCTGAAAGTCATGCAAACAAAGGCTGTGTGTGTGGATGTGTTTTACCTACAATGTGGGTGCAGTATTTTGTAAAATATCCCACATGTTGGGACTTACAAATACATATGGGGACATTCAACTGGTCCCCATATTGTAAAGTTCTGTCCTGTGAGTTGTGGTTAGGGGTATATTGGTAATAGTTAGGGCTAGGGTAGAGGTTAGGCCATATAATATGGTTTATATGGTTAGGCCATATAAAATTAATGCAAGTCAATGAAATGTCCCCATATATCATGAAAACACAGAGTGGGTGTGTGTGTGCACGCACACATTCTTGATCCCCTTACTCATCTTTATATCATATTTATATATCATAATTTTACCTGATTAAATCTTTAAAAGTGATTGATAAATATCAGTTCATCTAATGTGTTATCTTATGATAATTGTGGGATAGCAAGCTAAAAGCTAAAGTCAGGTTTTCTTCTTGGGCTAATATTGTCTGCTATGCTAAGTATCGGTTTAATTAGCTTTCTTTCTAATCCAAAGCTCTAAAAAGCAAATTCTGACATTTTGAATTGAAAAAGCTTCCTGGATTGGAAGTGAAACGTCTTCAAACTGGGAGACAAAGTCCAATGGACTGCTTTTTAAAAAAAAAAAAACTTTTTTGGAATATGCTAGGTAGCTTATATGCTAATCTTGGGGAAAACTAAAAGGAGATAGATGCCCACAGCAATCTACAATACCTGATAAAATTTGAATGAATAAGCTACCAAGACATTGAATTTATTTTGAGGAATTAACCAAGTATTTTTTTTTTATTATATTATTACTAACAGCAACATGTTAAGCCCATATCAGCATTTTAATAGGCTAGCAGAACTTTATCATTATATCAATATACATGTTCAACTAAGCTGCCAACATTAGCTAATACATTAATATTGGAAAACAGAAAAACACACATTGTCTGTTCATTTTATTCAATGTAGCATTAGCAGAAAAGTCAATTACTTTTATTCAAGCGTATTTTGGTTGAAGAAAATATTTTGAAAGGTGCTAATTCACTTATTTCACAGCTGGAGAAGCTGCCACATCACTGGTTGTCATGGTGACTGTTGTCTTTTAGGTCAAAAGACTGAAACAGATTTTTAGCCCTTATCTGAAAGATGAAATCTATGATCCTATCTTAATGCAGACTCAAGCTTACACCTGACAGTACTTTCTAAGTTGTTATTAAAATAAATTATCAAGGTCAAACATACCAACTAGTCATCAAACCTGATCTAAAAATAAGTAAAAACGAAACAAACTAATTATTTTTTCCCTTAATCTGAGTAGGCAAATGAGATGATCTGCCAAAGGAATAAGTATCTTAGTCCTTAAAATATCTAATTAGATATTATGCTGAAATAAGATAGATAACAGACTTTTTTCTTACTCTAAACATAAATCATCTTATTCCATCTGCAATGTCTTACCTACACGGTTGAATCAAGGCAAAGTACAGGCATGTCATTAAATAAATTGATTCATATTTCAATTTTTGCATTGTATGTTCTCTAGGGGGCCATAACAGTGACAGTGGCCCCCATTTAGAAGCAGGCATGGTTTTATGTCCATAAAATATATTTGAACGACGTGAGAACCTTGAATACAGATTAAGACGGCTACTAACATCAGCTTGACCTCCATATGTCATGGAAGGTTTAAAGAAGTTTTCATTTCTCTAGATCTGCTCTGAATCAAAGGCAGAATCTATACTGAATAGTCCTACATTTTAGGCAAAAGAAGCTCAATTAAAGAAAAACATGGTTTAAGCTGTAAAGGTGTATTAACTTATTTTAAATTCAGTCTTTCCTCTTGTCTGTAAACTTTAAATGGTGTTTCTGAGTAACTGTGCAGCTTTAAAGGGGTCATAGAATGATTCTATAGGGTATTTAGTGCTGGTCCTTTAGGTCTCTGAATAGGGTGTGTAACATTGTTTGGGCTGAAAATGGCATATTTGCTGTTCTATGAGCCCTAATGAAAGCCTGGTTAAGAGCCCCAGAATGAAACGACAGGTTTTCTTCCTTTTATGGTGTGCTCATGAATATTTAGATACGCTGTGCACTGATTGGTTGGTTTACAACGAGCAAAGCTGCTGAGCAAAGACGCATCATAGCAACAAGCACTCAATCACTGAAACATCAAATTGTTGATATGGTAGGGTGACCAGACGTTCTCTTTTTCCCGGACATTTCCTACCTTTCATACCTAAAAAATATCCGGGGGGGAATTTCAAAATCGTCCAGGATTTTGTTCGACGATAGTGCAGCATGTAGACGAAACACACCGGGCACTCGAACCAAGCCTTCAGCTCGGGGGCTGGTCTGGGAACCTCGGCGGACGGGGGCAGGAGCGACCGAACCAGACCGGGCCTTACCGGGCAGGCGAGGGGAAGGATGGGGGAAAGCATACCGCCGGAGCAGCCCCCGAGCTGATGACCTTTTCAGAAACCCAAATCTGGTCACCGTAGATTTGCCAGCATTGCTATCAACAGCTTAGCGACAGAATAATACTGCCAGCTTGCTGTTGTGATGGTGTTACGGTTGGAACAGCCCCTCACCTCAGTAGAAGAGGAATAGCAAATCCTGCTTTGAAACGTCCAAGATTTTCAAAGCTGTCTTCGGTAAAATGCTTAGAGCAAATGAACAGCTGAGCACCAAACTTTGCAAGGATCTTCTGATAGACAAAAATAATCCATGCCTGTCGAATCTTCAGATCCTTGGGAAGACTCAAATTTTCCCCTTTCTCTGTGCAGCCTGGAACACTGCAGTTACGCCTGTGGTTCTGGCTCATTTTCAATAAACAAATCTTGTACAAGTAAACCCAACTGTAGGCCAAACAGCTAAACTGGTGTCTTACATCTACCTCTATTCATGTTCTTGGGCCAGTGAACCAGTGAGCTGGTCTGTATGTCAATTTCGGGGTGTGAAAAAAGTACAGGCCGGAACCAGCAACGGAAGCAACATCCCCAAATTGACGTCAATTCAGGGCTTCGTTTGCTTTCGCCTGTTTTATGGTGGAAGTTTAGAATTGTGAGATTTGCAGAGAAAGGAGATGTTGATGGGGTTTGAACTTCTCTGTACGTCCATTTCACCCACTGAACTACTGTATAGTTATTCATCTATCACAATGTAAGCTCGGTTTTGCATAACCCCTTTAAAGAGTTTGAGTCCAAGTTTATGTTGACATCTAAAGCAGTTTTTAATAGAGTTCTTAAAACCTTGAACCAGTGCGTTCTTATTAATATGTAACAGAGACAGGTTTAATAATAGTTTATATCAAAGCACAGAAAAACAAACAACAGCGACTGTCTTTAGGTGTTTGGAGTGTTTAAATAAGATCAGTGTTGTTGATCAGAGCATCTATAACTACAATCGACTTGTTTGGTTTCAACAGTTGAACAATGTCACAAAACAAAAACTGATTTAATGTCTTATCCTTCAATCTGCTGCAGGTAAGGAACGAAGCGCAGCAGCAGCTGTGAGATCTCCACCAGAGACGGCGACTGAAGCTCCTCAGTGTGAGGAAGAAGAGGAGGCAGACAGCATGAAGGAGGAGGATGGTAAACCTGTTGAACAGGAAGCAGTTTAATACAGGAAAGCCACAAATATATTTTAAATGTAGACACAAAACATGACACAAAGAGGTCAAATATGACCCACTTTCTTCAATGTTTTGGCATTAAATGTGAAAGCAAGTTTTTCTGTTCAGCTCAGAAGAGATCAGTGCCGTTCTTCGCCTGGTCCCTGCTGGAGTCTGTTGGCCTGACTGACATCCAGCTGCCAGAGGTTAAAGGTAAGCTGGATCCATCCGTTTGCACGTTTAACCTGAGAGCATCAATGGCCGGTGAAATGAGCCGTTTCAGCTGTTGTAATGTTTCCTCCAATCAGAATGTAGTCGTTCCTTCAGCGTTTATAGCAGCGATGGAGGAAGCCGGCGGGAGATGCCGGCGCTGGGGGAGATGCTGCACTGCCTGACGGGACGCTGCCCCCATGAGTATGAGATGTATGGCTGCTACTGTGGACAGGAGGGAGGAGGACAGCCTCTGGACCAGCTGGACAGGTGAGGCTTCTATGATGGGAAGGAATACAGAGAGAAAATAAAACTTTTATGTCTTTTTGATTAAGATTTTCTTAAATATCATTAAGTTAAATGATTCTTACATGCAGAAATATATATATATATTATATTTTGTGAACAAAGCCTTGTTCTCTTATATGTATGATAAGTTTTCTGAAGAGAAATCTGAGAAAGATATCTTTATTTGAAAGAGATCTTTTATCCATCAATAAAAAAATATACTGGAATGGTGTTTTCTTTCCTGGCATCGGCTGATCAAACTCTATTGATGTGATTTTAAGCACTGAAAGAATCCTGTTATTCTACCTCTCAGGTGTTGCTTCTTCCATCGCTGCTGCCTGAAACAGATCAGCTCCATGGGCTGCAGAGCAGACAGGAAGCTCAACGCTCGAATTTCCTGCGAGAGCGGAAACAAACCGCGATGTGAGTGAGCCCATAATGCAGCAGGGCAGACGCATGCTGCCCAGTTACAAACCGGTTTAACGGGGCTGAAAAACCCCCAGAATCATTAATGAAAAAGTATTTTGAAATGTTTACCTTTATTGTTATGCTGATGATGCCCAGTTGTACCACTTGTTGAACTTTTATGTTTATCAGCTGCACAAGCTGTAGGTGTCTTAATGTAAAGATTTTGATAAACTCCAGTTTTCTTTTATTAAATTACAATAAAAGCGCAAAGCTAATTTATGCTACAGTTTTAATATGGGAACATAGGACATTTGTTTTAGTCAGCCAGATAAAAAAGGGAAAATAGACGACATGCTTATAGATGCATCAACGCTGAACTACTGTGGTGTCAGTCTGCTCATCAACAGATGTTTTAGGCATAAAGGGTAAAAAAAGGCTTTTTTTAATGACAAACTCTACAAAATGTCTCTTTAAAGTTAATATATTAACCAAAAACCAACAACAGAAATGCAACAATTATTCAACACACTACAATTAAAGATGGTTAACACAGAATCCTGGCTTTTGTAGACTTTAATTTTTATGTTTTATACAGAGTGTGCCTCTGTAGTGTTCTGTAAAATTACATATAAACTGCCCAATCAGTTTTATGTCTATATTATGTAGAACCTGAGATTAATTTAAACAGCATCCATGTTTAAATAGGTGCATACTGTAACTGCTTTATTGAGGGCCTTATGAAAATCTGCTGTCTTTAATGATTTATTTGGAAAATATGGATGTTGCGTACTTTTATTTTCCTGTTGGTTAATTTTAATCAGTGTAGACTGACCCTGAAGTGGGATCGCCTCTGAAGCGCATAAATCTGGAAAGGAATTAGTAGAGCATGAATTTAAAGGCAAGTCTAACAGTCAGAGGAAAAAGGCTAAAACCAATCAGATTATAATTGTGAAGCGAAAACATCTTTTAAAAAAAGAAAAATTATTTTACAGTAGCTGCTTGAAATTTCAAAAACATATCTGGATCATTGGGGACATAATAAAGGGAATCATTAAAATGTTGCTTCATTGTAGCTGCAATTCTGACTCTAGAATTACTTGTATTACAGCAACGTTTTTTATAACCATAAAAATAAAGGTTCTCCCATAAGAGGAACCCTTTATTGGCTTCTCTTCATAGCAAAATATAGTTTTCTGTTCCTCCTACTCTAAGCTATAAGAATGTTTAAGAGCCCCTATATTTAAATGAAGCAGTGTTGCTACAGAGTTGCTTAAATATTTGTTTCATGCCATCTTCTTTTGCCATCATTTGCAAGTTTAGTGATGATTTTTAAAGAGTTTATATCTTTTATGTTAAGCACTTTGGGTTACTTTTAGAAAGTGCTTCATAAATTAATAGATGTGAACCAGGAATTCAATTTTAAAAACCCTGACAAACTTTCATATGCTCTGCAGGCCAGGGCATCACAGCATGCGATAAACTGCAGTGTGTTTGCGACAAAACCACAGCAGAATGCATGGCTGCGGCACACTTTAACCACAGCTTGCCATCACAGCGGTGCCGTGGACCTGCGCCACCCTGCCGCCGAGCCAGCAGACCCCCTAAACCTGTCAGAGTACCCCCACAGCCCAGCGGGGAAAGCAAGTGGAGCAAACAGTCGGAGGAGATTGAACCCAGTTCCTCTGCACAACATCATGACAGGTGAGCTATTGCTAAAGCATTCATAGCTGATTTCATAGTTTAAAAATACACTCATCTAAACTCAGGAGCACCTCAAGGTTGAGTGTTTGGGTCCCCTTTCTTTTTTAGGTTTCTGTCATTATATATCATCTTATAGCACTATTTAAAGGGATTTTATTGGTAGTAGGGTTACAAGAAAAGTTATAAGTAAGTAGGTTTTAATTCAAGTTGGATTCATTTAACTTTGAGTGAGCAGTTAGTCCAAAATCTAGATTATATTCTTGGCAGAACGTTCACCAAAGCAACTTGTTATTCCTGCTAGAAAAATATTTGTTCTCAAGACAGCATTGATATGAAAAACCCCAGGCTGTAATTGTTGCCAGTTGTTGCTTAATCTTACAAAAAAACAAATTATATGGCTTTAAAACCACTTTTTTCCATCTTATAGTTGAAATTCATTTCTGTTTCAATAACATTCTGATGCTCATCTAGAAACTAATTTTATATATAACTAAAAGGTATTTTACCATTTACAGTGATCAAAGCTCTGATATGATGAGTGGAGAACAGCCAGATCCTCCTGCTGGATCATCAGGTACCCAAACCTCTTCTCCTCCCTCTGCCTCCAGCGAGGAAACCAGAGAACCACCAACGCTAAGTGGCCTCGACCAAAGACCAAATCAAGACCAACCACTGGCTCAGAGACCAGAGGAGGAGGAAGAGGAGGAAGAGGAGGAAGAAGAAATTGAAGAATATGACCAAGATAAAGAATATGAAGAGGAGGAAGAAAATTGAACAGCAACACTTTGGGCCACTGTTGTTTAAAAAAAAAGAGAACCATGAAGATAAACAACTCAAATACTTTAATAGAAACATTTTATTTGAACCTTAACATTACAATACAACACATTCTGAGACATTGTATAATGCATCGAGGCTCCGCTGCATGACACGGTTCAGGAAACACTTTAAGTTAACCGCATAGATGGAAAAAAGAAACACTTTCTTTACACCAGCTGTTTTTTTTTGGAAAAAGTGCAAGAAAAAGTAAAAAGTTTGAAAACTTAAAAGCCAATCCTGACCTCAAAATCTGAAACTGATAAGTGCTTGTTTAAAGCTCAGCTTGGTGTGTCAAGAACATTTCCTGAACCGGCCGAAAGAGCCGAGCCTTGGCGCCATCTAGTGGTCATAAATCAACGTGTTTAAAACACATCGGAGCTTCAGCATTTTATCTTTGTGAAGGTGAACACACACAAGACATAAATATTTAGATCTGGCACAAAAATAAAAAAATGCTGCACCACAGACAGACAAGAAATCAACGGTTTTGCTTTCGACACATTGCGGATCGCAGCCGATGAACTAAACAGGCTCCACCCTGGGAGGAGAGCAAACATTCCCTGTATACAAGCATCCCAAAATAAGGCAGGTCTATTATCTAAGTAGAGATTTTTATTATTTTAAGACCAACTGAACATTCATAATAAACTCATTTGAAAACATCCATCCGTACTAAAGACATCTGTGCTGATCGTTTGTTATTGTTTTTTTTTGCTTCAGTACCGCATTACAGTGATCATAGTGCAAACATCAGAAAACACAAGCCGTTTGGCATCTGAAATGACTGAGTGAGCCGATTCCTTGTTTCCCCACAGCTCAGATCCGTGCATCACTTTATTCTGGAGAACCTCTCCTAAACGTCTAATACTGACAAACGTTATTGTGCAAGAACAAAAAGAAAACAAAAGTGGTTTATGGTTCAGGTTTTAACTTTCACTTCAGGTAAATTTCTTTCAAATCAGTGTTAAAGCAGAAAAGTTCCTTTCTGTGCTGGTGCATCGATCTTAGTTTGGGATCCTTTAAACAATTTAATGCAAACAATAGGGGGACAAAAAAATAAATAGAGGCAACATTTCTAGATTGCATCTAAGATACAAAAAAAATACATTCCTAGAACAACTCTTTTAAATTGATAAAGATAAAAGAAAAAGAGCATTTCCCCTGCAGATCCAACGGCTGCATGATCCGCTTCAAACCCAAAACAATGATGTAAACGTCAATAAACGATAATTCAGGATTTCCAGCGATACTGATATGTTTTGAATCTCTAGCAGGCAATAACTGAACCGTGTGATGCATAAACGTACAAAAATATATGATCTGCTGCCTTAACGACACGTTCCTCATGTGTTCCAGCCACGATGGGATTAATCCCGGCCGTGATCCCGGCTTTAGTTTCACAGCGATTCTTTTTAAAGCTCAAACTAATGTTCCAGAGAGGAAACCGATAAATGATGAGCTCTGGTCCAACGCTGGTGAGTCGACATGCGACATAAACATGGTTAAAGTTAGTCAAATGGATTAAAGTTCATATTTTAGAGTTGAAGAAGATAAATGGCTCAGTTTCCCCCAACAAGTGCTCATGCTGGATCTGTATATGTCCGTACAGAAGCTGGTGGATCAACAGGAAGCTTGAAGAGAAGATATTTGCAACGATTTTATGAGGCACCAAGCAGAACACTCAAGTATGACTATGGGGCTCTGCAGGTGCTTTATACAACATCTGTAAGGAATCATAGAGCTTGAAGCAAAACCAAAAATCTATTTTTCCTGACTCCATTCTGAGTGTTTTCAAGTAGCCTACACTCTCCATTGCCCAATTTACAAAGCTTACCCTATTAAACCTATACGGGTAACACACATTTGTACCACTTTCAAGGATCTTACAGGTCACTTTCCAAAACCTTACTGTCCCTAAGCATAAACCCTACTTTCCAGTACTTTCCAGGCACCTGGAAGGGTCAAGGTCAGGTGTCTGCTGTAAGTACCGCCGAGTCTGATTATATCACCGTGCATATTCCTGGGAAGCTCAAAGAAAGTCATCTGACAGTAGTGAGAGTGGGCTGTATTAAAAATTAGTGCTATGAGACAGTCTGATTGAATCTTTTTTAATATCTATTTGTTATTTACCTCTGCAGTCAACTTAAACTGTAGCTACGTGTGATAAATGTTTGATGATTTAGCATTTCCTTGCAGAAAAGGGGTTTAAGAGAGCTACTAGTGGCCATATGTGGTATTACACTGTTAGGGACTCTTATGATCTTTAGAAATAATTGATTTCAAACCTTTGTATCCATCATTAACAATGGTCAGTAGTTATTTTTAAACACCTAACTGTATAACTTTGAAGTAAGAGATTTTCTGCTTATGTAGCTTTTTTTTCTCAGATAAACCAGACAACTGCTTCCAAACAGGCCTAGTTAAACCAATCATCTGCAGTTCAGTTATAACAGGCTCAGGCTGGCAATTTAAAAACCGTATACATCCATAATTGGACCGTTTCTCCTGCCTGAAACAGCTGGAAGAAAAGGTGGACTTTCAGCCTGACACTGAGCCAGATTGAGCAGCGGCAGCAGGTTTCCCCTCACGCTGAGTTTAGATTAGAGGAATGTTCTGATAAACCATCTGTTTTTACAGATCACAGCTGCAGCCTGGGCTCATGAAGCCACTCAGAACTAACCTGGGCGGCTGTTTCACAACAACCTGGTCACTGATTCTTAGATTTCATAAGCTTTAAAGGACTCGGGGCATATTAATGCACCCTTAATTTAAAGAAAGATGTTTAAAGGACTGATCAAAGCCTTCATATCTATAAACCTATAAGCCACCCTGCAGCTACAAGGGGGGATGATCGATTCATACTTTTCAAACCCAGCTCACAAAATCCTGGTGTAACTGTGACAGGAAGATGAGAGCTACTTAAAACCAGACTATTTGACTGAAGAGCCTTAATAAGAACATGTCCAAAGAGATCCCCTTTGCCTCTTTTTTTAAATCAGCGGTTTCATTTTAGCAGTAGCTAGTAGCCAGACTAGCTAGTTTTATGTTGCAATATTTTACATTTGAGATATACTGCCCCCTTTTGTTCATGCATGAAATCAGTATTAAGGCTGGAGAGGGGCACCCAGATTAAAGGTACTAAAGTTTAAAAACTAAAAGAGAATAATCCGGTTATGTAGATTTATAGCTGCGATGGTAGATTTATTTTTAGCTAAGGTTTACAAAAGTTGAAAACCTGTTTTTTAAGTTCTGGTAAGATGGGAAATTCTTAAATACTGCCACCTACTGCTGTTAAACTGAACTGCACTTTAACAGGTAAATACAAAAAAGGTTTTAAGTTGGTACTTTGCTCTGCTTTTATTTTCTGGTCAAAATCTATATGAAACTGCTAAATAAAAATGAAAAATTATAAGTTTTGTGCTTATTGATCTTGGAAGTTTTAATAAACCTATCAGACTGAAAGTAAAGTTGACCAGTTTTTACTTTTTTAATCTCACGTTATACCATTATTTTTAACAGCAGTTGTTGGTTGGAAAAATAACATTTTAGTATACCATCTTAAAATGTATTTTAGTTAATGAACTGAGGGGATAATATGATCAGGTTTTTAAGAAACTGCTCTTAAAAATTTAATTTTTAAGAGAAGTTATAAACAAATTATATGATGATTTTGTTCCATATTTATTTTGTAAGGAGATTTTTTTGTGAGTTTTACTACCAGAACACTTTATATTTGGATAATAAAAATGCCAATACTGCAATGTCTCGTAAAGATTACACTATAATTAATATCCAAATAAGTAAGGGCAAAGAAGATGTAGCAAAATCTGATGAAAGAATTATTGCAAAAGTTACACATAAATCTGGAAGGAGCCTTTTAAAGTGAACTGTGACCTTCTGTGTTTTACCCGAGCTGATATGACAATAAGCTGACTGTGCAGATATTAAGGAGTTATTGCAGGAGATCAGACTGAGCCGATCGTAACGCTGATGTTAGCCTTCATCTCTGAGACTGCTTTAGAGTTTACTTTTCTACTAGTGGTCCACTACTGTTTATCTGTTAAATAACTGCTAAAACCTGTAGTTTTATTTACTTATTTCTTTTCTACAAGAACATTTTTATACTGGAGTTTATCTATGTGAAGCTGGAGCGTCGGAACGTCAACACGGAGCTTAAAGCGGTTTCTTTTGTTCTAGTTTTTGTTCTTTACAACTGTTTTGGTTCAGGGATGCGAGTCAGAGAAACAACATGCAGCCGCTCTGCTGGTTCATATTTGATGCATGTTTGTGTCCCTGATTGCATCCCTGCCACCTCAGAGAGAAAGTGTGGAGGTCGCCCTCTTTCCATTCGGTTTTTCCATCATCTTTAATGATTTTGTTCAATAGACGCACAGGTCTGGAAACTTCATCTCGTAGACGGGGACGGATGGATGCTGGGTGTGTCCCGCTGAGATAGAAACCACTCCAGAGGGGCTGGGGGGCGGCCTGATGGGAGGCAAAGCGGGGGAGAAAAGGGGAAACTTTACATTTATATAGAAAAAATACAAACATCTGAGACAGATTAAAAGAGCTGGGAAAGTTTAAATGGTGGTGAAGTTGGAGCAGAATGGATGAGGCCAAATTTTTACATAAATATTTTGTTCTTTCTAAATAATACTTTTTTTTTTTTTTTAATCTCAGATAATGCAGTTTAACTCTCACTTGAAATGCAAGTTAAAAATAAAATAGTGGGGATTGATGGTGAGGTGAAGAACTTACCGGATCGTTAGTTCAAAGATCTGAGCCAGACGGTCGTGGAGCATGTTGGCCTGGTGAAATAAAACATTTCAAATCAGGAGGAGACCACTATCTGTCTGGGTATCACAGCAGTCATTAACTAACGTTTTAGCATCTGAGCTTAGGTTTCAGTGTTTTGGACTTTAGCTTTCTGACACGGTTCTTCATCCGCATAAAATCTAAAAATAATCACTAAAAGGTTCCTGGATTATTAGAGCAGGTGGTTGGAGGACATTGTGATCCTGCAGAGGAAGCCCACTACGGCTGGATAAGAAGTGCAGTCTGCTGAGCACGGCGGTGGAGGGTTTATGATCGGGGCTTATCAACATTTTAGAATTAAAAAAGTGAAATAAGGAGGCTGAAAAAGTTACAGACTGTTTCAGTCTCATTTAAACCCAGCTTGCTGATGTCCTAAAACAGCTGCTACTAAAACCAAGCAAGTTCTGCTGAAGCTCTCAGCTGGAGGTTCTGAACGATGCAGAAAGCCGCTCTCAGCAGGTTTCCTGCATTAAATGTCTTTCTGGTATTATTCATTAATAGCAGCAGCCTGTTTGTTGAAGGTAAACATCGCTAACAGAGGAGGACATAACATCTGATAGAACCAGGCTTTCACAGCTTCACCTCTGCTACAACGACATGAGGTTAGCTGAACGATAAGAGCAAAACTAAAATAAAAAGAGAATCTAATGGAGTTGGTAAAACACAGCTTTCCTGTTTTTGCTTTTTTTGCACTAAGAGTGCATCGCCTTCATTTCCCACCTTTGACTCGCAGTGAGCAGCAATTTCCTCAAACGGAGCCTTCTGGAACTTCTCCATCACCTGACGCCTCTTCTCTCGCTCCTGCTCTTCCAAACCCGTTGTATCTGGAAGAAGACACAGAGATCTCTAAATTAACATTTAACTGATGGAAAAAAAAAAAAAAGAAAACAGCAGCCAGGAGCTACTGATTAGATGCACTCATCCTCGTCTTTTTACCAGAGCACAGATTGTTGCTTACCAAATCAGGGCAGAAAGACATTAGCAATCAGATTGAAGAAGAAGAGACATTTCTATAATACCTGAAGTTCACTGTTCCTCTGAACTAATAGTTATGCAAAAACACAAAACAGGTCTGTCAGCAAGGTCTGTCAGCAGGTTAAAGTTCATGACAAGAAGGTAAAAAAAAGATGCAGGTTGGACTAGAGAGGCCTGAAAGGATAAACCTTGTTGTTTTTTTTATGATATTGCTGCAGGAATTCAGTTTGCAAAAAACCTTTGGAAAAATGTTGACCATGTTAAAAACATAAGATAGTCTAACATAGATAGATGTAAGCACTGAGGAGGACTCAGTTTCTAGGCTTAACATAATGAAAAAAGTTACATTTTAAGGCTGTAATCAATTATTACTATGTTATTAAAGTGGAGGATCTAGTCTCCTGAGAGAAGTTGATGACCTTACCGATAGCCTTCTTCAGAGTCTCAAATGTGATCTCCTCAGCCAACTCCGACTGCTGATGGAAAACAAACTAAGTTATTCTGCAGAACCTCTACATGCCACATTTTAGAAGCTGATGCACAAAAATAAGCTAAAAACATTATTTTGTCCATTTAGAAGTAAAACTGCGTCTTAAAAAAAAAAGATACACACCCTATCTGGGAGGCTGCTGGACAACATGTCCACTTGAAGGGAAATGGTGTCCACAAAACTCTTCCTCCTGGTCAGGCGGTCTTCATCTGTTACAACAAACAGACCACAGGAATGTTATAGATGTTCCATGTAGCAAAACAAAACAGGACAGTTAGTTGCTTCCTGTCATTCGTCTGATCTGTTCTCAGCAAAAATGCTGGTCAGAAGTAGAACTTTTAAATCTCTCTGTAGGGTGTTGGTCTGTTAGGTCTCCAACCTGTTAGGTTTCCTATTTCAAGTTAATTTACGTAAAACATTAAATATTTAGGCTTTGAAAAAGCAAATAAAATCAGTTTAAATGACATTCATTGACTAGAGTATATCAAAAAAACTCAGATGCTTCAAAAATGAGTAAAATTATGCAATTTCTTTTTTTTTTTCAAATTAATTGTTGGAAAAAAACAAAACAAAGAATGTTTAGGTAAAAAAATACTTTTTTTTAGAACATTAAATAAAAGCACAGTAAGATAAAGATGAATTCAATTAAAACAGCAAATTTAGGAGCTTCCAGGAGGAAGATAATCATATTTTATTTATTTTCTGCCATTAATCTTTTTACATTTTTGGGTTCATTAAAGTTTGTCTCTGCTCCCAAACACAGAATCCCTCCTCCAGGTTCAGCTGTGCTGCTCTGATTTTCCACAGGGAGCAAATCGGAATCTTCCGAGCCAGGAAAAAGTCTCCTGTGAGGTTCTGAAGATACCCGGAGCTGCTGCTGTTTGTTCGTCTGCAGGAAGAGATTAAAGTGCAGCAGAGTTTGACCGAGGAGGGTCAGACGAGGTGTGAAAACAGAAGACAAACACCGAGCGGCGGCAGCGCTTTATAATTAACTTTGTCCATGAGTCACGCCGACCTTTGCTGTGAACTCCGAACAGGAATGACTCAGCAGCCGACACTAATGAGGAAACTCGTCCCAAAAGACGAGAGATTAAAGAAGCACAGAAAGCCGGGCGCTTACTTCTTTACTTCTCTGCTGTACCTCTGACATTTGCTCTCCTTTATGTTTCATGAACTCTTCCTGAAGATTCACAGTTTTTAGTTTAATCTTTTAGAGAAAAACCAGAGAAAATCCTCTCAGGCTGAAAACCAACAGTGGGCATGTGTCTGAGCTAGATCTTTGACTCTGTTTAAGGAGAAAAAGAAAATGGTTTAGGAACCGGCCTCACTACAGGGCTCCTTCTGAAAACCAGGGGTCGCTACAGAGCTGAGGCAGAAAACAGCAAACATACTGACTGTCTTACCATAACAGCTCCATGATAAACCACCAATAAACCGTCCTTTGCAATCAGTGCCTGCAGCTTTTGAAATTGTAAAGGTTGTTGACAACAATATATAAAGTTAGTAGGACAGAGTTTAATGGCAGCAGATGCTCAGGCTGGACACTAATGACATTAACTCAAACACTGAAGGTCATCGAGTGATGGAGGCACAGATGAGAAGAAAATAACTGTATATCACACCAAATATCATCATGGCAATATTTACCATGAAGATTTATTATCTGCTTTAAGATTTTTTACTTAATATTATGTAGCCAGATTTACGGATTTATCCAAACTGCTAATAATGGCTACAACAAAAACAGAACAGATGCAAAGCCTCGAGTCCCAGCCCATTACCAAGTCAACAGCTTATGTTAGGAAAAAAAACCTCCTGGTTGATTCAGGTTCGAGTCGCCTTTTCACCTTCCAACACAAAATGAAAACAGCAGATCTACAAGCCTACAGTTAAAAGGAGCAACCAACCTATTCCTCCCCCTCATCTCCACAATATAATAGCAGCAATAAACAGGCTTAACTTCTGGAGATTAGAGGCTCTACATTAGCAGTCGTATTAACCTCATCTTTCCTGAGTTTATTAAAATGAACATATTGTGAGGCCTGATGTTACAAGACATGTGAACAATTAGATAACTAATAATAATTCTGGTTAAAAATCCACTTTAAAAAATCTAGAATCTTCTCCTAAGGATGTTATTTTATTGGAAAAATGTGAAAAAGTTTTTCACTTAATGATACATAGTAAATCTAAGCCAGTATTACCAGTATTATCGGTATAAGCTATTCGGTTGGTCAATTTTAATAAAACTGTAACAAAGAAAAAACTGGAAACCTACTAAAAGTGACATTTAATATATTCAATAACATTAGTTGGAAGCTCCAAAGAGGCAACAGGTATAAAGGTAAAAACATTAACTCTAAACTAAACTGAAATGATTTGAATATAAAAATATTCAAGGCGCTATTCAGCAGCTAGATACACCCCAACATTTGCTACAGAGTTCTATTGCTCATAGTTGAAGAATGTTTTTAATAAAACTTACAGCCTCCATTGAGCCACTGTTCAAATCTTACTGTATCTCCATGACACCCTGACATAGATGCTGATGCTGCTGTGCGCTCCCCCTTCTCACTGCTCCCCAAAAATGGAGGAAATCACCATAGCAATTAGTAACTAAGAATTTTCTTATAGTATTGTTAATAATTTATTTATTTTTTTACCATAATTTGTTTTATGAAATTTAAGTAGGATGTTGGTTGTTTATATTGAACAATAAAAAGTCCCATAAAACTCAAACAGAAATGGCAAATTGATTCTAAACTATAAACACTGATTGAATCCAAGCACAATGAATCTGTCAGACTATTTATGGGTGCTCTACACCATGATGTACTCACCATGAGGAGCCCAGATGCAAAGCAGGTGAAAATGATTTAACAGGTTATTAAAAGTGTTTTACAGTCCAACTTCAAACACATCAACAGCTAAACGTGTTTGGTTTTTAATACATTTCCTGATGAGGTTTGGATGTTGAACAATTTAAAAGCTAAAATTAAAACTAACTCTTTTGCATCTCTCTGGCAAAATATTGAAATGTAAACATGAGGATATTAAATGAATAAATAAATAATCCCCATGTTTTGAAGTTTTTTATACAAACTTCCTGCTTCGTGTTTGACGTTTCTTTTTTTTTTGGGTCTCTTCTTTGCTGAAGTTTTTCTGTTCAACAATCTGTCCAAACACTTGAAAGTCTGATGATCCAACGTTTTCTGGATCATCAGACGGATTGTGGCTTTCTCCAGTTCCTCTAGAATGGGAGTCGGCAACCCATGACATGCAGCTTTTTAGCGGCTCCCTGGAGCTTTTTCAAAAATTTATGAAAATCTATTTTTTTTTTTGTTTTAATATGGTGTGCAAGAGATCAAACAAACATTCATTATGCTGTCCAATGCTGTAAACATTTGTATAATAAATAAATTTAAACAATAATTTGCGTCATAGCCATAGAGATCAGTGGTCATAACTTGCACCCAGCACGGTGCAAGGGAAACAAAGCGGTGGGTGTGTATCGGACTATGGATTCCAAAGGGAAAAAAAGGAAGATAGCTGATGAGAAAAGAGGATTCAAATAGACCGAATCATTTGCTTTCATTATCAATGCGGAAGGATTGCCTGCATTTTTTGCTTTGTAATGAGAGGTTTTCAAAAAATTAAAAGAAAAATTTGGAAAGGCATTTCTAAGGAAGCACAGCTAAATATGCACCAAGCTGGGAGGGAGAGAAAAATGTGATTGCAGAAGTTCTGGATAAATTAGACGAGAGCAAAGATAGATTTAACAAGTGGATTGCATCTGCAAACTCCACTACTGCTGCTAGTTTTGTTGCAAGCATAGAAAACCGTCCACAGATCAAACAGGTAGCACTCTGATGGAGGGATGGGAACTTTCTTCTGTTTTTTCCCCAAATTCTAAAAATATAAATATCACCAAGGAACGCTGGTGATGGAGGATGTGGGATTTCAGGGTTAGAGAGCTCTGCTCTGATGGATGTCAGTTCCTGCTTGGTTCCTCATGACTCAATCAGCTCCTCCAACAGAAACACGTCCACCATAGCGAGATTCCTTTATCGTGTTTCTATAATTTCATCAATGCAACAAAAACTAAACCATGCGGTGAAGGGTAGCGAAGCGGCATGCAGTGAGAACATTCACTGCTCCTCTCTCACCTCATGCTATGCTATGTGACATTTGCTCCAGATAAACATTTAATCATGAATGGTTATTGTATATTTAAGCCCACATAGTCCTTTTCTATAGTGGGATAATAAACTTAGAGCCCGTGTTGCCATACAAGGCTTATATAAGACTTTTACATTTTTGCAGCTCCAGACAGATTTATTTTTTGTTTTCTTGGTCCAATATGTCTCTTTGAGCAGTTTGGGTTGCCGACCCTTGCTCTAGAAGGATGATTTCACTTAAGGCCACATTAAAGCAGGAAACATTTCTACATCTATGCATTTCTAACTCCTACTTGAGTAATAACTTTCTGACATAATGCTCCTCTTCCACCTGCAGTAACTTTCAATAATAAAGAACAAGCTAAATTTAACCAAAACTTGCTTAAGACAAAGACACAAACCTCCAGTTTGGGAGGCTTTATGAGAGCTTTTTAAACACTCTGTTAATTTGGCAATTTGGCCTAATTTATTTTTTTCTTTCAGATTTTATTCTTTAAAGTGACATAATGTAAACAAACTTAAACCATATGTAATGATCAATCAATACTTCGGTAGCTGTGCAACCAAATACTTTTTTTGGCCGACTTCTTTCTACTTGAGTAAAAAATTCAAAGTGCGGCCTCTTTCATTTGAGTACAACCTTTGGTTTCTCTACCGATATCTGATGAAACCTAACTTTGAATCTACAGAAACTTTTTTTCATGATTTTTAAATCAGAGCAGAATAATGGACAGCATGGGCAGAGCGTGTTCAGGCCACTGGAACCAACCAATCAAAAATGTCAAATATTAATGATGAAAAAACTCTACAAGCTGATTTCTAGGGATGTTCCACTGTCTTTTTGGGAGGTGGGGGTGGTTTACAACAGGAAACTAGATCTACAGGGATCAACTCCAGCTCTAGTTCAGCCGTTTACCTCTGGATGTCTGCTTGCACCTGTGGATGATCTTTCCTACTGTGTAAAGCACTGAACATGAACACGTTACAGAAAGAACAGAACGACCTTTGGTTAGAACAAAAATCAACATGTTTATCCCAATCTCCAAATAAGCAAAACACATTTAAACCCATCTAACTTTAAAATAATGTACCTGAATCAATGTCACCTTTGAGGTCTTATAAAAAAGATAAGGTCTTATAAATCACCATATGTTCATAACGATGCAGTTGATATTTTACCAGAGGGTACTATCAGATGGCCAGAACGTAACAAGGACTTTCCCAGAACTTTGATAGTAATACAGGGGAAAGTCAGAATCTGCAACATGCCTCTTATCAGGTTATGAATTAATTTTATCCAGCAGGCAAACTACTTGCAGAAGTAATTTCTAGAAAGCATCCCATCATTTCGATAAGACTAAATACTGTTTATGTAGAACTAGATTTTGCATCGGTACTTGGTCACATTTGAACACAATGGTGAAAAAAAATCTGATAAATTCAAATAATTTAATTGTTGAATAATTTCTGTTCAATCCAACATCAACCCTTGTATGTGCACAGTATGAATATAAGGGCTTATGAAGAGGGGATGAATTTTACCTGTGACCTGGGGAATGTACGGAATGGACAACCTCTCCACGTTGTACCCTGGCCCTGCCAGACACTCGGCCATGTCAGCTGTTTGGAAATACAGCTGTCTGTCATCCTTGTCCAAAGAGTCAGGAAGACTGTAACAACAGATAAAAAAAAAAAAATCAAAAATATATTTAGACACCAAAAAGGATTTAAGGTTTCTTTTCCCTGAAGATCATAATTAGAGGATTAGAAACTAAATTAAGACCTTATAACAATAATGATCTATCAGTCAAGCATGACTGTTGGACTGCCCAACGATCCTTTGGTCAGGTATGATGATAGGAAAGCCCAGTAATCCTTTGGACAGGCACAACAGTAGCGCTCTAATGATCTTTTGGTCAGTACAATGGTAGGCCTCCCTAACAATCCTTTGGTCAGGCTCAATGGTAGAATTTCCCAACAATCCTGTGGTGAGGCACTCCATAGAACTCCACAATTATCCTTTTTTCAGGCACAACGGTGAAAAAGCCTCAATAATTTTGTTTAGGTATGATGGTAGGACTCACTAATAATCGGTAAGATGGACTAATGATCCTTTGGTCAGGCACAAGCATAGGACTTTCCAACGGTCCTTTGGTCAGGCTCAAGGGTAGGACTTCCTTATGATATTTTGGTCGGGCACAGCGGTAGGACTACCTAACCATCCTTTGGTCAGGCTCAATGGTAGAACTCCCCAACACTCCTGTTGGGCCTGTTAGTAGACCTGTGAGATGGACGAACTAATGATCCTTTGCTCAGGCCTGTTAGTAGGACAGACTAATGATCCTTTGCTCAGGCCTGTTAGTAGGACAGACTAATGATCCTTTGGTCAGGCCTGTTAGTAGGATGGACTAATGATCCTTTGGTCAGGCCTGTTAGTAGGACAGACTAATGATCCTTTGGTCAGGCCTGTTAGTAGGACGGACTAATGATCCTTTGGTCAGGCCTGTTAGTAGGACGCACTACTGATCCTTTGGTCAGGCACAAGGATAGGACTTGCCAACTGTCCTTTGGTCAGGCTCACTGGCAGGACTTTCTTATTAACTTTTGGTCAGGCTCAATCGTAAGACTCCAGAACGATCCGTTGGTCAGGCTCAATAATAGAAATCCTCGACAACCCTCTAGTGAGGCATAGGGTAGGATTCCCAAATGTCAGGCACAAATCCCCAATGATCTTTTGGCCAGGTACGATGGTAGGACTCCCTAAAAATATTTTGGTCAGGCACAGTGGTAGGTCTCTCCAATTACTTTTTTAGATTTAATGTTCACTTTGTCTAATTTCAATTGTCAACTAATTACAAACTTTAAATGTAAAATCTTTGTTCCAGGATGCCATGGCTGATCTTTGAACTGGTTTCAGGAAGCATGCTTACATAACTCCTGTTCTCTCTCTACTGTGTTCATGTTTTCGATTTTGGTTTGATTTAAAAATTTTATTACTAACTTTAAGGGGTTTTAAATAGACTGACACCCTTGTAACTGTCAGAACCCTTTTCTTATGCACATCCCTTTAAGCGCATTAAATGTTGAATAACCAGACACTCCACTTTCCATTACATTTTGTCACAGATTCCTCTATTTTTAGACAGTTTTTTTTCCTTCCCTGTTTCTTTAACAGTTTATAAAAAATACGATATTATGTTGTTCTATGCCAAGTATCTCTGCATTTTACTGCACAGCATTTCACTAAATGTACTTAAGTATGGTGCATGAATCTTTAAAACATAAGACATGCAAACACCATTGAACAAACTGAGTGTTAGATCGATAAAGCTAGGATTGACACCAGGCAGAAGAACTGATAGATGGATGGACAGATAGATGGATGAGTGTCTTATTTCACTGCTCCAAATGTAAATCATTCCTGTCAGAAATCCATTGTAGGCAATGAAAAAGCTAATATAGGTAATACTCTTGAAATACAGTTATTTTTAACCAATCTCTCTAATTTTGCTATGTGTGTCCAGACCAGAGAGTATTTGGACCTAGAGTATGTTCCATTGGTGACCATTGAACACAGACACCATCCTGAACCCAAACTGCTGTCCTTTATCCCAAACTTCCATTATTTTTATTGTACTGCTCATCGCACAGCATTGCAAGGCACTTAGCCTCATAATATAATAGAAAACTTATAAACATATACAACTTATAAACATACTTATAGAGGACAGCCAGACGAGGAAGACACATAACAGAATTTCATGTTGACAGTGTTTCTTTGTTCCTTTTTGCATTGAGGACTTCTTATATAATGTCCAACCCAAATTCATTTTAAATTGAAGTAAAAACTCTGCAATAAATTAAATACTTACGAACACTTGTCTCTAAATATGTGTTCAGGCAGCAGGTAGGGGGCATCCATGCTTCTCAGCTCAATTACCTAAAGAGGCAACAGCGAAAAATTACCAGAATTATCAGTTGAAAGATACTTTACAGCAAAACAGGAGCGGGAAAAAATGTTGTAAAAACAAATAATAAAAGAATCAGCAGTACTTCTGGTTGATGACACACCTTACTGACATGTTGACAGAATGGTGGGTTGGCGATCATCTGACTCAGGAAGTTGAGGTACGCTGCCACGAGTGCCATGATACCACAGCGGATCGACATTGGCATGTTTTCCTCGTTGTTTAGAGCCATGTCCTGCAGAAACCAGAGGGATGGTGTTTCTTCATACAATCTAGACTCCCAGCTGTAACTGAATGTATCATACCCAGCTGGTGGGGTAATCCTCTCAGTTACTTGTTTTTAACTAGATTACAGAGTTTAAGATGACTGGATACATCGGGCAGACAGTTGAACGTCAGCTAGTAAACAATGTTGGCAAAAAGCTTAACATTGTTTCAGCTAAGTGATCCATCCCCAACAAAAAACCGGAGTTCCCAAATAGTAGTTTAGTGATAGAAGGTGGTCCTCTGGTGTTTCTTTTTAAAGCGTTGCATTGTGCACCTAGATCCTCACAAAAACAGACTGCATGCATTAGGTTTAAAAGAATTACAGCCTTTTTTAAGCAGATGTGAGTTTCCTGACTGAAATATGCCCTACCCTCCTCTAAACTACAGGCTACTCTATCTAGTTTCTGGAAATTTAACCTAGATGCCTCTCTAACCTACAGGCTACATGCTTCTCTCCAGAGTTGGCTAGTAAGTAGCTACATATACTCAGGTACATTTACACGAGGAACCTTTTAGAAGAACTTGCAGGTCAAGTATTACTTTATTATTCATAGTCATAATCTTGTGAGTACTACTACTCTTACTTGAGTAAAATCTCTGGTTACTCCGTCAACTACAAGTAACCAGAAGTTGTTCATCTTTTCTTAATATATATACATTACTTACAATAAATATTGTAATAAATTATTTATTTAGTAATCATGTTATTTGTTTTATACTTTAAAATTCCAGATTTTGCACATAACTGCCTGATTACATCATTTCATTAGATCACATCTCATTCAGTACTTAATACCAGGTACTTCTTCACTCTTACTGGAGGGATTTCTTAGGTAACAATCTTATACTTTTACTTGTGCTAAAAAGTTTAAGTAGTATGAATATTACTTAACAAAAACCTTTCAAGTACTCTATCCAGCTCGGCTACTTTCCAAGGAATTTACAGATGTTACTTTCCTGGAACTTACAGAAATCATTACAAAACAGGTGATTGTGTGTAAATTGCATCTTCATGAAGTTTGTCATATTCTCTTGGAGCCACAACCCCATAGGAACCCTTACATTAAAATGACTGTGTTTGTAAGCTTCAGATGTCAAAAATCTTTAAACTAGGCTGTAGTATTCAGATTAGTTCAACCTTTTCTATAACTAGTCGCTTTAACAGCTCATCATGTATTGAAATAAATAGTGTCTTTTACTATGAAGGGAATCTGCACTTAAACTCTTTGGCATCTCATTAGATCTACAGCTGACAATGGTCCCACAGTTTGTCTGTTTGAAACATTGTATTGTTTACCTCGTAATACTAAAAACACTGTGTAGTTTAGCTTAAAGTCATTTTCCCGGTGAATAACCTGGATAGAAAAGCGTCACCTGCAGTGCAATGGAGAGTCGGATGAGGTCCACGACCACCTCCTCATTGGCCAGCTCGATGGTCAGAATGGCCAGAGTGGTGAAGAGCAGCTCAAAGTTTTTGTGGACGTTGTCTTCCTCTTTGCAACCCAGATAGACGTGGCGATAGAGCTGCTGACCATGCTGCAGAGAAAAGAAGGAGGAACACAGATTAGTACATTTATGAATAGACACATTTAAATGATAACATTTTCTATTTTAGCCCCTTAAATCAGCCACATTTACTGCTGAGTGTGGCTGGGGTAAATCGTTTGAAAACAAGTTTCTTTTTCTCTATTATTTAATTGATGCATTTCAGGTGCTTTATGTAGGGCTACTTTAATATCCCTTCATTATTTTTCAGACTCAAAATACAAAGCTATGAAAAAACTTCACTCTGAATCTATTACAGAAAATTTTATCAAGGCGAGACTCTGAAAAGGAAGCTGTTAAATGCAAAGAGATGGATGATGGATGGATAGATGGATGGATGGAAAGTTAGAGGGAAGGAGGGATGGATGGTTGGATAGATGGGAAATAGATGAAGGGATAGAGGGAAGGAGGGATGGATGGATGGATAGATGGAGAGATAGATGGGGGCATGGATGGAGGGAGAGATAGAAGGAGGAAGGGATGGATGGATTGATGGGGGGATGGATGGAGAGATAGAGGGAAGGAGGGATGGATGGTTGGATAGATGGGAAATAGATGAAGGGATAGAGGGAAGGAGGGATGGATGGATTGGGGAAAGGATGGATGGATGCCAGATGCCTGGATGGTGGGATGGATGGAGGGATTGATGGGGAACAGATGAAGGGATATAGGGAAGGAGGGATGGATGGATTGGGGAAAGGATGGAGGGATGGATGGATGGAGAGATAGATGGGGGCATGGATGAAGGGAGAGATAGAAGGAGGAAGGGATGGACGGATTGATGAATGGGGGTTGGATGGAGGGACAGAGAGATGGATGGATGGGGGATGGATGGAGGGATGGATGCCGGATGGCCGGAATGTTGGGATGGATGGAGGGATTGATGGATGGATGGGGAGATGGATGGATGGAGGGAGAGATAGGGGGAGGGAGGGATTGATGCATGGATGGAGGAAGGGATAGATGGATGGAAAAGAACACACATTCGTACCATTCTATTTTGGGTTGCTTAGCACTGTTCCAACATGACTCTATCCCAGAATGACTCAGCAATAAAAAAGTTTCTGAACATGATCTGACCCTAAGAGGGAGGACTAAACTCAGACATACAGCAATGGCAAAAGATCAGCTGCTGCTGGCCTTCTGGTCAGCTTTAAAACTATTTCTTTAGAGGTTTTTGCTTCTTAGAAATCTTTAGCCATTGCACTTATTTATGATGGGGTTTATTTTATAATAAACACACCAGAAACAGGACCAGATGGTTCCTTAAAAGAAACATTACACTGTAAACAGACCAGAATAACACCTGCTAAATAAAAAAAAGACACCTGACAAAAACTAGTTTTTAATCCCTGTCAAACCTGCTAAATTCTTTAAGGTATCAGCCCACACGAGGGATCCAACTATTTCCTGGAAGAACTAGCAGACTGCGTTTGTGACGGCAGGACGCTGTTTATGGGACTGAACCAAACAAACTGCTGCGTTTGTGTTGGTGTTAATGAAGCGTCAGGTCTCCTGCTGCGGTGATGCGTCTCATTAATAGCTTTTGGACAGCAATGAAGCTCTGTGACAGTGAGGAATCACAGACATTAGGATTCCATCCACTGTATTTATTAAGGCTTATAGTCTGCAGGGTGCTCCAGCTAATGCGTAGAATGCGACCAAAACAAAAGACGGTTTTATAAATATTCTAACAGTTTAGCCGTGTTCCAAACAAACGAGTCAAAAACATGTCATCCTCTTAACATGGCAGAATTTACTGTCTTGTTTTTTTTTTTTTTTCCCGGTTACTAAACAGAACATTTTTATGTTTGGACATGCGGCCGATTCTTTAAACTGTGCAAGAAAAATGACCACCAGAACCTGAAGTGTTGGCAGACCAATGCCTGCTCCTCCAAACACTAAAACAGAGCATATATGGACAGAGAGGATTGCTTTCTCTGTCTTCAAAGTGTTTTTAGATATTTTAGTCACCGGACATTAAACTTTACTTTGTAAGCTAAAGCTTAAATTATTGATCCAGAGGTAAAAAAAGCACCAGAGCAGCTGCACAGCTCTCTCTAAACAGAGAAGCAAAATTATTTTGGTTGAAAGATTCAAGCTGTGAAAAAAAAAAAAGATTAATTCAATTAATTCTGAATAAGACTAAAAATAACCTTTTGTATCAGAAGCAGAGCTGATGGAGATTGCAGATAGACTATGAAATAAATGAATGTGCCGGAGCCGCTCGGGAATTCACCCGCTCAATGCGGAGGTTAATGGAAAGCGGAGGTCAGCGACTCCTCATTCACCTCCAATGAGTTACAGTTGGATTCCATTAAAGGCGGCTGGGAGCGAAGCAGAAACGCCGCTGTTTCAGGTCCTGCAGCCGCTTAAACACCAGGCTGTGGTTTGTGTGTGAATCACAGGTGAACTTTAACTTTAACGTCTTTATGGAAAAGTCACCGCTGAGGTGGGGGGAGGCCCCTCCTGTCAGGTCAATAAGCCCTGAAACCTTCTTAAGTGGAAGGCAGCCCCACATCAGGCATTAGAGGCTTTCATACCAGCATGGATCCAGTTTATGGTTCTGTCCCTGGGGTTCTTTCTACAACAGATAGATCTATGCTTTCTCAGAGACTGGGAAGTTTCTCTATTTACATTTTCAGGTGAGCTGTGTGATTTTCAGGGAGACAATAGTATTTAAATACTATGGATCCAAAAACTGCGAATTACAGCTACTTTGAATAATATGAGAGCATTACATAAATAAATGGTTATTGTGAGCAGGTTATCTTCCTATAGCTAATCTGATTTAACCTGAGTGATATGTGTAGAACGTGTCCGTCCGTGAAAAGGAGAGACGTTTAGTACAAGACTTTGAGCTGAAGAAGTTACGTGCCAGCTAGTACCCGCCTTCCATAATACGCTTTCAGCCACTCATAGCATTACAAAAGGATTCGTCTGCAGCTTCTTGAGTGTTTTCACAACTGGTAGAATAAGGTGATAAACAAAACTTGGACAAAATGGAAGAAAAAAAAGAAAAAAAACCTTCCCAACCAAAAAGGCAAAAAAGCCTTTCTCTTTGCTCATTTTCAAATGAAAAAATGTTATTTCAGCTAAAACCAAGTCAATTTTGGTATCAACAGGTGAGTCCTCTAGCGTAGCAACAGTTGTAATTCCTACATGTCCCACCCCAAAAAAACACTGCTAGCTTGTCAATGGACCAACCCGCTGGTTGTTTCAGAGACTGACGCATTGGAGGGAGTCTTTCAAGATGGATTTGTTGTGAGATTGAAAATTCGAATCTCGCCGCTATCCTGCTTGCAGCGCAAGGTTATATCTGCTTAGCTTACCTTCTTCATCCAGAACTTTGCACGACCCCACCGAAATCAACTTTTATCTACAGATAAACTGTGTAAACTGAGCCTAAAGTTTACACAGTTTATCTGTTTAATTCTGCAATTAAAACGGTCCTACTGCTGCCCTCTTATGGTTAAACTGTGGCTATTGCAGCTGAATTTTCCTCTTGGATTAAACAGTACATGCTTTCGTTCTCAAACAGTTCATGTTTTCATTTTGGTGCTAACCGATAACGCGCCGGCCCTCTTGGCCCAAGAAAGCTTGCCTAAACCTCTGGTGACGAGAGACAAGGTGTGGAAAAACCCTCCACCTCAAAAGATCTACATGTTGTATAACCAGCAGGATACTTCTGCTCCTCCTCCATACTTTAATATGTATAAGCCAGGCTAAATTAGCAGCCACTCTACCTCATCCTGTCCACACTTTTGTTTTTCCCATTGCTCACATACTGTAGCCCCGCCCAGTAGGGTTTCTTGGCCACAGCCAATTTGGTTATTTCACAAAATCTGTCCAAAGCTGGAGTTATTCTTTAACACAGAGGTGGGTATATGTTACATTCCTTATTGGTTAAGTTATTGATATCTTAAAAAAAAAATGAATTTCCCCCAAAAATTAAGATTAATCTTCACCAAGACACTGTTAATTTACCGACTGCTAACCTACATCTACAGTTAGTAAAACGTTAACCCCTGAAAACTGGTGCCATTTTTATTTCCATTTATTACCTTTTTCATGAACGCAACGTCCTGTTTAGAAATTTTCTCCCTTTTAATCTTCAGAGCTGCAACATTTGGGATAATTCTGCAAGAGGAAGAAAAAACAAACTTTGACCGTGAACCTAGTCTCTCAGAAAGCAGGAATTAGATGTGGATCGACAGACTGCATCGTTACCTGATGCCGCGTAGCTTGGCACGGTTGTCATGGCGATCGATGATGTTGTGGAGGATCTCCAGGACCAACTGTCTCAATTCGCTGTCCTCCATCAGCGAGATGGAGAAGAGCGGGTCCAGGAAGGGAGGGGGCAACGCTGCCGACATGGACTTGGACTTGAACCCAGAGGTAACCTGAGGAGGGAAGAGACCGGAACTGTCACAGATCAACAAGCAGGGGGCACCACTGAGCAAAAGGTCAGCTCGGCAAGAATGGTTAGGTTACCAAGAGGAAAACCTCTAAAATTTTACTTTCAGTGTCTTCAGTAGCTGCAGCATGACAATCCATTAAAACCAGAGATATTTTTAAAAAGTTTCAGATTTCTGGCTTTGCTTTCAGCAGCAAAACATTAAAAAAGGACGAAAACCTGGAGGGAGCAATCAAACAGCAAAATAATTTTTTCATCTCCAGCCTTTGAGCTAAACTTTGAGCCCACTGCCAATCAATGCCTCGAGTAGTTTTCACACCTCACAGATGAACCAGGAGGAGATTCAGCTTTAATCTTCAACCAGGATGCTAACCTTCATCCATCTTTGTTTGGTTCTCCAGTGGGTCAAACATCCACTCAGAGTCAAATAGCTGCAGCAGCTCTTTGGGGCTTCAGTGTTTGCATCAGTGCATGGGAAAGGATGCAGCTGGAGGTAATGGTTGAATACTCACTTGCACATCTCACACGCAATAGTATTGAAAGGAGCAGCAGCTTTTAGAAACATGCCTGCTTGTTTTTCAGGATTGATAAAGACGCAACTTAAATATATAAACTGCTGCCCTGCTTGTTTGCATCCCTGCAGGAATAATGTGGTTCAGCAGCTTTCAGATGGACATGTGTTTAGATCAACTTTGAAAAGGAAGAATCTATCTAGAAATATCCTAGCTGCTGTCTTGGCGTCTCTACTTGGTAACACCTGTACCTCTTCATCTCTTATGATGAGGTTCTCTGTCTTGGGGGAAGTAATTACAGAAGGCAAAGACTTAAGGCCCCTTCATCAGGTTTATTTAGAACAGAAATTAAACAGAGGCACTAAATTATAGTTCAAACTTTGGGGTAAATATCTTTATTAGAAAGTTTTATGTTTTATTCTTATTTCATAAGCAGTGACTGAGTTTATCTGATCAGTTGATGTAAAGTTTTAGATTCCTGCAGCTGGATTAGGGTGGACTTAGTTTTTCTATGACTGCAGTGAGTGGAGATTCGTCTGAGCCTTTCAGTGTGAAAAACCTCAGAGAACCAAAAAAAATCAGCTGCTTTCACCAACAGTCTGCTGAACGCCCTCGTTTTGAAAGGTTTCGATCCACAGCAGGGGTCATCACCTTCTGCAACCCGGGGAGACAATTTCACACACAGCCCAGCTTCCTCTCTTTGGAGCCACAGGATTCTTTTTAGTTATTAAATTAAAGATCAAAGATATTGTTTTAAGGTTTTAAAACAAGGGAAATAACATTTTACATAAAAGGAAATAAATTAAATTTTTGCAATAGAGGGGAAGATTTTTATATCAAACCAGAAAAACACTCAGAGAATGCGGACCTCCACCAAGTAGCTCATTTCCACCAACATATTGGGACTTTCACCTTAAGTTCATACTTATTCACAGAATCCTTCAAAGAATTCCTTGATCAAGATGGTGATACAGATCATCATCAAAATGTAATATTTTATTTTTTTTGCCATTCACAATATGCACCTCTTTGAAATTTTCATGAAAATCCACCCAAAACTTTCTAGTTATTTGAAAACAGACAAACCGAAAACGAAAACATAACCTCCTTGACGCAGGTAATTATGTTGAAAAAGAACCCAGTTTGCAGGTTAGCTTAACCTTTCAGAGTGATTCATGGTTGGAAAATTGTGCATCTATTGCATAAAAAAAACACATAAGGAGGTCGCATTTTTATCTAATTTATTTTTAAGGCTCGCTCAGTTCTGCAGCCTTTTGGGTCAAAGCCTTTAGAGCAGCAGTAACACTAATACTAAAGGAAACTAAAGGAACTTCAGATGAAAGATACTGAAGCCATGGATACACACTGTGGTGCTATTTTTTAAAATCACATCAAAGGATAGATGCTCCAACTTAAAACATTTAGACCGCGAGGAGGAGGTAAAAGAAGAGAAGGTCTCACCATGATGAGGGAGCTGAGGAGCATCGTCTGGATCCTCTTGGTCCCCTGGTGCCTGAGGCAGAGCATCAACATAACAGTCACAGAGCTGCAGTGATGTTTCAGTCCAATATCAGCTCCTCTAGAAACTAAACTCCTCACATATATTCATTTGCTTTTTTTTTTCAATAACATCATGACATTATCTCCAAACTAAAGCAAAGGGCCAGTCTGATATATAAAGTGTTAAGGGATGGAAGCATGATGCCGACAGGCTGCAGGTTCAAACCTATGCCTGCAGCAGTAAAGGAAGAACGGAGCATGAGGAGAACTGTGTTCATTTGATTTGGGATTATCCTCCTCGCTCTCCTGAGGCCTGATGCCTTTAGCTTGTCTCTCCTTCCTGGTGACCCCGAGGCTGAGAGCACTGCGGGGCATCTGGGAGGGCAGATTAAACTTTTAGTGTGAGTGTTTATCTTTTCTGAACATGTGCTACAATCATCTGCGAGTCCAGAATTAAAGAGTCAAGGCCTTCAACAAAAAAAAGTTCGTTTTACATCCTTTAGTTCCCTTCTGTCGAGTTCAGCAGCTTGTTTGGATCTCGCATAAATAAAACCAACACAGGGCAGAAAGTTAAACTTCATCAGATTCTAGACAGGGATGTAGGCGGACATCCATCAAATTGGGTTTTCTGTCTGTTACTGTTAAACTTTCCTGTTAGGATCTTTGGTGGTGACTCAGAAAGCTGATGAAGAACAGAGAGACTAAATGCTGGGCTCTGAAAGCCTCTAGAATCAGGATGATTCACAGTCTGCATGGGTTAGAGTGGCCATGTGACTCACCCGATCTTAACTGTGTCCAAGGTGTGGCAGGGGGTCCCATACACTGGCACTTTCCCCATGATGAACATCATGACTTCAGCTCGCTGGTAATCTGGCAGATTTCCCCCAAAAAACCCTGCAGAGAGGAACAGAGAAATGAGTCAGAGCTCAAACACGGCAGCGTTTAAAAAAAGAATTAAAAGCCCGGGTAGAAAAGGGCCACACCGATGGTCTGGATGATGGCGTTCTGGACGATTCGCTCGTCGCTCTCTCTGCCACGGACGGACGAGACGCTGCTGCTGGAGTTTCTCCTGGAGCTCTCGCCCAGCTCGAAGTCCACGCTCATCCTCAGGTGTTTGAGCAGAGTGTTGAAGACCTCCAGCACCGTCGGACCTGCCGTCACACACCGGCAGTTAGAAAATAAAAATAATAATCTGACTAGAATAACCGGAATCAGAACCGGCTTCATCCTTTGCAAAAACAAGGAAATCCTCTTTGATTTCATGCAGCGATAAAAGGAACAATATTTACATGTGTGTGGTTGCACAGTCATTTTCTTCCATTAGGTGATGATGGCACAATATGCTCATTATGTTTCACAGCTGACTGCTCAGGCTGTGAGGTGTTCAGTGTGTTTAGCTTGGGGCTAGTTTTAACAAACGGTGCTCAGTGGTGCAAAACAAAGGGAAAATGCAAAAACAATTTTAGACAATTTTAACATTTCTTAATTCAAAAATATCAACAGGAGGTCAAAACAGCCCAGATTCAAAGCATAGTAAAGGCAGCCTCATGCTGCGGGATCTTTTTATTTGCAGAGACTGAAAAAAACAAGATTTTTTATGTTTTTTTTTTGTAAACCAAATGAGTTTATTTTGTACTTAATTTTTTTTAACTGTCTTACATTTTTAACTCAAGTTATACAGTGATATTCACTGTACTTTGGTCTTGTGTAGTAGCTGAAAGTGCTCCTGAAATAATTATATATATTCTTTAGGGAATGTATTATGAGTGCGTTTGTAGCCTATGTGTGCATTTTTAGTTCGTTTTTGTTTTTTTAAAATGGCAGCTACTACTTTGCACTGCACACTTGGGTCCATATCCTCTAGGGCAGGCATCCCCAACCTCGGTCCTCGAGGCCCACTGTCCTGCAGGTTTTAGAGGTTTCCCTGCTTTAGCACAGCTGATTATAATGATTGCAGTAGACTAAAAGCCTGTTAATCAGCTTTCAATTAAAATCAGCTGTTCTGGAGCAAGGAAACCTCTAAAACCTGCAGGACAGCGGGCCTCGAGGGCCGAGGTTGGGAATGCCTGCTCTAGGGGACAATAAAGTGTATTCGATTCTATTCTATTCTGTTAACTCAAGATATTTTTTTATTTCAACAAATTACTGCTATTTATAAAAAAAAAAAATTTAAAAAAATAGACCACAGTGATCCTAAATTCTGTTTCTAGAGGACAAAGAGGAAAAATAATCACTATAATATTAATAGTATTACATAAACAATAAAATCTCAGAACTAAAGCTAAAACTTTTGCTTTAATTTTAGATTTATTGAAAAAGAAACACCAATAAATAGGTATCTGTTTACTATAGGTAAGGTATAGATAAAAAATATAGAACAGAGAATACATAGAAACCAGAGTATTGCAATATTAATAAATCCAATAAAAAAAGAAGAAAAATACTTCTAAATGCAATAGAGTCACAGGTTGCTATGGTGACTCCTGCCTTCATCCAAGAATGGGTGGAGTAGGGAAAATGGCTGAACTATTTAATCATGTTCTTTTCATGTGTTAACAGAGTCTAATAAACGCGGTTCAAAATGATACAATCTCCAGATTTAAAAAAAAAAAATGTTATAGAAAAAAAATAAAAATTACAATGAGTCATACAATCCAATTTTTATCAACCAGCTTAAGCGCTAAATAAAGCTTCTGGTATAAAAATCAATATAATAGCCTGGCTTTGATTATAATAGATAAAGATAAAAATATCAGGCTCTAACAAAAGTCATACTGGAGAATTTCTAATTATTTGGATCTTAAATGAATTTCTATTTGAGATTTAAAAATTAGTCAGAAACTCAACATTAATAGAAAAAAAAATGTGCTAAGCATTAATAATTGTGCTTTTGCACTTTAGTAATAGCAAATCTGGTAAGTTATGAGTTTCAAATAATATGATTTGGTTAAAATCATTTTACAGCCAAACATCATGATGGCTGTTAAATCAAAAAGTGCCTGGTTCTGATGAGCAGTAGCTGCATGTTGGCTCTTGGTCCAAATTCGAAACTATAACATATTCCAAATTTACTACAACTAAATTTAGTCTTGTAACAATCAGACACCTGCTACAAGCTGCAGAAAGGTGCAGGCAGCAGTAGCAGCAAGACTAATTTATTCTGTCACAGAAAGCAACACCTCAGATTATCATTTAGTCAGCGGCCGCCTGGTTCGCCCCTGTGGCCCCATGAGGCCTCAATGCTCTAAAAATTAGCTATATTCTTTAGCTACTATCTTTAAAAATAGAACGCAGCTCTGCAGATTTGAAATCCTTCATATGGAGACGCCAAGAGTTCCAGGGTAAATACCAGAAATAAAACATTTCACCCAAAAAAACTGTGACAAAACCTGTTTTTTGTTTTCTTTAATTAGTTTTTTTTATTAATAAGAGACTACTGCAAAGACTTTGTTAGCACATCACCTTACTGCTCTACACATCACTGTCAGCTATCACAACACGGCTAGAATCTGCAGCTCCCCACCGTTAGGCTCAGTTTAAAAAACCTACAAATAAGGAGGGACGAAACCAGAAGAAACCCAGAGATAAATGTGCCTTTCAGAACCTGAAACATCTTAATGCATAGTTTGGCTTTAGCAGTTCTGGCTGGTTAGGCATTTTATTTTTTTTTTTTAAAGGACTTGGATAAAAAAAAAAAAAGCTTAAAAACAATCGAAGATCTTATTTCTGTAATCATGGAGCTCAAACTAAAGTAAACATAATTAACTACTCAAACCAAATCAGACCTTTAAGGATTGAACTTTCAGGTTTCTTCTGGTCACTCCCTGTTTTTTATATTAATTAAAACCTGTGAGAATTTTAAAGGGATACCATTACGAACCTGACATCAACATGGACTTTTTCCTGCTTATCATATCAGCAAAATGGATGCTACAGACAGGTAACTGTCGCTTGAATTTAGGTTTAAAGCAAAAACATTAAAGGGTTAACTTTTTACATTTCAGACTTTTGAACAGAAATGAAGACATGAGACATATCAATGATACAATATCAGGGTTTATACATGAATGAGTAACTTTATTTAATGCTTTTTGATGCTCTTTTAATGATCTTAGAAATAATCTTAATGCCATCAACAAATATCCATGACTTGTGTATATATACACACGGCAAAATCCTTCACCACCTTCACCTCGTTTTCCCGCCACTTTGGTTAAAATTTGCATTTTAACCATTCTCTAGCCTTTTCTCCACCTAAAGCTACTTTTCCGAAGCATTTTATTTCCACGATTATCAACTTTAATGAATTCTAATGCTAATTAAGGCCTTAATTTAAAAAAAATAATAATTTAATGAATTTTTATGATTTTTAATGACCCGCAGAAACCCTGAATATAAATGACACAACAGAGGTCATAATGAAAATATCAGCTAATTTTAATCCAATTAGTAAGTTTGGAGAGAAATGAACTCTAACTTTTTTATTGTGCTCAGCTGTTCGCTTATCGGCGCTCAGCTGTTCACTTATGCTACATTCACACCTAAAGCAGCAGAGGCATCAGGAGCAGCTAGTTTACATGCAAAGTAAATAGTTGACGCGCATCAAGATGCAGCAAAATGTCCCGCAGAGCGTTTAAGAAGCTGAAGCAGCACATCGTGAGCTGCTGAGCATCTGATGCGCGGGACGCGCTGCAAACGCAGCTGCTGCTGGAGACACCGAAATTGAACTGCTCGACCCGCCACATCAACCAATCAGAGAAGCTGATCTGGGAGCTGGCAGGGAGAGAGACTATGATCGCTCCTCTGAAACAGTTAATTAATGCCTAAATTAACTTAAAATGCTGAAATCTGCCGGCAAAATTCTGTACATGAAAAACACCTTCCAACCGCCAAGAGGCGACCAGGCCAGAGGCTGCTGTTGAATGGGATTCCTAGTGACAGCACAATGCCGGTGTGTGGGGCTCTGAGCGGCTCCGACAGCGACATAAAATTTGTAGGCAGGATTGTAATGTAAACTGACTGCACAGATAAAGTTTTCAGGTGGACTTTCTCACTTAAAAACATATAAAAACAACTTTTTACCCACTGATCACAGCAAATATAGCTGCCATTGTTACAGGCAAAGAAATGATAGGGTAGCTCTGCCCAACGCACATCAGACCCACTTTTTCCACCGCGCAGCTAAAGCAGCAAAGATATTACTTAATGTCTTCAGTTCTGTTACAAACAGTATGCAGCGTCTTTAACAGCTCTATTTTTCTTTTCCAGAGACTTGTTGATGTCAGGTGAATAAGAGGGAAAAGCTGCAGACATTTTTAATCCAACCACACCGTATATGTTACTGTACCGAGCCAAAGATTAGGAGGAGTCGGGTTTTCACTTTCAAAGTTGAACACATCACTTCCTTTGGACTCTTGGATCATTCCTGTCCACAATAAATTTTATTTTTATTTTCCCCCAACACACAAACACACATTCAACAAAGTTTAATTGGAACAGAAACTGTTTTCATTAAATAAATCAAAGTTTTTAATTATCTCTTCTGGTCGGAGATTTTCACCTTCATTTAACAGAAATATTTTGTCATGGCAAATTAAAATGCTAATTTGTTTTCTGTTAATTTGTTTTTGCTCCTCTGTTCTCGAGGTGATAACCTTCATGCTTCAGAAATATAATTCAATTATCACATACTTTAGTAGGTGAAAGAAAAGACAAAGAGCAGTTAGATTCTAAGAAAACAAACTAATCTTAGGTTTTTGTCCACATTGAAAATCATCCATGTTGAGACAAACTGCAGTCTGATTATCTGCATGAAATCATCTAACTTTTAGCTTCAAATTAAATCCATATAAAGCTGATACTTAATAATATGGGCTACAGCTTTGTTTGTGGAAGTTTCTATAACCGCCTCTTTGAATAAATGTAATGTATTATTTTTGCTTTGGTTTCACTTTAATAAGTGTTTCAGTGTTGATCAGCCAACTGTGTATTCTGACGCCTAAATGTCAGGTTGTTTATCAAGGTAAATCGACTAATTTGCCATTTTCTTCTCTAACCGACTGCAGTGAGGAGGATAAATGAACTTTTTTTCTCTCTAGAGGGAGGCGTTTCTATTAACACGTCATATGAACCGTGACATTTTCCCCGCCTGGTATCACTGCAGTCCATTTAAAAATGAAATGCTCGCCAGCATGTCATCAATAACTGAAGGTTTGACGCACAATCTTCTCTATGAAGAAACGGGAACATTTCCTGGACTCACCCACGGACCCTTTAGCAGCAATGGCCACCGTCTCCAGCAGGACCTGGACGATACCGGCTCTGACCCGCGGCGTGCTCTTGTTGTTGGCGTCCAGGTGGTTCAGAACCTGCTGGATCACGTGGTGAGAGTGCTGAGCCTGGATGAGTCGGAGAAAAAGACAAGAGAGGACCAATTTTCAATAACAAATCCAAACTACAACTAAAAGAAATTGAACTGTTTTCCAATTAGATGACTGGTTCCTGTTGTAAAGCCATGATTTATGGCATGATTTATAATGTAAACTTTAAAATAATAAAATTTTAGACTGTTAAGGTATATTACAAAGAAACATTCCTGTTAATGTTTGTCTAATGTGTCTAAACATTGGAAGATGTATAGCTTCACTTATTGCCCTAAATTCCTCCACTTTTGCATCAAGTTTTTTCCTGTAAACCAGAAATCACTCAGAATTTATTTCGAGGTATCAGAATCAGGCCTTAAGAAATCAACTTATGTCTAAAGATTTTGTGTTAATTTGCCCAAATGTAATGATGCATATTTAGAATTTACCACCAAAAGAATTAGATGAAGGGCTGGATAACTAAAAGCTTAAATGCAAACCCTTTATGCCATTGGGTCACGATCTTGACATGGAACACATATTAACTTTTAGTTCCCATTTTAGACTTAGACAGATTTTATTTTGTCATTTTGTATACACAAGTGTAAACAAAAAGAAATTTAATTAAGAACAGCTCTCTAGAGTATTTCAAGTTCAGCCTTGATAAGTAAGCAGCAGTGATATAAAACATTTAAAAACCTTTAGACTGAAGATAAAAATGTTTGTTTAGTTTTAATCTTATTAACTTGTGAAAAAGTAAAAACAGTAAATAAAAGAGCACAGATAACTCCATGACTCCACTAATCAATTTTTCAGCCAAAAAGAAACAATAGAATCTGGACCACTTCTGGCTCTGAAGACGTTAAATAAAGTTAGGGTTTTGCTGCGGCACAAGATGCTGGACCACTGGAAGATCTGATATACAAGGAGTGTAATCATTACTCATATCTGGTAAAAATAAACTCTGTAAAACATCTTTCAGGATCGAGGAATTTGATCTTTAATGAGCTGCTCATCCTTTAGTGATGAAGGTTCTGCTTATTAAGACATTTTTTACAGCTTAATTGGTAAAAACATTTCATTTTTATTCAATCAAAAGTGTTCCTGATAGTAAAGCACCATCCTAAACCCCTTCCTCTAGCTACAGTACGAGAATAAAATCAATGTTTGCCTCAGATTCAGGTGATGACTTCAGTAACCAAACGTTATGTCGGCTACTGCTCTTTCTGAAAGCTGAGTATGAAACGGATTTCAGAATGTCATCAGACTCCGTTTTTAAAGACTGATATTATCCTGGTAAAAACATAGAAATGCTGCAGGTCGTGTGAAGGCAGAATGGTTAACAGTACTGACATACTGGAGTTACAGATGGAAAATACAATCCACACTCCAAGAATCCATCTCTAAGAGCAGAGAGGAGAAAGGTGCCCAAGGGGTTCATCTTGTTCTACATAGCAGCATCTTGCTTTCTTCTAGAGGTTTTATTTTCCTGGGGACACTATTGCGGCAGTCACAACATTTACTCCAGAACAAACCAATGACTCAAGTCTTTTCCAGCAGAAACTCCTATGAGAAATTGGAAGTGTTGACTCCATCACTCCTAATGCTGCCCAAGTTCTTTTAAAATTCCCGATGGGTCTTAGGTCAACAACTGTAACTTTTTACCCTAGTCTTGGCTTAACATGAAATACATTAAATGATTTTCAGGTCAATATATAGCACTTTGCGTGCATCAACTAATGAATTTTTGTCTTAGTTTATACATAAGACAGGTCACCCATTTACGGAGCTCCATGAAAGTCTGCTATCTTGAAACTACAGATTGTGGCAAGGGCTGAAATAGTACTAATCCATGGAATAACATTTCTCCTTGCTGGTAGTTCAGTGAGAGGAGGCAGTGAAGATCATTTAGAGACAACAACCCAACAGCTGAAAGTCTGCACTACTGCAGCTCAATGCAGGAACATGGATGTGCAGCAGCAGCACAAGAAACGGTTTCCCCATCTCCAAGAATGGGAAAAAAACTGAAAACTCAGAATACAAAAATGGAGGATAAAGGATAGGATAAACATCAGGCAAGCCTTCTCCCGGTGGAAGAAGCTAAAGATGGAGAAAAAAATTAAAAGGGAGAAAATTACTATGTTTCTCTTTGTCTAGTTAGTCAACTGCACTGCCTAAATTAGCGTGAAACTAACTTTTTCCATTTGGTTTAATTAGACAGTGTTGCCTATTACCATAGAGACCAAAACAATAGATGCTGCAAATGTATACTGATCGTGTTTGTAAGGAATTGTAGGTTTACATAAATTTATTGACTTCTAAAGCTGTGGTGAATGCAGGCTTTTTGTCACAGATTTCACTCTACTTTGGATGACATGTTACTGAAATGCTTTTTTGAGGCTTTTTGACTCATGGTGGCTACCGTTGCAACAATACGTGTTTGAGGCAGTGATGTGTGTCACTACCCGATCGTAACGGAAGCAAGATCTGTACCATCACCTCATTTGTGCATGCGCAACCAGATGTACATCCGGGTTGCCCTCGATTTTAATTTGTAAAAAATACCTGAATTATATTTTTATATCTGATATATAGTGTGTAATCTAAAGAAAGAAAATAACTAAAAACAGATCAAGATGGTGTAATCATATTTTGCAGGACTGCATTGAGCATGTCAGCTGATGATGTCACACAAGCTGTTTAACTGAGAAAATGTATAAAGCATCAAACTGTCTCAGAAAAGTCATAAAATATTTTTTTTAGAACTGCAGTGTCGCATTATATATTGATTTAAGGATAAGAAAAAGTACTTTTAGTACCATAATAACATTATGGTGACCTAGATGAATATCTGCTCACACACGCGCAAATCAGCCCATGGTGCGCATTGTGCTTCCGGTACGGATCTGGTAGTGAAAACCTGTAGTGAATTTTCGTTTCGTATACAATCTGTGTATACAAAATGACATTAAAAGTTGTCAAAGTCTAAACAGCTATACTGTGAGAAATTATTTCCACTAATCAATAGTTTACACTGGTTTTCTTTCCAAATGCAATGTTATTCAGGTGAAATTTGTTTTTGTATTAAACCTTTATTTAACCAGGAACGTCCCACTGAGATTAAATGCATCTTTTTCCTGTCCAAAGAGGCAGCTAAAGTTAAACAATAATTACCAATAAACCATGAAATAAAAATGCTATATAAATAAAGAAAAGCAGACAACTTAAACAAGTCATATCTTTACTTCTCTGTCTGAACTTTAAGTGTTTAGTAAAACAACTTCATTTAATGTCATTATGGCTACATAACAATAAAGACTCATGGTTCATCTTGAAGGGGGCAGCAACTCTCTCTAAAGTGTGGAGGTAAATTATGACTGTTCTCCCTTTGTGAGCTTCTATCTTGCTTTAACTTTTTGTATATCTAAAATATTTCTATTGCAATCGCTGAAGCATGTGATACACTTTCTGGAAGGCAAAAATAAAAAAAAATCCCAACTTATATCCTTATTTACCCTTTTTCTTTTACGGAGGATTCTGTAGAGAGTTTAATAGAAGTTACCTGGATGGAGTACATGATGATTCTGAAGCAGGACACAGCAAACTCATTGGGGTCCCACAGGTGGTGATGGTCCAGGTGACTAAAAAGAAGTAAAGAAAAACATCATCTTGAATCAGAACTATACACTGTATTCATCCATCCTTCCATTTTCTGTCACGCTCATCCCTGCTGGGATCACAAGGGGTGCTGGTGCCCATCTTCAGCTCTCAATGGACAGGTCGCCAGTCCATCGCAGGGCAACACAGAGACAAACAGGACAAACAACCATTCACACTCACACCTAAAGAGAATTTACAGAAGCCAATTAACCTAACTCATGTTTTTGGACTGTGGGAGGAAGCCGGAGTACCCGGAGAGAACCCACACATGTTCAGGGAGAACATGCAAACTCCACGCAGAAAGACCTAATGTTTTGTATAATATATTCTAATATACAAAACTATCAGAGGTACAGAGTTTTTCCATTCAAAGCATTACTGAGTTAGTGGTGGTAAAAAGATCAAATCCAGTTTATGAAGAAATTTTAGTAAGACAGTGAAAAAATATATCATGTTTATTATTACATTCTGAAGGCCCATTTCTGTTATCATGTCCCAGTTTACTCTTATGCAGTTATATTTAGTTTTTAAATTAGATTTTTCTAAGGCTGCAAAAGAAAAAAAACCTATAAATGATAAAAACAATGTTTTTACAGAGTTCAGCCACTTCACTTTGGAAAAAAAAAAGGAGGTGCTATTCTCAGGATTTATACAGGAATGAGTTATTCTAATTTAATACTTTTTAATACTCTTTTCATGCTTAGAAATAATTTCAATGCCATCAACAGGTATTCACAACTCTCATATATATATATATATATATATATATATATATATATATATATATATATATATACTGTATATCCATCCATTTTCCAACACGCTTCTTTGCCGAACGGCTGTTCTGTGCTGTTCTGCACAAACATGCGGAAGCAGTACTATCTGTTATAATATCGCTGCCAAAACTGTTTTTTATAACCTTTTTTATTTTTATTTTTATATATAAATAATGCATTTTAAATGTCACGATAATCACATTTAACTTTAATGCCAATTAAAGCCTTAATTTAAAAAAATAATAATAATTTAATGACTTAAGGATTATTAATGACTCGCAGAAACCCTGATTCTGTTCTATGCAGATCACTTTGATGATAGATGATGCAGAAACATATACGTCTCAGTCGGCAAGGGTTCAATTTTATTCATGAATTATGCTGTTGATAAACTTTAAAGCATGTACTGTAGATCAGGGATTTTTCTTCACCTTGAGATGTGATGCAACAAGAAAAGGTTGATGTAAAACAAAAGTAGATTAATGATGCAGGTCTACAGTTTAATCAAACAATATTCTCCTGTAGGGAGACGAGCAACAATAGTTTGCTATAAAAAAACAATGTAGGAGAGGAGCAGCAGATACAATCCCTTCCTTCCCACTGCTGCTCTCTGGGGACTTTCACCAGGAACCCGTTACTTCCACCAGAACTGTGGGTTTAACCCTCCGAGCAGATAAAAATAATATGTTTGCAGGAAGGAGATGTGAACGACACAAAGGTGGAGAGGGATGAATCGAGTCCTGTCTGCAGGCACTAACCCATCTTCAGAATAAACAAATCTATAGGTGGAACATGTTATATTGTCTGAAACAAAAAACACACAAAGCTGCAGGAAGCGTGCTGGATTAATTGGCAAAACTTTCCAAGGAACAGCAACACAAGTTAGTTAAGAATGCGTCATTCTGCCTCTATTCAAGGCAGAAAACATACAAAGGATACAGGAAACTACTCATCACAAAAAGTAATGATTGTTTTAAAAGATTATGGTCTAAATTATTTCAATGCTACAGAGTTAAGGACAATATTTCAAAAGCTTAACAATCTAAAGGAACCAGCTCCTGCAGCCATGTTGGTGTTTTTATTTGATACAAGCTTTCTGATTCAACTGCCAATTGTTAAAGGTTTCACTAAATGCTAATGTTCACTACAGACCGAATGGGTTAGGTGTTGCTGAAGCTAATTGCTAAATCGTGAGCTAACCCTCTCTTTGTTTCAGTTGGACCCGACCAGAACCAGAACCCTGGGGCCAGCTAGGCTAACGAGTCTTTCATCATAGTTTAATGCATTCTGAGTCATTATTCATTTTCCTCCATAAACAGAATGAAACTTCACTATTTTGACTGCAGTTAACATCTCTCAGATGTCAGGGTTTATTAGACATTTTATCTGCAGCTATTATAAAGGACACTTTTAAATGTAAAACTTCAAACATTGCAGACTTTGAACGGACTCTTAAACCCCTCTTCCCCTTTTATTTATTTTGTTTTGCTTATTTAGTTTGCTTTGATTCACTCTTCATCTGAATGAACAGAGAAACATTTATTTGGTTGGTGATTAATAACCATAGCCTAAACTAATAAATTGGTGAAAGACAACTGGATTCTTAACAGCTGGATTCAGGAGTCTTACCCTTTTAGGAAAGGGGCTAAAACCTTGGTCAGTAAGCAAATTACAGTTACAATCATACAACTGATAATAAATGAGCAGCTTTACCCTTGATTTAAATGACCTATTAATTAACTAACTTCCAGTTCTAGTTATTTAATATATTCATAATCTTCTGGTAAGCTAAATGGCACAATATATACATATAAATAAATAAATAAAGTGACCTTCGTTTGTGTGAAGCAACCAGATTTTGCCTTCATATGTGCCAGCAGCAGCAGCATAGACACACTGTGCTGCTGCCACACAGCTTTTATCATCTGTATAACCCATCAGCCGAATCTTCAGAAGCTTTCAGGCAGGTTGTTTTTAACACCACAGGACAGTTTCCACTTCTTATCACAGCTGCTGTTTTCAATTATTTTGGGACTTTAAGGTTAGCGCTTTAGGGACGAGTCAGAGAGAACCGGAGGGTCACGGAGAATATTTCAACCATCCGTTTTTTTAACCCTCACACACACAAAAAAAACAAAAAACACCATCATCAGACGGCGCCATCTGATGCTGCGCTTCTTTCAGCCTCCTAATAATTCACACAGGCGGAGCATCAGCATAGCGCTCCAAGTCTCTACTGAGGCATAGGCTTTGTTAAACTGAGGAGGAACTACCTGAACTAATGAGGCTTTATGTCAGTCAAAACTGGAGCGTCGACTCCTTCAGTCTGATGGATGCGACGAACGGTTTTACTTTTAAAAAAGATGAATAAATATAAATCCTGAACAAGAACATTCTAGATAAAGGTGTCTGCAAACATCAGCTTACTCCTGTTATCCCTAGTAAATGTTTGGTTCATGACTGATTAATGAGAAATAACAGGGTGGCCAACAACTGTGAGAAACAGAATTAGAAAATGCTGAGTCACCGATTGCTATGGTCATTCCTACCTTGCCCAGGGAGCAGGGGGAACCCACAGCATGCACTCTATAAGCGTTATTCGGGCAATCACTGTGTGATAACAGAGTCGTATTTTCATGTTTTTAAAAGCGGTGGTGGAATAAACCTCTGCTGGATACTTATACATCTTTAATTCATCCATAATGCTTCATGCTTCAGATCTAACAGTTTAAAAAAGATCTAGCATTCAAAGCTCTACAAGAAAAATAATGAACTGAATGGTAAAAGGACTGGATTAGAGCTGATGTCATTTGAAAGAAAATTATAGGTTGTGGATCAAAGCGAAAACAGGAACACATTAAATGTTAAAGGGTAAACTATACTTAAATCAATCGATATCTAAATGTAGTGTTTGTCACGTCATCTTAAGATATTTGTTAAAACATTCTGATATAAATCCTGAAGCAGAGCTTAAAACAAGATTAAAGATGCATATTTGAAGCATTGAGACCAAATCCAGTTTCTGATCTAAAGTTTTGACCTGTTGATGATGATCTTTCTGTAGACATGATTTGAGAGGAGATAAAAGCAGCCTTTAAAAATAAAAACTTTTATTGCTTTTCTGGCCTGAAATGTTATTAAAGACTAAGGTTAGGGGAGTTCATTCACATTTAAGAATCCTTAGAATAAAGATGGGTAGGGGGTGCTAACTTTTCCTCAGTAAAAAATACTTTGCTGATTAAATGTCTAAGATAAAACATCAAAATTTAAACATTCAGTCATAAAAACAAAGAAGCTTATTCATGTAACCTAGGTTCTTCACTGGATTGAACCCAGTCCTCCCACATCAACAACAAAGAGTGCCGTCAGCACCGCACAACTTGAAGGAATGTTGGACCAGTTTATCGACGGATCAGTTGATGGTTCAGTCACTTTGATCAAGCTGAAGCTCAGGTCACCATCAGATTTCCTCCGATGTCTCTGATCAGAGTTTGATAATTACTATCAGAGATGATCAGCTAGCATGTAGTGCTGAGGTGTCTCCCAATTCTGTGGGAAACTGGACTCAGTACAAATGTTAGCCGCTCTAGGTAATGCAGGAACACATTATGAGGCATCTCTCTTCCTCTTATAAAACGGAAGATCAAGAATTTGCTCTCAGCAGCCAAAAGAGATGTTAAATATCACAAAACTTCCTCAGAACAAAAGTTTTCAGAGCGAAACACTTTCTGACTGGCTAGAAGTCGCATTTAACAGGCTGTGTCCTCGTCTTCACTCTGGGAACCCTACAAACCCATGGATATTGGCTAATGTCATTCTGAACAGACAAGATCAGTCTTAAAATCACACAAGGCAGGGATATCTCAGATCATCTTAAGAGAAATCATTTTAATCAAGATCAACTCAAAAATCAGCACGACTATCATGCTGTGTGAACCATGGTGTTTCAAGCCGAACGGCCAATTGTTGGAGCGCAATTCTACCTGGTTCAAAGCAGCCATGTTGCTTTGTTAGTGCACAGCTGCCTCCAAGGCTGCAGATGGCTCAGTAAAGCATAAGGCTATATATGAACAGTGACTCCTAAGGATGCAAAGATGCTGAGAAGAAAGAAGAAAGAAAAGAGTCAAGGAAAGGAATTTTGTGCAAGAGCCAATTTTAAAAATTAGCTTTCTGGAGAGCACAAGTGCATACAAGTTCTACTACTTTGATTAAAATTAATGTCAGTCTGTGCTGGCCAACCACAAAATGCTTCAAAAATTGCAAAAGAAATCATTTGAGAAGGTCTGTGATCAAAGTTTTCTTATTGCTTGTGTTCTGTTCTTTTTATACATCATCTTTCTTACTTTATTAAAGGAAAATACAAATATTTAACTAATCACTTAATGTGTTTGTGTGTAGCACTTTCTATACATTTGTTTTCATATTGCTTTGGTGCTCTAATAGTGTGAATCCTTTAAAGTTTATCACTATTGCTGGTATTGTTAGTAGCGTCAGGGGAGGTTGTGGAGTTAATTGGATTGCTCAAAGATGACCCTGCACATTTTGAGTATGTTTGGCTCAACCTGCTGCTGTGAAGCAGGAATCTCCACCATGAACATAATCAAAAATAAATATAGATCCAGGCTCAGAATGAGCATCTAGATATGTTTGTTACTTTATAATAGCTGCAGGGCAGCCAAAGCCCACTTCTCTCATTAAGCCATAAAAAAGACAAAAAAACAGACAGTTCAGGTGTTTTATAAAAAAAAAGTGAACGAGGAAATTGTCTTAATACCAAACTAAATGATTGCTGTTCTATACTGAAAAAAAAATCCTTTAGATTTTAAAACAGAAATCTGTTCTATTTTTTTTATTCTTTAAAAAGTCAATGTATAACATGGATGAATAAAAAACTCAATTATTGCAGTTTCAAATTCTGTTTAAAGCAACTAATTATAATAACGAATGTCTCCAGACCTTTACAGATTGCTGATTTTTACTGGTTACCCCTGGCATAGAGCTTGGAATCCTGAGGTTCTGAGTTCAAGCCCCACTCCCACAGCCTGCCACTGTGGCTCTCTGAGCAAGAACCTTAACCCCATACTGCTCCCCGGACGCCCCACAATGGCAGCCCACTGCTCCCCAAGGGGATGGGTTAAATGCAAAGGTAAATTTCTCCAATGTGAGATCATTACAGTTCAGTTATTTTTATCATTTATTTACATGATGTGGTAAATTTCTTTTAGTCAAATTAGTTGAAAGTATCTAATTTATCCTAGGAGCTATAGGAGCTATTTTTAAATCACATGTTTGTTTAGTATAGAGACGGAGAGAGGCCTGAGGTTGCTTCAACCATCATCTTGTGGCTGCAGTGATGAAAGATGTCAGATGCAGCTCAGCTGGCGGCTGATTGATTGATCACAGTGCTGGTTCACGGTCTCTAATCGGAGCAGAACATCACTGCTGTCTGACAAGGCGGACCTTTTCTGCTTTCTTTTTAATAATATATCAGCAAAGTGAGGAAAAGACAGTGATGTTACTGTTAGATTTGACCCTTTGAAATCAGCATTTTAACCTTAAGGAAAGTAAGAAGGCTATTAAGCTCTGAAACTCTAAAAATCAGGTATTAGAACAAGGAAAAAGACTAGAGGCGAAAAAAGATGAAGCAGCAAAAGGGGAGGAATAAAAGAAAGGGGGGAGAAAAGGAAGAGAGCTTTATAGAGGATTGAAAAGATGCTTGTATGAGAACGGTTCATGATAATGACGTCAATCCAAACCCCCAAAACACTCCTCTTTCCCGTTAACCCCAATCCTGTCTATTTATAGTCTGAAATGCTTCCCCATCCTCCTCCTGCTGCCTGCAGGAGATCTGCAGGAGGACAAACTGGTTTCACCCTCAGACACGCAGGCGGAGGAACGGCAGCTGTTTAATGGAGAGAAAAATTAAAGGCTGGGCTGCAGAAATGGAAACACTCTGCGCCGTTCGGCTGCTTTGAGGCCGTTAGTATTCTCCACCAGGCTTCAGCCATGAATACATTTAATATTCACAGAGTGTTTCAGCACACAGGCATGCATCACGCTCTAATCTGAGTGTGGGGTCTGCTGGGAATGCACAACAGAAAATGTGTGAAAAAGAACCAGCAATGCTTTAACTATCAGAGACACTTAAAGAAAACCTTTTAGAAAAAGGTTTACACGAAGCCACTGGGGAAGAGCTTCTCCAACTTCACATCAGGATATTCCACAACTGAGGTCTTTGGTACTCCAAGCTACAGCCAATCGACTTCCAGGGGCCAGGTATGCATTGCATTGTGGGATGTGGAGGAGTAAAAAGACTTCAGCATCCGTCTAAAACTGCACCCTGAACTGACGTATAGGATCCCCTCACTGTTCTCTCAGTAATGCCGGGGTGGATGTCTATACTAGATAAAAACGACTTAAAGTGTTTTGCGTTAATGGTTGCAGCTTTTTCTCGATTAGTCACCTAAAGGCCAAACATTTTCCAGGAAGTATTATAAGCAAATGCAACTTGAAATGACCAATCTCCAAATCAATGCAGTGCAATGATTAAAAAAGTTCTGATATGCTTTTAATTTAATAGAAGTTTTCCTTGTGTGAAGAGAAACTAAACCAGGTCAAATCCATCAACAGATCTAGATCAAATTTATCTATTAATTTTTTAATATTGCTTTTTTAATAAAGCACGTAAAGAAATTCCAACTAAAAAATCTATTTTTTTCAAGCTGACTTTTTAATTGCAAGGAAGCTTTTTATGTATAAAGCTGGGGAACAAAATGTATGTGTTTAGCATAATGTAAAAATATGTGTTTATTACTAATAATGACAAAAGAAATTCTAATATTTAAGAATATTGAAAAAATATCTTGGGTAACTTAATTTATGCATCACATTTAAATGTAGAAAATATGATTGAAATAATGTATTTGATATGTGGCCTGTTTGGTTTTCCATACTTGCTGCATCATATATTATCCTGTTTATAGACTTTTTGTTGTGTAACATGTTTAGATTTAAGTACAAATTGGGGTGCTTAAAACCTTTTTTTAGCAGTAGAGGTTCTACAGCAGGATCTTTTTACTCTCAGCCGCTTATCTTTAGCCGGTGTATCCGTCTGACCCACAGGGAAGGGAAAGATTTGGGCTCTATATATTTCTGTCTCTATCTGCAGCTCAGTGAGCATTCTGTCATTTACTGGATCAGCTTAATAAACTCCAAGAAGCCACATCAGCAGGCAAAATAAAAGGCCAAACGATTTAATGGGAAAAGAAGGCGTGGAGTCATGTTCCTAATATGGCAATATGGAAGAAAATAATAACAGGGAATGATTGTATGTTAATTAAATAGGAATCATTTGCACTTCTTTACAAGTGTTTGATGCAAGGAAAAAAAGATTATTGCCATAAGCCCCCGTCCTTCATCAATCCCAGGCTGCTGTTGTCTCCCCCTGTCGATGGCTGTGTGTGTGTTTTATAACGACAAAACCCTCCATGAAATGACAGAGTTTAAATAACAACTCTTCATGGAGGATGAAGCCACCATGACCTTTTCTCAATGACCCATCAGAAGATAATCGGTCTGGGAAACAGAGATCCTATTAGGGCTGTCACGATACTAAAGCTAGAGACTTAATATCGATACCCAGGAAATAATACGATACTCTATACTATTTTCAATACTATGGGGATAAAAAAAGCCAAATAATTTGAATGGAAAATATATGTATATTTCTTAACAAGAAGTCTCAGTTTTTAATCTCAACATGCATTCTCAACAAAATTATAGATTCTAAAAGTTAAAAAATTGCTGAAAGATTAAAAATCATATATTAAGGTTAATTGAGGTGCTATTCTTTTAATTTGAAAGTAATCTAGAAATCTAAAACTAACAATAGCCAAAAATATTAACACAACATTTAGTATCCAGACCATTTCAAGGTATTATTGTATTTGGATACCATGTTAGAATATCAATACTTTTAATAAGCCTACTATTGGCTTTGAAATAATGTTATTTGAAATAAATCAAACAGTTGAAAGCCTCCTTTATGAAGGAGACAAAGGTTGAAGGTCACACTACAAACAAGTACTAGATCTCAATCATATACAGTAGAGAGCATTTGACCTAAAAGGTTTGGAAACTGTCTACCTTTCCTTCACTGAGAGGAATCACCAAAAACCTTTTTTTTTCCCAGACAAAATCTATTTAGTTTAAATACTGTTGAGCAAGAAAAAACCCTGTCAACAATAAATGGTTATTTTATTTGCTTGTTTTTCATGGGAACAAAACTGATGTTCCCTGCCCCCAGTATTATTTTGGTTGGAGCAAAAAAGGTTGGATCAGAAGTACCTTAATGGTCCCATTAGTAAGGAAAGTGAATTATAGGTCAAGCTGACTTCTCCTCTGCCAAACTGTGGTGGAACCTAAATTAAACTCCACCAAAAGCAAACCAATCTCTTTCTTCTCCACATTCATTCATTCTGAATTCCCTTTAACTCTGGATTTGCACAACAATTCGATTTTATTATCTTGTTTTGACAAGTGTTAATTTGTTTCCAGTATCTTGTTTTTTGGGTCATAATTAATGTCTGATGACAAGGTTTTGATAGAAGCAGACAGTTGAGTCAACCCAAACCCCTCATTACTGCAGATGTTGCTCTGTTCCTTCCATCCATCTCAGGCTTCATGATCCTATCACTATTTAACAAAACACTGAAACTAATTGACCTGAGGAAAAAAAATCTCTAACTTGAAGATAAACATACTTTAGAAAACAAACCCTCCCTTGTATTTGCTCAGAATATTCCTACAAGCTTCATTATGCTTACCACAATAAAACCCAAAAACTAGACCTCAGCAAATTCTTTGATTGTCCCAGAAGATTAAATCCCCTTGTTAAAATATTTTTGAGGCAGAAATGCCAGAAGAATGTGATCTGATATTTTATCCAACTCTGGGTATCAGTACCTCAGTAGCTCTGGCTGGCCTGTAGGGGGCGCAGCATGCCAAGGAGAAGATGTATGAAGCCAGATGTAAGAGTGAACCTGTGGCCTGGGCTCAGACACTTACAGTAATAAAGTGTTAGTGTGAGAATAACACACTGCTGTAGTCTGTAAGGGCTGAACGGTGTGTGTGTGTGTGTGTGTGGGGGTGTGTGTGTGCAGACCTCCTACATCAAGCATCACACCTCGGATGAAAACTGACTGGGTGACAACAGAATGGATGAGAGACGTCAGGAGGTGAAACAAAGGCCTGCAGGAAGCAAATTAATGACCAATTTGCTGCTCCATCCGCTGGTTTATTTGAAGCACTTTAAATCTTTGACAGAATACCAACTAAAGCCCCTAAAAACCTCCCAGTACGACTCAGCTTTGCTGACAAATCCAACATGCATCTAAATGATCTGTACATCTGCTTATTGAACTTCATTTTCTCAATATTATCCTTTTTTACAGTCTTCAATTTTTCCTTTTTATTTTAGATTATTTTCCTTGAGCAGGTTTCATACTTTCATGTGTTTAAACTCTTTAAAAAGTAAATCCTGTTACTGTTCTAACTTCCTAACTGATTTCTAAGGGGACTCTATATTTTTTGTCGTTTTCTGGAAACATGCTTAGAGAAAATTATTCATATTCTAAGAGCAAATTGACATTTCATCTAAACCAACATTTTACTTTTTAATATTTTAATTGGGAGGGAAAAACTGATTTGTTTAGTTTATTAAAACCTGCCAAGATGTTATAACAATGATTTCAAAGAAGTATAAAAAAAATTAAAAATAAATACCGGTTTCCTATAAAGAATGATGACATCTTATCTTTCTACAGTATTTTAAAAGACATGTATGATCAGCCTAATGTGGAATAGACATAATTTGGCCTTTGCCATTTATTAATAAATACATTTATCAAACTTTTTTTTATAATTGGAAATGGGTGATAGAATTAGAAGATAAAGGACATATTTTTCTTATTTTAAAACACATCTCGACTCTGAAGGAGGTGCCATTTTCCAGACAAAGACATTCACTCACGTCAGCAGAGACGGTTAAATTAATTGTCTGGTTTGAAACAAAGAGTGACGTCTGAACAACTGGAAGCTGAAAAGAAGAGGAAAGAGGGAGGGAAGAACCAACAGTACCATAAGAGATGGAGAGGAGCTAAGGTGGGGCGTTCTGTAATGAATGTATGAATAGACAGATGAAAATAATCCAAATCCACAGAACTGAGCCTCAGTAACAGAACAAGCAAGAAGGTCTCTGTCTCCTGTGGGATTATACATTTCTTTTTTTTTTTTTTTATAACGACCCAAAGCTAAAACAGTAGCACTTTTAAAGGGTAAAATAAATGAAGAAATGTGGGCAGAAAAAGAAATGAGTCAATGTTTCCCAAGTAGCTGCCAAGTAGCTACAATACTAATATAAAATTGAATGTAATGGCAGCGTTAAAAGGCTCACTCCTTGACATATTTAAGCAAAACGTGTCAATCCACAAAACATGAACATGGAAATATTCAATAGAGGCATAGAAGAGCAACAGGGAGTCTTCTTTTTTGCAAAAAATCATATAATTGACATACATAATTTGGGTTTCCTGACTGAAAATATGATTTTCTTAATCATTTACCAGAATGTCTTTTTAAATTCCCCCACAGTTTTGATGTCTTTGATTTGTTGAGTGAAAGCAGCAGCAGGGGTGATTCATTAAATAACTGATCATCATCAATGTGACTATTTCTATCCAAAGCAGATGTTCGGGCAGTTTGCTGCTCAGTAGTACACAGAGATGACCACCCAACGCTAAGCTGGAAGGACGTCAGCAATGACCTTAAAGATGCAGCTGCTGCGGTCCATTGATCTGGGAAGGGTTATAAGGTCGTCATTCTACAGGGAGAAGGCGTCTGCAGAGGCGGAAAACGCCTAAGATAGCTGCCAATCTTCTCAGGAGCAGACAAATCTGTAGATTCCTTTCAAGGTCCAATACGTACAGTGTTGGTAAAGGTTAAGGTTCATTTGAGGATAATCAGAAAAACTTTAACTGAAGGGAAAAGCTTTACTCTCCCAACCAGGTCCAAAAGGCATTTCTGAAAGAAGCTCTTCTGGAGCAGGTGAGACCAAATTAGCTGTGTTTGGCTGTAGTTGGTGACAAATAAGGTGGCATATAAACCTTGTACAGTATCACAATGGTAAAGGAGGGATTACGGTCCGGGCTCATTCTGAAGCAACAAGTTCTGATTATCTTACAGTCATTAATTTCTCTGAATAACATCAATGTTCCAGAGGAAAACATTAGGCTGTCTTTCCAACAGCTGAAGCGGAGATCATCAGGACAATCATCCAAAGCACAACTAATCTACAGCTGAATGGCTGAAGAAGAAAAAAACTGCTGCAATGTCTTAGTTTGTGTCTGCGTAAGAGCTTTAGGGCTTGTTATATTTTAGCAGAAGACTAAAATAGCAGCATGGAGCGAATTTACTGAGATGTTTGCTCCTGAGAAGTTTGCCAGTAGGGCCGGAACAGTTAATCGGTTAATCGTGATTAATTTATGAATTATTGAAATAATCGTCAACTAATTTACTAATAGATTTATCATCAACTAGAGACTATAGACTTTAAAATCTGCCTCTAGCTGACAGAGCAACCCACTTAGAGCAGTAAATAAAACAAAATTGTATAAAAGAAACATTTTGCATTAAAAAGAAATGTTTCATCTTTGTAAATATATATTCTATCCAGAAGTCCTTAAGTGGAAAAGTTTCAGTTTCACCTGGTTTAATTTCGTAACAGGAATTTGTCTTCAAGGAATATTTGGCTAACCAATTAATAATCAAGTAATAGAAAAAATATTTGACAGATTAGTCAATTTGCAAAGTAATCGTCAGTCGCCCTAGTTGGCAGCTTACTGCTATGCTGTATTGAGGCTTTTGCAGAGCTGTATAGAACCCAATGACAGAAAAAGTTATTAACTGAAGTAGATATGGGGAAAAAAGGGTTCTGATTAAAAATGACTGCTGAATATTTTTGTCATTGAATGGACATCCAGAAACACCAGACATGAAAATTCCAGCATGGCTGCATTTCTTAGAAACCAGCTTCAGCTAAAAATATTCATCCACTGTAGTATTAGCTCATTGTAGGGTACTCACACCAACACAGGTCTGACAGCATTCTTCATGTTGCCATATGCTGCCCGGCCCAGCAGCTCCCTGAAGCAGTTCTCAGCCAACACCGCTGGGTTCTCCTCGCCATCCTGACCTGTCCCCGATGGGGTGCTGGGATGTCCTGCCCTGTGAGAGTGAAAGCAAATATGACTTCAGTATGAGAAAAACCCAGCAGAAAAAAAGGCAATCGAAGCAGGGAAATAGTCTTGTTAGTATAACAATTTCACTGAATAAAGTTAAAATGTCTGAGAAAGACAGAATTATGTAGCAACAACCTGCATTGGGGCCAGAATCAATACTTAATAACGCAGAGAGAGAAGCTGTGAGGAGAATGAGAGACTGCAGAGAGCAGGATGAAGAAAAGGAAAACCTCCAGGATATCAAAAAGAAGGGATGGAAGAGAGGCCGCTGTTCTGTCAGATCTGTAAATAAATTAGCCTACTTGACTTTCGGTATGATTTTCTGGTAAGTTTGTGTGTTTACCTTCAACTACAACTTTTTGGTTATCATATCACGCATAAATAAGGTAGCCTAGTGGACCTCCTTCCACAGAAGAGAGAGAAGATACAAAAAGGCTGAAAAAATTCAGGGGAGCTGAAAAAAAAAAAGAAAAATTAAATAAAGGTATTAAGCAGTCTGATAAGAAACGTGCGAGTTAATATATTAAGTAAAGCTAAAAGTCAGCAAAATGGGATGTTAAATCTAAAAAATGATGACCCAACCACCAATCGGAAACAATCTCCCTCCATGACCAAAGAACCATCTTTGTAACAGGACCAGAATGCTTTGAAGTCTGACAGAAAGGTCAAAGTTCAGCTCATTTGTAGGTGGATGTTCAAAGCTGAGGTGTTAAAATCTAAGGTGTGCGAGCAGCTGCCAGAGTTCACATCACTTCTAGGATCGTCATCATTAGTGTCCTCTGGAGGAAACAGCAGCTCAAACTCAGGATGCTGCCTCTGCACAATGGCTGAGGCCACCAGGAGTCTGAACTCTCAGCACCAAACAAAACTCAAGCTCTATTTTATAAATACTTTTTCCCAGCTTTCATTTTTCAAGACCTGTTTGTGGCGGATCTAATGTTGGCAAATAAAAACTATTATAAAACTTTAACATGAAAACATAAAATTGCTGGTGCTCTACTGACTAGGATGTGATCGGTCCCTCTGCCATCTGAAAAATCGATTTCCTAAAGAATAACAACGATTGTATATGGGAAAAAAAGTTGAAACGACATTATTCTGTGCTGTTTAGTGGCACAGCCGTACTATTTAACATACTTGGTTTATTGCAGCAGCCTATCTGATGATGTCAGTTTTAATTTTATGCCAGTATTTGGGTTATTAGGGCTATGACCTAGAGCCAGATATAATATTGTGGCCCAAAATATTGTGATCAAATCTGAAGGCCATATTGCATACTCCATAAAGTGGGTCCAACTCGGTAAAATAAGCTCACCATAAGGCGCTACTGTAGTGAAAAAGGGAAACTTTTGGTAAAGATTGCATTAGTTTAGCACTGAAAGTGGTTTGTAGACGCATCAAAACAGAAGCTCAGCTAGACGCACTTTCATTGGGAAAGTAAAAGAAGGACAGAGGAGGAAAGACTAGTGGTTCTTGTTGGTCCTCTGTGCTAGAATGAAATGAGCCCACATTTGTTGAGCCCATTGAATGATTCCAGGTTCGGCAGCAGCCAGGCAGACAGAGGAAAACGGAAAGAAAATAGGGACAAATGTAATTGTAATTAATTGTAATCTAGACTGCCTACTTAGTGATATCCCAACAGCTAATAAACACACAGTAAATGGCTCAGTGTTTAATACAAACTGACACGCTATGAGAAAATACTTAGAGTCCAATAAGCTAGAAGCAAATAGTTGAAAACGTCAAACACTGCTGGTTTTTGGAAAATACATCTTTAAGATGTTATATGTGGAAAAACTCTATATTCCGTGGGTATGAAGACACAAGAATACTTTTATGTCAAACGTTTACTCTGAATAAAGAGTCATCAGTTCCCATTTATCAGGTAAGTGGTCCAGTAGTCCTTAATGATCCTTTCTCCACATATGCTGATGATCCTCCAGGGCTCTTCAAAGCCTCCAGTAATTTCTAGGTGTACCCTGGGTTTTCTTCCCAGTGAGACACATCTCCTAGACTTCTGAAGAAAACCATCCAGATCAAGCAGCCAAACCAACATAAATCCTAGAACAGTCAGCAGCACTAATGCCAAATCAAAGACCCTCTGGTTAAATATGTCACCAGTTCCCCAAGGCATACCGGGCAACTGGAACGACAATGAAGGGAACCATTTTCAGTTGCTAATATCCGGGATTTTGACATCTCACAATGTCCATACCCATTTACCATAGGTATGACTTACAAATGACTACAGCTGAAGTTCTGGTTTGTCTATATTGTCTAGAATTCCCCAGTTCAATCAGAGTACTGCATAAAAACAAGAAGCACAGGCTGGGTTAGCGCCTGGACGTTTCAGTGAGGAGAAGTTCTAGGAACTCAGTGAAACAAGGTCACAGGGAGCAGGTAATCTTTCCTATTAGGAAGGGTTTGGCAGTTAAAGTTCCCGAGGGCCGGTATCCTGCAACTTTTAGATCCATCCTTAGTCCTGAATCAATTGGCAGTTACCTCCTCAGTAAAGTCCGTTCCCCCAGAGTGAGTCCTCTCAATTATCTAATTACTTGATATAGGTGTGTTGCAGCATAGGCACATCTAAAAGTTGCAGGATACCAGCCTTTAGGAACTGGAATTGGCCACCCCTGTTGTAAAGGAATAAGGGGGAATCACCTGATATTAGGCCTGAGAGGAACTCATCAGCCAAAGCCTGGGGCTCAACGCTTGGAACCTGATGCTTGACCGCATTTAGCCAAAAAACACTACAGGAGACGTTCCTTAGACCAACAGGGGTGGAGGGGGTCAGGGAGCAGAGGTCTGTACTGGGTGCCAAGTGATTGCCCAATGAACCTCAGTGTCATGATTAGGGTAACTCTAAATCAAATACTAATTAGTATAATTTCCTGCTTCTGTTTTCCAGATTGAGTCACAATAATTGGTCAAAAGCAGTCCGAAGAAATGCATTTTTTCTGTTTTCCAAACCTCTCGTACAGATTGTCTCAGTGAGCCGCCTTGTTGATCACTGAGCACCAAACAAAGACGACAAAGAAAATCCTGCAAGTAGTTCCAGTCTTTACGGGCCCGTATTTCCGCCTTCATCCTTACAGCAGCCAGAGCCATTTGTTACTTTGATAAAACAACGTAAAGGTAAATCACTTCCCCAGTAGAGAGCCCGGTCACATATGGACTCCAGGCAGCCGCGTCTCAAGAGGGAAACAAAGCAATTACTGTCAGCCCACACAAGCAGTTCATGGGAAATTAAATGCTTATTGCTTGTTAGAAGTGTGGAAATGATAGACAAAAATGAAACCCCTGCTGTAATTGAAGGTGGATTGTCATGGTTTAATAAAGTAGTAAAATTAAGCTTTCTTCTATGTTTTTGCTTCTGGGTAAGAAGTGTTAAAAATGGTGTAAAACAGAAAAGAAATTATAGTCTGAATTTATCAAATGACAGATGTGACACATGATGCAAGAAGGAAAGAAAGATCTAACAGGAAAGCTGGACTTTAACTCTTATTGCTTTTGCATCTAGAATAAATTAATCTTAACCAAATTTTTTAATTTTGAATCATCTTAAAACTAAATGGATCCAATTTATGCAATCTTTAAAGGGACGTTGTGTGACAAATTTGCCTTTTTACTTGCAAAATTGAAGAAATGCTTAAAAAAAATTCACCTTTTATGAAAATCTAAAAACATCACATCAGAAACCAAACTGATCTCATAGCTTAGAACTAGTAGTTAAAAACTCATAGGGGGCAGGACAGGCGATGGGAGAGGCCATGTTTCCTCGCCAATTTTGATCGGAGTATCCGAAAGGGGAAAACACTTCTCATCCTACATATTTTACTCATATATGGAAACTTGCAGTCAGTGGCGGAGGAGTTTTTAACGAGCAAAAACAACTGTAGTTCATTCTGCCTGCCACTTTATGTTCCAGTGGAAGAACATTCATGCTATTTTTCAGAAAGGCAAGAGACATAACCAAAAAGAGAAAAATAATAACGAGTCTAACATCAGCACAGCTTTTACAATGCGGAGACAACTTATGACAGGGCAGGGCTTCAAAATGGAAACGGGGTACCAAGCTTTAACTGGACAGGTAAATCAACTAAATAAAAACATTGGTCCATCCAAATTCTGCTTATCAGGGGCAGGGTCCTATTCGTTTGACCTTCCCAAAAGACCTCACCACGGAGGTGTCAAGGAGTAACGTTGAGAAGCAGCGGCTCTACTCAGACTCACTCGTCGACAGCTGAACTTCTCACTCTATCTCTAAGGGAAATCCCAGACACCCTGCAGAGAAAAAAATTTTTTTGGCCTCTTGTTTCCAAACTCTCAATCTTTTGGTCATGATGCAAAGCTCATGACCGCAGATGAGGGTAAGAAGGTAGATCGACCAGTAAATCGAGATTTTAACTTCAACTCTCCATTCACCATGACATATCAACAGAGCATGCTTTATTGTAGATGTTACACAATCTCCTGCTCTATTGTTCCCTCATTCATGAACAATCCTGAGACACCAACTCCTGCACTTGGGGTTGGACATCTTCAGCAACCTGGAGAAGGCACCCTACCCTTTCAAATCTCAAGACGATGGGTTTGGAAACACTGATCCACATCTGAGCCCCTGTAGACTAGGCTGTGAACCACTCCAGTGAGAGCAATAGATTACATAAGATTTCCTTCTCAAGCCCATCAAGTTGACTTTTCTGATGATCCAGTCCTGGTATTTGAGCTTCCTTATTGTTAGCAGTAGTGTCCTGCATGCAAAGCCATATTTGTGCAGTGGTCTTGGCATAATTGCTATTAAGGGCTGGTTATACTCCAGGAGCAGTGTGTCACAGTCAGCTCGTCGCAGATATTTTTGATTTATGCCCAATATTGAAGCATGGTCTGCGCTATGTTATTCCACGTCACAACGAAGAGGGACTATCAAGAACTAGCTGTGGGTCTAGATACGGCCAAGAAGTAGAGGAAAAGGGGGCAAGTTTGTGTGACAATGGAGGGACATGAGGGCGAAAATGAGCGGGAATCCAGGGGGAAAAAGGGTCCCAGTGTTCTCGCACACCTCGCTCTACTAGCTGGCCCAACTTCACGAGTCGTTTTCCACAATGGCGGTCTTAAAAACAAAACAAACCGGTAGGGTACCAAACAGGAAATACGCATAGTGTAGAGCGGATGTAGACCAATCAGAGGCCTCCTGTCTGTGGCACTTTTTGCGGTCAACTATAATTTTGGTCTGCGGAGGGGGCGGGGGCACATTTGCATTCACTGCGACACACATGCAGAGAACCTGGTTTCTGAGTATAAAGCAGCCCTCAGAGGGAAGCTTTGTAAGGTAGCGTCTTTTACAGGAAGCGGAACCATGAAGAGATTCCAGATGGACGGTTTCGATTAATGTTGTAGGGATAAAAGAACATCAAAGATTTAACTCCTGCTCTAAGTGAATACATTAAAACTACCTCCCTTCTTCATCCAGAGTCCATTTCTATTCACTGCCTGTTTGGGTTTTATCAGATATGAAGATGTTTACAGAAGCAAAGCTGAAGGGAAGGTTGTGTAGCAGCAAAGCAGATAATCAAACACACAGCAGCTGGAGGTCAAAGTCATTTTCAGGTGGACATCTTCATATCAGTCTTGGTGAGCGGACACTGGCTCTGTTTACGAGGTGGGAGACAAACACAGGCGGGGATTTAAGCGTCGAGACCAACAAAGCTTTTCCCTCGCTCCCTCTGCAGGCTGGACACGTCCACTGTCCCCAAGAAGCAATTAAGACAAATCCGACAGCCTTGACTGCCGCCGTCCATCAGACCCACGTAGGATTCAGTAGAAATCCCTCAACACTGATCCAGGGGGTAAACTAACCACGGCTGCAACAGGCAACAATCTTATCCTAAAATGCTTTGTTTGTTCAGGGTGGAAAAAAAACAACAGCACAGTTCTTTTCCTATCCATCCTCCACCCTCAGAGGCAGACATGTTTTATGGTGAATGGAAAGTCTCCCGGTGGACGACTGAACCACAGAAAAATTCCTCATTAATGTACCAAACACTTTTTTTTAGGGTTTTGAGAAGATTCAGCTAATAAATCCATCAATCTGAATTCAAAGATGTAAAGTCAAAAAGTCAAGTCTATATTAATGCTATTAGAATCACAGCCAGTTTGTGTCAAAGAGAAGTGAGGCTCCACATATAAGAGACCAAGAAGGCCACATTAGCTCAGATCGTCATTTGAAAACAGCTCCTGCTGAGTGTTTGAAACACTAACAGCAGTATGCTGCAAAGCAATCAACACCAAGTTACCATTGTTTTTTATTTCCCACCCTGATTCTACAAACACAGAGCTGCAGAAGCTCGCAGGTCTGTTACTGAGCAGATCCCAGAGCTGCAGCTAAATCCCATACGGCTGAGATCAGCTGGGAAACACATGAAGACCTCAGACCAGAGCAAAAAATGATTCAGTTTAAAGAAGAACTTTGAAGTTTAAATTTGGGCTAGGCGATTATCTGCTGACTGGAGGTGAAACCCATGGGTCTAAATTTCAGCAGGTGGACGCAAAGATGCTTAGCACATAACAGAACGACGCAACAAGGCATCCCCGACTTTGGAGCAAATTTCTCATTTCATCCTGGAAGGACGTCCTCTCTGGATGTGGAAAAAGAAAAGTCAGTAGAGGAAAGAAATAAGAAAGCAGCCCAGAAAGAAGAACAGGAGAGGATCCAAAAATAGATTTTAGTTCACATGGAAACCAAACGGATGAAATAAGAAGGAACGAGGGAAATGAGAGAAAGGAGGGAAACAAGGTGATCTATGATGAAGAGATGAAGATATGTAAAGAAAATGGTGAAGCTGATTACAGGTCAAAAAGCACTGAAAGCAAAGCAGAGTTTCTGTTATCAATATTTCAAATAAATCTCACTTTAGAATAGATGCACGTGTCTGTGTTTCTGTCCAGTCCTAAAAGTAAGATTACAATAAACTTGAAATTTTCAAAACTTTAAAACCTTCAATATGAGGAAATGAGGATTAATAAAAACAAATAGGAAAATTAAGGAAACCTTGCCCTCAGCTTTTAATACAGAAGCTGCAAAGATATTATTGGCATATGCTTCACTTTGGCACACAATTAAAACTACAATTATTTATACCCAAAAGATTAGCTAAAAGACTTAACTTTAAAGTCTTTTAGATTAATGATTCTGCCTGGGAATCATTAACATTCTGGATGGGGGAGAAAGCTGAAGATTAGGGTGATGCCAAGGATGCCCTAAAGTTTGCTAGCAAACAAAGTTAAAAAGAAACTAAGTTTTAAAAAAAAAAACAACCCCAAAAAAAACAAAAGTAAAAAAAAAATAAAGGTTTATTAATTTTATGATATTTTGAAGCTAATATGTAAAAAGATCTTAATCATTCTGGAACATTAAAACCTATTGAAAATATTGTGCAAACAGAAAAATTTGTTTATTTTTTAGAATTAAACCTGCTTTTCCATTTTTATGCTTTTAGAGATGCTTATCAAGACAAAACTTCATATGGTAATTAAAACAATGTCACATCAAAATCCGTCAGGGGTATGAATCATTTTAGGCACAAGACTTACTGCAGCAGTATGACCAGAGCCCAGGCTTAAACCAGAGAGTATTCCTTCATCACAGACCTCCATCACAAGCTTTGATGATTCTAACTCTGGACTGTGCAGCCTCACATTTAAAAACCTTAGAAAGTTTGGATATTGTTTGCCTACTAATATTTAATGGGAGCCATAGTATAAAGGAATTGTCTTCCGATAAGAAAACTAAATATTTATTTTTCATGCTTGAATGTGATGCAGTTTGTTGAGTTCTAGTTAATTCTCTTCTCATCCATTTGCAAGGTCATGATTTCTGTTGTATATTTCCATAACTCACTAATTGAACCACATAGAACAGCTGGCAAAAAAAAGACCAAAGATTAGCAGCATCAATCTTTCCTCCTGAATCTCAAAATGAACTGCAGACCTCGTGCAGGAACACGTAGTGTCAGAGAGCTCTCAGGAACAATGCAGCTTCAGGATTTAGAAGCTTTTGTTATCTGCACAATGACCCAGATCCGGATGAAAGTTAGGAGGTCTGGGGTTTGGGCATATGATGACGGGGATTACTCCAGACAGAGGATAGGAAACTGTACCAGATACACCCAAAGAGATGTGACTGGAGCTAATGGAACATTTTATTTTGGATCCAAAGTATCCTGAAAGTTCATGGGAATTTTTAAAGCAGACCAAACGAAGATGGTGTAAACTCTGCACTGCTAGAAAACTGAAAACATCAGCAGAAACAGATGTAGGTGGGAAAAAAAAACAACCTTAGATACTTATCCATTAGTTAGAAATGTGTGTCATGTGAGGACGCCTCTGACAAACAAACAGAACCTCAGTGTGGAGTTCAGTACCTGTCCAGGTCCTCAGCGTCCTGCATGTTGAACAGCATGGAGGGAATCAGCTTTTCCATGTGCTGAGGCTCCCAGATGATGGCCTGCAGCTCATCGTTCACAGTCTTCCTCACCACACCCTGAAGACCTTTGATCCCAGCAACACGGATCCTGAGAACAGATACAGGAGATCTCAGACTGTTTGGTAAGATGAAGCATTGGAGGTTATTTCCTGTACACTGGAAGTTTGTACTTATATAAAATGGCCGATTTTTATTAAGACAGATTTAACACGACAGAGCTAAAGAGCTAAAGAAAAGCAGAAAATCTGACTAAATGAATTTTCTCTTGAGTAAAACACTGAAATATTTTAGGTCCTATTTTATCTTTGAAGTCTGGACCAAACTGATTAATTCAAGTCATTTTGTTTAAATTTCGCTGAAATAAATGTTTGCTAAAAAAAAAAATTCATCTGACATTCTGTCAGCATTAATATGTTGAAAAAAGAAAAAGATAATTAGGCAAAAAGAAAAAGATTTTCTTCCAGCAGCAAAGCTTCACACCTTGATTCTTGTTGTGAAATGTGAAAAACGAGAATATATATTTAAATGAGACTGATCTGCTTAAACTTCATAGGTCAGGAAATGGCAATAGTCAGCTAAACCAGCTATATCTACAGTCAAAGCCACAATAAACATCTTTTTTTTGTTTTGTTTTTAGAACTGGAACAGACAAGGCTGGATCACTGACACTGCTGCCCAGGAGACATCCTGGGGCCACTGAGGCTCCATAAAGACCATCTAAAGGTCCAGAGAACCTTGCTGAAGTTCACAGAATCATCACCTCATTCACTACCAAGAACAAATAAATAAGTACCGGTAATAAACATCCAGAGGTTTTTAGGAGTTGGGCTGAAGTAATTAAATGTGATTCATTATTTATTGGAATAATTTCATTAATTAAACACTCGTTAACCAAAGTGCACAGACTCTAAAAGATTTAATAACAAAACAGGAAACTCAAAGCAGTAATTAAACCAAAAAACATTAATAAAACTAGAAAAGCAATCAGAGAGCACACATCTCTGCCAAGCAGAAAATGTTGCACCATATTGTGACTTTTAGCTTTAGCTAATACTCACATGATTTGGATCATTACCATATTTTAATGACTTGTTCCTTGGCATGAGGTGCACCTTTGGTAAAAATTGTTCTTAAAAATCCTTTCATATGTTTCTAATTAAGGCCCAGCATGTTTCTGCAGCCTCTGGTGTCTGTTCTGCGAGGCATGGCTCACCTTTCCTGTGTTTTTAACTTCAGCATAATGCTTCTAGACTTTTTGGATTTGGGTGCTAAAGCTGTCAATAAGCACTGCTGCCACCCTCTGGTTTAGGAGGGTTCTGCCGAATAATGTTAAAGAATACAAAAAAAAAATTCCTGCATCCGCTTCATAATCATGATGCGGATGCAGGAATTTTTTTTTTTGTATCATCACCAAAATTGTATGAAGTCTTTATGATTTCTATAGGCAGGTTTACCACAATAGTAGATTCAAACCCTGAAATTATGGCTTTTAGTTTCAATGTGCCACCCCAAGATTTTTAGTGGGGCCATCTGGCTCCCCCTATGAAACATTTGTGGATGTGCCACTGACTGAGGCTCACCTTTGATAAAATTGCATTAAAATCTGTTTATTCAAGTTATCCTGTACAAAGAAAGACAGACAAAAAAAATTGACTAAAAACACTACTTGACAGAGATAAAAAGAAACTTTTGTCTTTAGATGGTTTGTATCTGGTGTTGTCAGATGAGCATACCCAGTCAGACCAGCATACCCACAGTCAAAACCAGTTTATCTCTTTAGTTTTGTACAAAAAATAAACTAAACTACTTAAACAGGCGTGTATCCCTCTTGTCATGTACAATAATACAATCAAATGTCTTACTTGTTGGTGTTTTTTTAAGCATATGGTGCTCTTACCTAAAATTGTTTTTTTGTGCATTACTACAGGGATACACCAAGGTGAGATAGTTTAAAGTCTATTTTTCGAACAAAGCTGAAGGGATAAATGCTGGTCTGACAGGGTATGCTCATCTCACAGAACACCGGAACTCAAGCACCAAAACTCAAAGACAAAATCTCTCACCTCAATCTCGCACCTTTTTCTATCTATTCATTTTTTCCGTTATTAAAAAGTTGTCAACGGATTTATTGATTGCAAAAGTAATTCTGCCACTTGTTAAATTTTCCATTTTGCCAAACAAGGAGATTACTTTGTTTATTCAGGCTTGTTATTTACTCAGAGCATCGCTTCTTAGATCAATTGATAAATCTATATAATTATTGATAGACTAATTGATATCTTACAAAAAAAATGATAGTTGCAACTTTAATTTAATTAATTTTTTATTTGATTAACTGTAAAACAGGCTCTCAGTTCAGAGAACAGGAAAAAAAACAAGAAAGCAATCCTCTCTCCTCTCTGACCTTTATTCTGTGGAAAACTTCATGCCCTCCTCCAGGATGTGGAGGAATAGTTGATTCGGAAGAGACGGGCTTAAAAACAAAAGCTTAAACCTTTGTAAACCTGATGACTCGTGGTTAATTGTTGAAACATATTTAGAAAAGCTCAGCAAAAGTCCAGCTGCTTTTGATTCAAACCTGTTCTGTTTGCTATGGCCTGGATGACACAGGCAGGATTCAGAAAGATGTCTAATGTCGGTAAAGAACACAGCTCTGCTGCACTGGAACAAACAGACGGCTCAGTTACATTGAAAGCATTGGATGGTTTTCTTTGGGCTCTTGGTTCGGTACCATCACTCTGCAAGACGCAAAAGTCCAAGCCGCCTCTTTGATGTGTTTTCTAAAACAACTGGACCTCCTGCTGAGCCTCAGTTTGGAAAAGTTACACAGGCCGACTAGTGGGATACTACGTGCTCCGTCTCATGCTGGGGACCCGTTGGGTCAGGGGCCCTTCCTGTGCAGCCTGTCGGACCCAGAGGAGTAGACCAACCTTTGTCCCCCAGATTCATCTGAGTCACGGGATGAGAGGATTAACTTTCTGAATCCTGCAGTAACACCAGACACCAGCTTCAGAACGTCGTCTAATCTGCAGCTTTTCTTATATGATGGTGACAAGACTTCTTGGCATGATGTAAAAGTTTGTTAAACTGAATTAAACAGAACTTTCCTTACTGTGAATTAATTAAAATTTTATTTAACTAATAAATAACTAGAGAGGAAAACTGATTTCATTAGTCTTGAAATGACTGTCAGTGTTGATTGAACTGGGATATTTTAATTGAATTTTTAATTGCATTTAATTAAACTAATCTCATTTAACTGGAATAGTCGAAAGGTTTTAGGTGTGTAAACCTGTAGTAGACAAATAAAAGTTAATTATAACTAAAGTTAGCTCAAAAACTTTCATGTTTTTTTTGTTGGTATAAAAGTTTGGGTCTGACACAAAGTGTTAACCAGCCACTTATTCCCCAATCATTGCACCAGACTGGGTCTGCAGAACCCGGATGGTCCCAGATGTTTGGACCAGTCAAAAGGTACAATGCTTTTTACCTTTCAGCTTTGGACATAAAAACTCTAAGAACAATTATACAAAAAAGAAGGGCAGGCGATCCCTCCTCAGGCATGTTCCAGCTGCTTCTCTTAAATCCTATTTGGGAATTCATCTCTACCACCTGAGACGCCACAAAAAAGAATAATGAAATACAGAAGAGTGCCGTCTATACTGCGAGGTATGAAATCGTATCTCAAAAATACCCCCAAACAGCATCCAAACCCCCCATCATACATACAAATAGAAATGAAAGTCCCATTTTCTGCCCAAATATCTCCACCACTCAGAGGTCTCAGCTGCCGTTTCAAAGGTTTACCAAACAATGTTAGCAGCTCTGAAGGTAGCTGGCTATTTTCCCAGTAAATGAGACAGGAGAGACTTCGGATATTGTTTCCAGCCTCTGCTCATCTTTATTAGAGTCAAAAGCCGACCCTGTCAGAAGGTGACAACCCACCGTGACCCACAATGCATCCATTCAAAAGCTATTTTTATTCTCCTCATAATAATAGGACTGGCAGTGTTGAGGAGCTTCATCTTCAAAACAATAAATGCTATATTTAATTTATGTGCTAAATCAGTCTTATTGAATAAAATAAAAGCAGCTTATTATGTTTTATTCATTTCAATATAAACATATGAGAATAAAAAGATTATTACTTTGAACATAATATTTACTTTCACTGCCATGGTCGGCTTTAGAGTCACGCTCCTAGAAAATAAAAGCAACAGGGAAAAATCCAAATTTTCTTCTAAACTTTAAATCTGGAAGCAACGGAACTGGTGGTGAGCAGGGAGTTTTACTCTGTTCACCAAAGTTCTGCCAAGAAATTACATTCCTAAACCAACACCCACACACAGTTATTCAACTTGGACAGGAAAATAAACAATAGAAACACAAATGCAACATCAAGTAAGTATGTTAAATAACATCTCATGAAGGAATACAGAGGAGGGAAAATGTGAGGACCCAAGTAACCAACCCTGCAGAATTCCGGACATAATACATGCCTTGGATAAAATCAAACATCAGTCAACCTTTTTATTGCAGCATTTAAGTTTGAATATTATCTCTCTAATAATTTGAATAAACATTTACCAAATTTTACTGTAAAATGCAAAAACATTCAACATAATTTTTTATCCAGTACTTTCTTCAGAAATATTTGCAATATGTAATAGATAAAAGTAAAATGATCTGATTATCTTTAAAAGATCTGTCTATAGTTTTGATTTAAATGCTATTAAACTTAAATGTTACATCAAAAACATTTTGTTTTTAAACCAATAATGAGTAACTGTTCAAACTTTTGTGATTAGAGGTTGAATTACAGTTGAAGGACACCTCTCTTATTCAACCTCTGTCATGGCCCGCTTTTTCCGACACTAAGCAGATTAAAGAGGGTGGTAATAACCCTGCCACATCAAACTATAAATGCGCAGACTGCTTTACGGAATACGCCACTTCCACATCGGGAACAACGATAGAAGTTGATGCGTACAAGTTTCCCTTAGTGACTGTATTTGCATTAATATAGTACAAAAAAAGATAAATGTTTCTTATTTTCAGCGTCGTCTTAAATATAACATTTTTTCACCTCAATTATATTCATTACCTCATTGCTGTACATTTTTCACACAGCCACTGAAAACAGAAATGTAGTTCCACGTAGGCAAAAAAAATTAAAATAAATACAGCTTTTCTGCAGTGAGGGAGCCAAAATTGACCAAAACTGAAAGTCCTTTAGAACAGCTTTAATGTCACTAATCGATAACCTATTTATATCAAACTATTCTAAAATAGTCACTATTTTTTTTTTTTTTTTTTTTTTTTTACAAATTATTTAAATCTAACCCTAAGCAATTAATTTTATCCTATGCTTTAAAACTTTAGTTTACAGCACAAACAGCACAACATAAAATAACTCGGGTCCAAATAGCAAACCATGTGGAACACCAGAAGTTATTTCCAAAACATGGAATTCAGAATTATTTATCCTTTTACACAAACCTCTACTTTTCTGTTTTGTTTTTCTTGAAATAAAGTTCGGGTCAATAATATGCAACAGCCCCTACTCCATGTTGTCAACATTTTTAAAAAGCAGCAAATCAAATATCAAAAAGTCATAAAAAAAAAAAAAAGTTGTTTTTAAAGTTTAAGTTTTCTGACCTTTAATGAGTCTTACTACCTAAATTATGTTACTCAAATTGAAAATTCATTATGTTTTAATTAATGCCTCAGAATTAAAAGTATTTCTAAGGTTTGTGTTTGGGCTCAACGATAAGAATTCAGTATTTAGCTCCCAAAGTTCATCAGGCTCTCCACGCTGCAACAGTCATTACAGAACTATGAGCACGCCTGCATACGTTTAGAATGTGTATAAATAAAGGCCTTGTTTTTATCCCTACATGCAGACTGTGCTTGCTTCTTTTATTTAAGGATTAACGTTTCTCTAAAAAGCTTGTTTGGTTTCTTTGAATGTTTTTCCACCTACCAACAGGCTTGTAAGGCTCCTCCGGCTCTAATCCTGTGGGCTCGCTTCTCTAAATAACCCTCCCTCGCCTCTGAAGATTGCTGCGTATGACTAATTATTCCAGAGTGCTGGATTCAGATTAGGACCCAGTCTATTTGGAAACCGTTTAGTAATCAGGCTATATGCAGAAGTAAATAGAGTTCAGATGAACTTGCACAAACAGACACTGGTGTTAAGTTATTAACTTGTCAGGTTAAGCCTTTTTTGGTGCAGCTTTGCCACAAGACACTGTTGATTATGCAGATATAAGGAATGAAGTCCCCAAAACAAAAAAAAGCAGCAATTTTTTGAAACAGACTTTATTTTGAAACACAAAAAGATCAAAGGAAGAGAAGGTCTGCATGTTTTTTGTTTTTTTTTGGTTTTCATTGCCACACTGGAGATGATGGAGAGCCATGTGACAGAAGGATTTGTCTTAGGTGAGCCAGTTATTCTCACTCCCTTCATCAACACTATGCTCTTATTTCTCTGTTAGGAAGTGAAGCGAAGCACTCGTGAGGAGGTGTTACAGAGCCATGTGGTCTCAGGGGAATGGAGAGGTTATGAAATATGGATCAGCAGGAGATATATTTATATCTGCTTTATAATGGATATGTGTGGGATGCGGGGTTGGTTACTTGGTCTCTCTGGACGTGGATGTTGATGTGACAAAACAAGGAGGGTTAGGTTGTAACCAGAGGAAGACCTTTTCAACCGAGCAGCAGGTTTTCTTTGAAGAAGGATCTGAATCCTGACGGAAGATTTTAAAGCTATTCCATTGAGCCTAACTGTGAAATTCAACAACAATTTGGCTTAATGAACCCCAACCTGCTCTATTCTTCAGATTTGGGGAAATTGAGTAGATTGAGCAATTCCTCCCACAGCAATTTTTGACTCAGACAAATAAATGAGTCTTTTTTGAACTCTTACACTATCTTGAGCTAGAAGTGATGAATTCAGCTTCATAATGCCAAAGGGTCTCCCTCTGTGTACCTGTGGATCTCTGAGTCATGGCTGTTTTGGTGCTATAAGCAGCGCTGCATCTCACTGTGAATCCAATAAATGACCACAGATATGTGCCCTGCATTGTGATGCCCTGAAGCAGGTGACAGATGCAGGTCTCACACAGACTGTCTGCTGCAGCCCCAGTCATAATTTTTCCCTCAGTTATCCATCATCCTAATGTTTTAACTGAACCTGGATCCAGTAAATCAAAAGCTTAGCCTTGGTTAATCCTGTGATTGGATGGTTTGGTTTTCTTTGTATTTAACTAGTCAAAGGTTAACATAGTGTAAACATTAAAAAATTCAGTTTGATCGAAGCAGACTAGCCAACTAGATGTGCCATCCTCTGACCTTCTGTTTAAACCTTTTCAAAGGATGCAGGAAACATTTATGCTTTCAGATGAGCTTCATCAGGACCAAACCCTGAAATATATTCACTACAGATGATCTACGGAGAGTTAAGGCACTAGAATTCAAAACAAAAGCACAGATTGGTGGTTGAAAGATAAATATACAGATGGTGAATATACTATAATAAGGTTACGTATTTTTTTTATCCACCAACTTGAGCGTGCAGCTACTGTCTGAGCAAACAGTGAGCAGCTTTTAAACTCTCCCTAGCTCAAAACGTATCTGGAGCGACTTTGACAATCTCTATCTCCATCTCTAAGCTCACGACTTGTTTAACTATATTTAAATAAATCACCCCGACCGGTCAATCAAAGACAGGCCTTTTTTAAAAATCCAATTAAAGTAATCTCTATAAATACACAAAAATAAAATAAAACAACACACTGTGCTCCCACTACTTTTTTACCTACAGCATTTACGGCCATTAAATTAGTGTCCAGCGTGAGCATCTGATACCATCAGACCACATTCAGCTGACTGAATATTACATTTGAAAAACAACATTTCACATCACTTGGAATATTTTCGCAATAATTAATGGACACAGTGATGTTGTGATATAATTTTATGAAGCTTCAGAAATAATATATTTAACACAGATTTTCCTGCAACAATCCAACCATAGACAATAGTTCTAAAATCTGTCATTCTTATCATCCAGTCCATGTAAACTTGACCATGAGAGTGCAGCAGAATACGGTACAACAACTACAGTTGAGTAGATGCTGTGAGAAGACATACCTGGTTCTGGTCTCTGGGTCTTCATGAGTGGAGTGGCACATGGCGCTGAACTGAGAGACGAAGAAGTCATAGCGACGATGGTAGGAAGGGGTGTCCTCCTCGATGTTAGCAAACTTCACAAACTACAACAAAGAGACAAGAAGAAGGAAGTTTTAGAAAAAGGATAAATCCAAAAATAAACTGAGTGGAGGTAAAAACACCAGCAGAGGATCTGCCTACAGAGTATTTCTAATGATCAGCTTGAATTTTTATAAAGCAAGTGTAAACATAGTAGTAAACATAGATATATATGAAGGTCTCTGAAGTTTGTTTTGGTATAAATCTGGCCTCGCTACCTTGGTTGAGTCTTAATTCCAGCTGTAAGGCGTGGAGGTGGGCGCACCATGAAATGGAACATGAGGGAGGATGATTTTGGAACAAGATGTGTCAAATGTGACTTTAGTTTTCCATTTGGAACAAACTTGCAAGAATCTCGAAAATGATTGTAACGAGTAGTTTGGGTGTAAAAAGAGATCAAGGTTAATACTAGCTGGAATCGACCCAATGGCAACTGCCAGATTGTTCTGCCTATGAAGGAATGCAAGCTTGTGACAATAAATCTCAGCAAACTAAGGAATGTTTTAACTGGTAAATGTGAGACATAAATGAGGAATTTAGCCTAAAAAGCAAACATTAAGGACTGATAATGGACACTAATGTTGACCGTGAATAAAATGGCGTCTGATGACTTTTACAGTTTCAAACGTATACAATCAGCCTGTGTATCAATATTAAAAGCCCATGCCAATGCCTTGGACATTGTTTATCCCTACACAAATTCATAATTAAGCAGTCCAAGCATTTCTAAGTTAAACATAAGCAAGAAAGCTGCTTATACCACTAAGCTGAAGGCCTTTGTTTATCTTTTATATTTCCCAAGACTCCTTTTTAGTTTTGGAAATAGAATAATTTTGTTCCATTCTATAAGTACTTTAGATATTGTTTTCCACTTATCTGCATGTTCCCAAATGACCACATTTAGTTGTTAATTACAGATTTTTTTTTCCAAAAAAATAACCACATCCACTATGCCTTCCAATGCCAGTTTTGTTGAAGGGATTTACAGGCGCCACATCAAATACGTTGTAACAGCACTGCGAGTACTTTCTGGTTTTTGTAAAAGGGACAGAAAATCCAGACATCTAGCATTCAAATGAATAGGAGTAAACCTCTGAAAAATCCTTATAGCTTTGAAATATATATAATAAAAAAAAAAAAAAAACTTTTTTGTAAATAAGATATTTGGACTTTTGGACGGCGAATTGCTGCAGTTGAAGTTCCTTCCCGATAAGGTCAATGTAGCTTAAGGTAATGGGTCTTAAATTAAGGTTAACGGTGTGTTTGGAGAGCACAATGCTTGAATCATTACAAAAAAAATTCTTCAGAGGAAAAAGCAGCTTGCAAGTTTTCCATTTCACTGATTGTGTTCCCAGGGCATCGTTCTGTCTCCATTCCTCTTCACCCTTTACACCTTGGACTAGAACACAGATAGCTGCCATTGTTGGGGAATGAGCTGGAGGTCATCATGGACTTTGGAGACTGGTGTGAGAAGAGCCACCTGTGTCTTAACTCCAGTAAGACCAAAGAGATGGTGATCGACTTCAGGAGAAGACCCCCACCTGTGGAGGTCTGTGGAAACTGTGGAGAATTTCAAATACCAGGGTGTTCATTAGAGACTGACACGGGAGTGGATTTTCACTCCTGTCCCGTCCCACTCCCACAGAAAAAAAATTGTGTCCCGTCCCGATCCAGAGTAGAAATCTAAATCCTGTCCCGTCCCACTCCTGGTGAAGTTACTCCCACTCCCATCCCTCTCCCACTCAGAATGACTCCTGCTCCTGCACCACTCCCATTCTTGTTTTTTTTTTTTCTAGCGCGGGTGGAAAAACTCAGAGCGGAAGCACTGTTGGTTTTTGGGTCGTGTAGTTTTTTTTCACTCGCATTATAGTGTAGGCTTCAAGGAAAAAAACTACAAAATGGCGGCGGCGCGCCAGTGCTGGATTTTTTTTACTTTCTATTTAATTTTATTTTTTGGCATCGATCCTAGTTTTTCTTTTTTTTGTTATTATTGGTTTGCTCCCACTCCCGTCTGCTCCCCTTAATGTTTAATCCTGTACCATCCCAATCACGTGATCGTTACTAATACTGACTCCCATCCCACGGGAATCCCACGGGAATCCCGTGACCCATGGGATTCCCGAAAAAATGTCAGTCTCTAGTGTTCATGTCAATAACAAACAAGACTGGACTCATACCACCGACGCCCTGTATAAGAAGGGCCAGAGCCGCTTCCACCTCCTGAGGAGGCTGAGGTCCTTTGGAGTGAGNTTTTTTTTACAAATTATTTAAATCTAACCCTAAGCAATTAATTTTATCCTATGCTTTAAAACTTTAGTTTACAGCACAAACAGCACAACATAAAATAACTCGGGTCCAAATAGCAAACCATGTGGAACACCAGAAGTTATTTCCAAAACATGGAATTCAGAATTATTTATCCTTTTACACAAACCTCTACTTTTCTGTTTTGTTTTTCTTGAAATAAAGTTCGGGTCAATAATATGCAACAGCCCCTACTCCATGTTGTCAACATTTTTAAAAAGCAGCAAATCAAATATCAAAAAGTCATAAAAAAAAAAAAAAGTTGTTTTTAAAGTTTAAGTTTTCTGACCTTTAATGAGTCTTACTACCTAAATTATGTTACTCAAATTGAAAATTCATTATGTTTTAATTAATGCCTCAGAATTAAAAGTATTTCTAAGGTTTGTGTTTGGGCTCAACGATAAGAATTCAGTATTTAGCTCCCAAAGGTGATCAGGCTCTCAACGCTGCAACAGTCATTACAGAACTATGAGCACGCCTGCATACGTTTAGAATGTGTATAAATAAAGGCCTTGTTTTTATCCCTACATGCAGACTGTGCTTGCTTCTTTTATTTAAGGATTAACGTTTCTCTAAAAAGCTTGTTTGGTTTCTTTGAATGTTTTTCCACCTACCAACAGGCTTGTAAGGTTCCTCCGGCTCTAATCCTGTGGGCTCGCTTCTCTAAATAACCCTCCCTCGCCTCTGAAGATTGCTGCGTATGACTAATTATTCCAGAGTGCTGGATTCAGATTAGGACCCAGTCTATTTGGAAACCGTTTAGTAATCAGGCTATATGCAGAAGTAAATAGAGTTCAGATGAACTTGCACAAACAGACACTGGTGTTAAGTTATTAACTTGTCAGGTTAAGCCTTTTTTGGTGCAGCTTTGCCACAAGACACTGTTGATTATGCAGATATAAGGAATGAAGTCCCCAAAACAAAAAAAAGCAGCAATTTTTTGAAACAGACTTTATTTTGAAACACAAAAAGATCAAAGGAAGAGAAGGTCTGCATGTTTTTTTTTTTTTTTTGGTTTTCTTTGCCACACTGGAGATGATGGAGAGCCATGTGACAGAAGGATTTGTCTTAGGTGAGCCAGTTATTCTCACTCCCTTCATCAACACTATGCTCTTATTTCTCTGTTAGAAAGTGAAGCGAAGCACTCGTGAGGAGGTGTTACAGAGCCATGTGGTCTCAGTGGAATGGAGAGGTTATGAAATATGGATCAGCAGGAGATATATTTATATCTGCTTTATAATGGATATGTGTGGGATGCGGGGTTGGTTACTTGGTCTCTCTGGACGTGGATGTTGATGTGACAAAACAAGGAGGGTTAGGTTGTAACCAGAGGAAGACCTTTTCAACCGAGCAGCAGGTTTTCTTTGAAGAAGGATCTGAATCCTGACGGAAGATTTTAAAGCTATTCCATTGAGCCTAACTGTGAAATTCAACAACAATTTGGCTTAATGAACCCCAACCTGCTCTATTCTTCAGATTTGGGGAAATTGAGTAGATTGAGCAATTCCTCCCACAGCAATTTTTGACTCAGACAAATAAATGAGTCTTTTTTGAACTCTTACACTATCTTGAGCTAGAAGTGATGAATTCAGCTTCATAATGCCAAAGGGTCTCCCTCTGTGTACCTGTGGATCTCTGAGTCATGGCTGTTTTGGTGCTATAAGCAGCGCTGCATCTCACTGTGAATCCAATAAATGACCACAGATATGTGCCCTGCATTGTGATGCCCTGAAGCAGGTGACAGATGCAGGTCTCACACAGACTGTCTGCTGCAGCCCCAGTCATAATTTTTCCCTCAGTTATCCATCATCCTAATGTTTTAACTGAACCTGGATCCAGTAAATCAAAAGCTTAGCCTTGGTTAATCCTGTGATTGGATGGTTTGGTTTTCTTTGTATTTAACTAGTCAAAGGTTAACATAGTGTAAACATTAAAAAAATTCAGTTTGATCAAAGCAGACTAGCCAACTAGATGTGCCATCCTCTGACCTTCTGTTTAAACCTTTTCAAAGGATGCAGGAAACATTTATGGTTTCAGATGAGCTTCATTAGGACCAAACCCTGAAATATATTCACTACAGATGATCTACGGAGAGTTAAGGCACTAGAATTCAAAACAAAAGCACAGATTGGTGGTTGAAAGATAAATATACAGATGGTGAATATACTATAATAAGGTTACGTATTTTTTTTATCCACCAACTTGAGCGTGCAGCTACTGTCTGAGCAAACAGTGAGCAGCTTTTAAACTCTCCCTAGCTCAAAACGTATCTGGAGCGACTTTGACAATCTCTATCTCCATCTCTAAGCTCACGACTTGTTTAACTATATTTAAATAAATCACCCCGACCGGTCAATCAAAGACAGGCCTTTTTTTAAAATCCAATTAAAGTAATCTCTATAAATACACAAAAATAAAATAAAACAACACACTGTGCTCCCACTACTTTTTTACCTACAGCATTTACGGCCATTAAATTAGTGTCCAGCGTGAGCATCTGATACCATCAGACCACATTCAGCTGACTGAATATTACATTTGAAAAACAACATTTCACATCACTTGGAATATTTTCGCAATAATTAATGGACACAGTGATGTTGTGATATAATTTTATGAAGCTTCAGAAATAATATATTTAACACAGATTTTCCTGCAACAATCCAACCATAGACAATAGTTCTAAAATCTGTCATTCTTATCATCCAGTCCATGTAAACTTGACCATGAGAGTGCAGCAGAATACGGTACAACAACTACAGTTGAGTAGATGCTGTGAGAAGACATACCTGGTTCTGGTCTCTGGGTCTTCATGAGTGGAGTGGCACATGGCGCTGAACTGAGAGACGAAGAAGTCATAGCGACGATGGTAGGAAGGGGTGTCCTCCTCGATGTTAGCAAACTTCACAAACTACAACAAAGAGACAAGAAGAAGGAAGTTTTAGAAAAAGGATAAATCCAAAAATAAACTGAGTGGAGGTAAAAACACCAGCAGAGGATCTGCCTACAGAGTATTTCTAATGATCAGCTTGAATTTTTATAAAGCAAGTGTAAACATAGTAGTAAACATAGATATATATGAAGGTCTCTGAAGTTTGTTTTGGTATAAATCTGGCCTCGCTACCTTGGTTGAGTCTTAATTCCAGCTGTAAGGCGTGGAGGTGGGCGCACCATGAAATGGAACATGAAGGAGGATGATTTTGGAACAAGATGTGTCAAATGTGACTTTAGTTTTCCGTTTGGAACAAACTTGCAAGAATCTCGAAAATGATTGTAACGAGTAGTTTGGGTGTAAAAAGAGATCAAGGTTAATACTACCTGGAATCGACCCAGTGGCAACTGCCAGATTGTTCTGCCTATGAAGGAATGCAAGCTTGTGACAATAAATCTCAGCAAACTAAGGAATGTTTTAACTGGTAAACGTAGACTGGTAGACATAAATGAGGAATTTAGCCTAAAAAGCAAACATTAAGGACTGATAATGGACACAGTAATGTTGACGGTGAATAAAATGGCGTCTGATGACTTTTACAGTTTCAAACGTATACAATCAGCCTGTGTATCAATATTAAAAGCCCATGCCAATGCCTTGGACATTGTTTATCCCTACACAAATTCATAATTAAGCAGTCCAAGCATTTCTAAGTTAAACATAAGCAAGAAAGCTGCTTATACCACTAAGCTGAAGGCCTTTGTTTATCTTTTATATTTCCCAAGACTCCTTTTTAGTTTTGGAAATAGAATAATTTTGTTCCATTCTATAAGTACTTTAGATATTGTTTTCCACTTATCTGCATGTTCCCAAATGACCACATTTAGTTGTTAATTACAGATTTTTTTTTCCAAAAAAATAACCACATCCACTATGCCTTCCAATGCCAGTTTTGTTGAAGGGATTTACAGGCGCCACATCAAATACGTTGTAACAGCACTGCGAGTACTTTCTGGTTTTTGTAAAAGGGACAGAAAATCCAGACATCTAGCATTCAAATGAATAGGAGTAAACCTCTGAAAAATCCTTATAGCTTTGAAATATATATAATAAAAAAAAAAAAAAAACTTTTTTGTAAATAAGATATTTGGACTTTTGGACGGCGAATTGCTGCAGTTGAAGTTCCTTCCCGATAAGGTCAATGTAGCTTAAGGTAATGGGTCTTAAATTAAGGTTAACGGTGTGTTTGGAGAGCACAATGCTTGAATCATTACAAAAAAAATTCTTCAGAGGAAAAAGCAGCTTGCAAGTTTTCCATTTCACTGATTGTGTTCCCAGGGCATCGTTCTGTCTCCATTCCTCTTCACCCTTTACACCTTGGACTAGAACACAGATAGCTGCCATTGTTGGGGAATGAGCTGGAGGTCATCATGGACTTTGGAGACTGGTGTGAGAAGAGCCACCTGTGTCTTAACTCCAGTAAGACCAAAGAGATGGTGATCGACTTCAGGAGAAGACCCCCACCTGTGGAGGTCTGTGGAAACTGTGGAGAATTTCAAATACCAGGGTGTTCATTAGAGACTGACACGGGAGTGGATTTTCACTCCTGTCCCGTCCCACTCCCACAGAAAAAAAATTGTGTCCCGTCCCGATCCAGAGTAGAAATCTAAATCCTGTCCCGTCCCACTCCTGGTGAAGTTACTCCCACTCCCATCCCTCTCCCACTCAGAATGACTCCTGCTCCTGCACCACTCCCATTCTTGTTTTTTTTTTTTCTAGCGCGGGTGGAAAAACTCAGAGCGGAAGCACTGTTGGTTTTTGGGTCGTGTAGTTTTTTTTCACTCGCATTATAGTGTAGGCTTCAAGGAAAAAAACTACAAAATGGCGGCGGCGCGCCAGTGCTGGATTTTTTTTACTTTCTATTTAATTTTATTTTTTGGCATCGATCCTAGTTTTTCTTTTTTTTGTTATTATTGGTTTGCTCCCACTCCCGTCTGCTCCCCTTAATGTTTAATCCTGTACCATCCCAATCACGTGATCGTTACTAATACTGACTCCCATCCCACGGGAATCCCACGGGAATCCCGTGACCCATGGGATTCCCGAAAAAATGTCAGTCTCTAGTGTTCATGTCAATAACAAACTAGACTGGACTCATACCACCGACGCCCTGTATAAGAAGGGCCAGAGCCGCTTCCACCTCCTGAGGAGGCTGAGGTCCTTTGGAGTGAGTGGGCCCTTGCTTAAAACCTTCTATGACTCTGTGGTGGCACCAGCCCTCCTCTAAGCTGTTGTCTGCTGGGTTCCTAGCAGCACAGAGCGGGAGCAAATGAGACTGAACAAACTGGTAAGAAAGGCCTGTTCTATTCTAGGCTGCATTCTGGACTTAGTGGAGGAAGTGGCTGAGAGGAAGGATGTAAGTCCAAGCTTACATCCATCATGGACAAGACCGTCCACCCTCTGCACCAGACTGTGGAGAAGCTGAGCAGCACCTTTAGAAAAAGACTTTTACACCCCGTTTGTAAAAAGGAGCGGTACAATGCCGATGCAACAAGTAGATTTCTCCACTGTGAGATCAATATAGCCAATGAATCAATAAAAAAAAATATTTGTTTACCTTTTATGTTTTTAGCTGTAATCGTTTGCTATTGTTTTTTATTGTTAACTGCTCTGTTAACCAGAGGCCTTTTTTTAATCCACAAAAAATGATTCTTTCCTTTCCAGAAGCCACCCCTTTCTCTCACCCTTTTAATGATGATCACCAGCGACTCTTGTAGCCTGAAGGTCTGTGAAAGTTGGCCTTCAGCTCCTCTTACACTAATCTTCGGACTATTCCTTGGAGTAAACATTAATGATTCTTTGGGTCTCCACATATCATCAAAGCTTCAAATTGTTATGATCCTTATTTAAACTGAAGAGAAAATGACGAGCTCTTTTGGTTGTAGAGGCTAAATGCTTATTATTATTATTATTATAATAAAGGAGGGTGCAGAATGCAAATAACAACAAAAAAATGTCAGACTTGGAGCTTCACAGATGCCTCGTGGCAGAGCAATGAAGCAATGCGAGAGTGGCTAGAACAAACGGCTCTATTTGTTTTACTTCCCTTGGGTGAAAGTGAAAAAGCTTGCTCTGAAATGAGGATCCATTAACCCATCGAGTGAAATGGGACGTTTTTAACTTTATTATGCTCACTAATTGTTAAAGCATTAAATTGTTAAAGTCAAAGGCAGAAAGGCCGAGTGTTATTAGCCTATGATATTCCTATTAACAGGTTTATTCCATGTTCAGGTTCGGCTGCCTACAACAGAAAGTAGGAGATTCTGAGTTTTAGTCCTGGGATTGGAGCAAAAAAATATATAAATCAAAATGATGATAATTGAAAGAAACAATGAACAGATGAGATGCAGAAAACTGGAAGTAATTATCTGAGGCTTCTAGTATCCAGCTGGGGTATTCAGGTTGCTCTCTGAGATTAATGAAGATTCTATTTGTGATAAACATGGAAATATTTGAGGAAAAGCTTAATTGCCAATTATGGTGGATTTTAAAACTGAGTCTCTTGACATTTTCAATCAAATTCAAAATTATCTCTGCAGTAAATCTGTTTTTTAAATCCATGACACCCACCATCAAAGCCGCTACTCCCTACTTGAACATTTTGAATTTGTTATAATAAGGCTTTTTCAAAATAATACAAAAATGTTTTATGCTTTTTCCTCCCATCAGGACTTAAAACACCCTGCTGAAAAATGCATCTGCTGTGTGGCTGACAATAAAAACCTGGATTCAAAAACCTGTTGGCTTTAACTTAGGCCTGGTTATTGGGTCAGGGGAGGGGGACATGAGACAGGTCACTTGTCCATCACATAGGACAAGCAATCTTCAACTCCAGTCCTTGAATATCAGGGTCTTGCATCTCTGCTTCAACACGCCCGAGTCAAATAATAAGGTCATTAGCAGGATTCTGGATCGTGAGGACATAATTCCATCATTTGATTCAGGCCTGTTGGCCAATTCTATAAGTTCCAGGAGACCGGAATTATCAATCATGTTTGGACTGTAGTAGAAAGCCGTCATGTTTTGGGAAAATCTAAGCATACATTAACAGAAGCTGCAAATACCATGCAGAAAGACCCGGGCCAGGATTTAAATAAAATACCTTGTTTCTGCTAAGTAACCAGACTCTGAGCTACTGGCACCCTTTGTAAGGAATTCAGAACTGGGCTAATATGCTCTACTTTCTTAGTTCTAGTGAGAACACAGGCAGCAGCATTTTGGATCAGCTGCAGCTGTCTGATGGACTTTTTTGGCAAACCTGTGAAGAAACTGTTGCAGTGATCGATTCTACTACAGATAAATGCACAAATTATTTTTTCTAGATCCTGCTTGGACATTAGTCCTTGAATCCTGGGGGTGTTCTTGAGGTGATAAAAGGCTGACTTAGTAACTGCCTTTATGTGCCTCTGAAGGTTCAGGTCTGAATCCATCATGACACCAAGATTTCAGTCATAATCAGTGTTTTCTAGCTGTAGTAGCTAAAGCTATCAGACAACTATGGATCTATCCTCATTTGGTCTGAAGGTTATTACCTCAGTTTGATTTTTATTAATTTCAAAGAAAATTATGACGCATCCACATATTAATCGGTTCAGTCACTTGGTGACATTGTGATATAAAGCTGTGTGTTGTCTGCATAGTTACGATAACTTTTCTTGTAGTCTTCTATAATTGAAGCTAATTGGAGCATGCAGATGTTGAATAAGAGGGGCCCCAGAATGGAGCCTTGAGGAATCCCGCATGTGATTTTTGTGGTCTCTGATTTAAAGTTGCCTCCTGACACATAGAAATCCCTGTCCTTCAGGTAGGATTTAAACCAGTCCAGTGCTGTAGCAAAAAAGGCCGACCCAGTTCTAAAGAAGCAATAAGGATCGGCCTGCTCCTCCCCTTCACATCCACATGCCTGTGTGAATGTGGTGTTTCTGCATAAAAAATGATCAGAGCACTAAAGGGAGACATGGACAACTAGCTTAAGGGCATATCAGCAGATATGAAGTTATAAAAATGAATGGTCCTGCAACAGGATATTCACATATCTATAAAGAAAACAGGTTAAAATATGACAGACATGATAGTAGTAATAACATGCTGCTTATCCGTATATGCTATTAAAAGGCGCTGTTATCTGGCAGATAAATTAAATACTGAGCCAAAGTTTTAAAAATAATGTTTCCAGCTCCTCAGATCGCAATTACAGCTCATATTCCTCACATTTGTACAAACAGAAAAATAGCAAAAGCTCAGTGTCGCATCCAGACCTTTTAATTATTGATAACACGTCTCTACTGCTGCATGTAGGACATGAATGAAAGTGAGAGCGCAGTTATATCTGATAATGATGCAGGACAGGATCGGGTTTTCTACACAAGTGCTGCTGGGTCATGAGAACAGCAGTTATACTGACGGAAGGAGAGGGCTGTTATCTCTCATTATACTGGTTCAAGTTGGAATTTAAAAAAACTCATTAAAAATTAACTGTAGAAAAAAAAAAACATTAAATCTGTGGAATGCATTGAATCTTCTATTAAGTAAAGAAATGTACTTTCATGCAGTTATTACTGCATGACTAAAGTATTTATATTTACTTATAAAGGGTGGGGAGGGGAAGATCATTGTTCTGCAAAGCAATTACATCAGTCGCTCTGAGTTAATCTGTGATTATGTAGAAAGTGTGATATCATGTAGAGGAGAGTATTGCTAGAAGATTGCAGGGAGTTGAAATGAGAGTTTAAACCCAGTAAACGTGTTTTACTAAAGTAGAAATGTGCAAAATGCATTTATTTAGAAAATTATGGCAATAATAATAATGCTGGGGACATTTTTTGTTTTCCTATTAGTTCTTTGAAGTGTGCTTATTCTCCCACATTTTGGGACTAGCCTGCTGGGTCTACATGAGTAAACTAATCATTCTAGGAAAGTAACCTGCAATAAGTAACTTGCAGGTTCTGTGAAGGCAACCAACACATTTCTAAGTTTCAGGAAATAAAGTTTTCGACAAATACATGGCAAAATCTGAGAAAGTTTGAACAAAAATTGACACAAATTGCTTTTAATTTCTTAATTCAAGTAGCAGCCACTGATCTACACCAAGTATCCAAATAAAAACCCTACACTTTTTAGGACTTTATTATGTTTAAGCAGTTATTCTCACCTGGTTTGAATGGGTAATATGCTATTTTTGTTTAAATGATTATTTTTGACACCATTAATGTTACCGTCTCTGAATTGGTGTACAAGAAAGCTGAAACACCAGGAAGAAACAAAGATCTGTTCTAGCAGAAGCTGACCCTTCTCTGGCCATCTGTGAACCCAGTGTTTACGAGGGAAATCACTATAGGAGGAGGAAACAAATGGAATTCAATAAAGAGGAAACTGGAAAAACTCAGCTTTTGCATCAAACCAGAAGTTTATTCTCCATTAACTGAATGTGTGGCACGCCTGGAAGGTCCAGCCCATAAAAACCCTACATTTGAGCCTCACTGGAATAACGAATCATTGCCTTTGAAGGGGGATGCAGTAATGTCAGCAACAATACAATTTAAACCTAAGTGAAAAGACTGGACGTAAGCTGGTAGGAGTAAAGCAAAGATAGATGAACATGATGGTTCTGCTGCCTGTGAAGTTTACCACCTCCTCCCACTACGGCTCTCTCTCCTCTCCAAGGTTACCTTCTTATCTTTGTGCTTAAACACCAAACAGATTTGGTACGCAGCTTGAAACATAAGAGTATTTCTACTAAACTATGAAAACATTCCCTTCACTGAAACAGATAAAACAAAGGCATCACATTAGAAATGGAGTCCAGCTAAATGCTGAGCTCAATAAAAAAAAAAATGCAGACATCTTCTTTTATGATAATGTAGGAAAGTGAGCAAAAGGATACTTCAGCTAAAACTAAAACAAGACAGTTTTATAAAAATGACAGAAACTTCTAGGTGAAAGTAGACAGAAACAATTGTGTGAGATCTGTAGCATCATCTGGCTCAACAGGTCTTCTTTTTATAACTTTCAGCTTGCAGAATGAGCGGCATTCCTTATTAAAGGAAGGTGCGTTTTTTCTGGTATGGTCAATTTTAGAGCCCTTCTCTGTTTTTTTCCTCCATTGTTTTGCTATGGTGCTTGGTCACCTTCCACTGTATTTGGTCGCTGTAAGCAGACGCTGTAGAAACTATTAGGCAGATGTTGTTCTGAAGAATCTTTAACTGATTAAACGAATGATGATCCAGCTGAAGAAACAGCAGTTCTTTGCTTTACCCAGGGAAACCTACAACGAACAGATCTACTATAAAGGATGATTTACCCGACATGGTTTTATGTCCCCCCCATCTGTTCTCCTCTGTCAGAGTCCAAATACCACACATAAATAATGCAAAGGCATCTGAACCCGCAGCTCAGATGCAGCGCTAACAATAGCAAGGATACAGGCTCGGACAGGAGGAAGAACAGATAGAAATGCTTTTATTTCCCCTTCAGCAGACTTGGGAGGAGAGCAATCGGTGCTAGGATCTGGTGGGAGCTTTAAGAAGCTGATCATGTTATTACTGGTTACTGAGTATGTGTTACAGGCCATTTTCAGTGCCAGAGTGAGAGCCATATTAGATGTTTAACCTCCACTAGCAGCCTCAGGGCTAATGCTAACTGACATATTGAGCCTATTTGGTAAAAATAAGGTAATAAGTGCTAAATTAAGGGTTAACTTTGTAGATTATGGGCTCATATTTTCTGGGTTTTACTCCAGAGCCAATAACTGGAGCGACAACAGCCAGTTTCTCACCAACACAAGAAGGGAAAGGGCCTTAAACATTCAGGAGATTTTATTAGCTGCTTAAAAACATTCAGTTAGATATGAAAGTAGAAGCCCTCAGGAAGGAGGGGTGAAAGTTGTTCATTATAAAGACTGCATCAACATCTTTAGCAGACCAAGGGTTGTTCTAAAACGGGAGGGAGGGGTGGGGGAGTTCAGTCTAGTCCTAGAGAGCTAATATTCTACATACATCATTTCTCCAAAACACTCAAATCAGCTCTAAGAACTGGACTGTCCCAAGAATAAAACAAAATCCTTTAGATCTGCTTCATCAAAGTTTAGGAGAACGGTTCTTAAACTCCGTCCTAAGGGTCAAACAGTCCAGTACACCTGATTCAAATGATTATATTACCCCTTAGACAGATACCCTGCATAGCAGAAACCTGTTTTTATTCACTGGATTGCTGAAGGAACAAAAAAAACATTCTGAATATCTGACTGCATGATCATTACTCTCCAACACATGATATATAGACTTCACATACTTCATATTGACTATACAATTTGATGTGCATATTTATTTACCATAAATTAAAGTAATCTACAGATGCTATGAGACAGCAAGTGTGTGTCAAAGTGGTGCATTTATCTTTATTCAAAAAGCTTTAAGCCCCTCCTGAAAATGACAAAATCATCAATGTAGCGCGCATATTTTCTACATTCCAATGGGTCTAACTAGGGAGTACCACTGTGTTGGCTGGTGACTTTACTCCACCCTGTACTACCGACGGCCTATCAGCAATCCAGTGAATGAACAGAGATCAGTGGTTTATTTCCCATTGGTTTAGATCAGATGTTTGACAGCAGAGAAACACCAAACACATGGAGGATATCTGGTCCCTAAGGAGCAAGGCTGTAAAAAACTGCTCCGGAGCCAACGGTTGTGTAAATCTATGACAAGATGGAAACACATCAGCAATGAGCTCAGACAATCAGCTGGTGCTGCCCTTCAAACCTTGTTGACTCAGAAGGACATTTCCAAACTACCTAAATTCCTTTCAGAAAGTACACAGGAAAACATTCAGTGAAGCTGCCAAAGAATCTCAGCTTTAAGCTCTTCCAGACTCGAGCTTTACTGTCTCCCTGACAGATTTTATGACATCAGGAAACATTCCTCCCAAGTTTGTTTTATCAGCCAAGCCAAAATTTTCTATTCATCTGGACGGAATTAGATGAGTTAGAGAAATCTGAACCCAATCATTTCTAATAAAGCAAACAATTTAAAACAGGTTGCAGAAAACAGCAGACTGAGAGGTTGGTGTTTTATGCAAGCCAAACAGTTCAAGATCCTTCACTGAGTTTCAATTAGAGAGTACAAATAGTAAAAAAGGTAAATGATAAAACATCAGCTTGGAATTTTAAATTTTAGATTAGTTTGTTTATCAGCTCAGAACACAAAACCCTAAAAGGTTAAAACAATAAAGTGAGGTATGTGAAGGAAAATTAAAGATACATCAATGTTAAAACCACTTTAGTTGATAGAAAATAAATGGCCTTAATCTTTTAAACTTTAAAACAATAATGTAAGACGGAAAAAAATGCTTTTTTCCACCATGCTGAATATTGGTCCATTCTTTTCCAAGCTTGTAAAATAATAAAATTCATCTCTATAATTTACCAAAGCTCCATCCAGTATCTCAGTTTTGTTTTTATGTTTAGAAAGTTTTCCTGGACCAAACTGTAGCAGGTTACTGCAGGCCAAGCAGAATAAGAAAACATTGAAAGCTGTTTGATATAAAACCGCCTCTCTTCAAAAGGAAGACCCCAAAGCTGGACTCTGTGTCACAAACTCCCCCATTTCTTTTACACTAAAGAGTATTGTGATGGACTGACCTTGATGTATCATATAAATAAATGTGCAGTTCGGCCCTGTACTGAGCTTTGTTCTTTTATAGATTATCTTAATTTGTTAAAAAATGATGTGGATCTTACCGAGTTTGTTCCCAGAACCTGCAGGTCCGGCTCTCTGGACTCCAGCAGTTTGGCCACCATGTGTAGGAAACTCTCCACGAAGGGTTTGATGCTCTGAGAGTGACAGGCCATCAGCAGCTGGTCCAGAGCCTCCATGGCAATCACAACATTCCTGCACACAGTTCAGTCGTTAAAGCTCATTTTATGTCATTGCATAATTAGTTGGAAGCATTGAGAATGCATAAAACTAGGCTGTGATTCTAACGGACCGTAGGGCGCTGAGGTAACTGCCTGACACCTCTATGAAGGACCAAAAGGTGTGGACCAAACGGGCCTTTCTGTTCATTTCCTTTTAATCTCTCAGCGTAAATCAGTTCCTCACCCGTAGCGATGTCGCACCACATCTCTGCTCAGCCTCTCAGCCAGGTACGCTCCGATTCTGTCCAGCTTCTCTGGTGCCGAGACGGCATAGAAGGTGAGCTTCTCCATGTCGGACTTACTGAGGCCATCCTGATCAGAAGCAGAGAGCAGAGTTACACCTTTCTAAAGAAGACCGGATTGCTTTGGCAAAATAAACAAACAACTAAAATATTTTGATACTTTTAAACACTTTAACTAAAAAAGTGATTCTAAAACTTCTTCATTTGATGTCAATCACTGTTTTCAGGTCAGGTCATTGATGGAACAGATTTATAGTGAAAATACAAACCCTCACAGCAAACACCTCCCCTTCAGCAGCAATGACTTGATTGAACGCTGCACTAAAGTATTAACATTAACTCTGATTGTGATTTTAAAACCTGGCCGAGTGTTGGCCAGTCCAGCTATTTTACTGACCCACTGGCATTAGGACAGAAAGGGCAGGAGCTACTTTGAGCTGATAAGGGCTGATTCATCAGAAAAACAGACTTGTATAGTTATTTTTTTATACACTGCACGTTTGAACTTACTTTGGGATCCTCTGGGAAGATGTTGTCCACCAGTCGCTTGTATCTCGGTCTCAGCGGCCCACAGCAGCCACAGACCCCTGCAAACGCAACACAAAAACATAAATCTGAGCTCAGAAGACCCTAAACTTCTGTTCACCCCCCAATATTCTTCATTTGCAACAGCTGCTGCAGATTGAAGAACTTCATATCAGCGGAGGCTTCAAACCCTGCAGCCAAACTTGCAGAAACTCAACCGGTTTCATGACTCATGCGAACACAATAACAATCCCGACTTCCTCTGCATTCAGCAGTCGAGTGACAGGGCACCGCCGAGTGACTAACATGAATCAGTATTATGGGGTGCAGTCAGTGAGACAATACGCAGGGATGAGTCAGAGTCACGGCTCAGAGGCGAGAGGTGAGAAACCAAAGTCACAGAAGAGACCAGAGTTTGCCTGGAGACCAGAAAGACAATGCAGAACCCGATTAGAACCTCTAGATCCATCTGTATTTACAGACCATTTGATCCATTTCTAATCATGTTTACATCTATAGATTAAAAATATTATGGATAGATTAAATGGCTAAAGATAACTAAAAAAATGATCTTTACTAAAAAAAAATGAGAGCTTATTGTAAATAAATGAATGCTTTAAAGCTTCTTTATTTTCATCTGAAAAGACAAAAAAAACAACAACAAGGAAACTATGTTCAGTCATTATGAGAATGTTATCATTTTCTTTTAAGTCTCAAAGGATCTTAGGCTGGAGGATCATTTCTCAAACGTTCAGCTGCCTCATTTAAGAAAAAATCATTTTTGGCCCAAAATCCCTTTAATGGAAATCAAAGATCCAAACACTCTAAAACCCCCTTGTTACAGAAATAAATCCGCTTTGCGTAAAGATCCCTCTCGTCTGTCAGTTAGAACAGCGGAACAGACTTCATCCACCGACACAAAGCATGTTTTACACGTTGAGGCTGTGAACCAGGTGAGTCAGGGTGCCTCCTCAGTTTAAGGTCAACAATGACTCGACGAGGTGGAGCTCAGCTCAGGATGAATCGATTAAACCTCAGACGGCTGCTGTGGACCTGAAATCACATTCTGAATACTAAACAGCTGGGAGGTGTTGAAAACGGGAATAAAGTGCTGTTCTTCTGCCACACACCAACCTTTCAATAGATCTGTGAGGGAGGAGACCTGCACGCTCTATCCCTCCATTGCTATGTGTGCAACCAGATTCAGAACCAGAAGAAGTTACAGTAAAGAATACCTAAAATGTCTGAGGAGCACCAAGACTTTTGGCCTCCACCAGTGAAGAGCCTGCTCCGCATAGCAGCAGGAGGGTGTTAAGCTCTAAAGGTGGGGTCTTCTCTGAAGAGGCAACAAGACCAGTCCCGCCACCAAGGGCAGGCATTGGTGTGCTGTGCCTGCCCAGGACTGGAAAGTCTTTTATTAGTCTGGTTTTTTTTACTCAAGAGAGGCCACCTTTCTATCATTCCTATCTCTGATCTGACAATCCCACATTTCAACCAATTCAAACCAAAACCAAAGGTTACTCTAGGCAACTACTGTACAGACTGAAAGTTTGGACGCACCTTCTCACTCAAAGAGCTTTTTTTATTTCCATGTCTATAGAAATTGTAGATTTACACTGAAGGCATCAAAACTGCTTTGATAAATGCAAACTAGTAATCAAAGCAAAAGGTGGCTACTTTGAAGAACCTAGAATATAAAACATATTTTCGGTGGTTTCACACTTTTTGGTGAAGTATATAATTCCACATGTTGTAATTCATAGTTTTGATGCCTTCAGTGTGAATCTACAATTTTCTACAAAAAAGAGAAGCATTATCTCCTGGTCAGACCCTGTAATTCAGTTAAAGGGTGGAATTAGAGTTAAAAAAATATGCAAGAGCGGGTCACTCCAGTGGCTGGAAGTGGGAGGGAAATTGGCTGCCATTTGGCTGGGAAGGGCTATTTTGAATGGCTGCTACTGTAACTGTTGTTGTCTGCAGCTCATTGGTGCACAAACTGGTTTTAGAATGGATAACGTCCAACAAGCTTCTGGAATATCCTCCGCAGAGCTCTGGCCAAGAGTCAACCATCCAGTAGATGATTTGAGTTAATGTTGAAATATCTGGACATCCTTATTTTTTCCATCAAGATCATGTAATTGACCAGAACCAGATGCACTAAACAGTAAGATGCTTCCATCAGCATGCTTGACAGTTAGTACAGTGTTCCTAAGATTAAAATCCAAAACTATACAACCTTTCTCTTGTTGAGGTCAATCTGCCAAAGCTAACCATCTTGTCCATCTCTAGAAGGTACTGATCTTGTCTTTGTGAGAAGTAGGATGCTTTTAGTGCAGCCTAGAAGTTTCAGTTTTGGTCCTGAGGGTTTTTAATTTGTCATCATCCTGTAAGGCCATGCTGATGTAAAACTTGCTTTGCAGTAGTACTGGTGTCCCAGCAGTATGCCTTTATGGAAGTCAGAGCCAAAAGTGCATTGGTTAGGAAGCTGACCAAAGAACTTTTGGCCAGAGGAACAGTTAGGGTCTAATGATTGAAATGACTGGAGCCTATCCCAGCAGTCAATGGGGGAGAGGCAGGGTACACCCTGGACATCCCCTCAGTCCATTGCAGGGCCACACAGATACACGCCAAAACGAACAACCATGCACACAAGAAGCCTTTCCTACCATTCGCTGGAGCTAGGACAAAAGCAAAAGGTGTCAAGCTCTCAGACCATCTGAAACAACAATTTCGTCTAGCAAATAAGAGCAAGGGAATTTCAAGCATACCTTGTAGTGGTTTCTTATGGCACCAGTTGCTTTTTACGTTTTCACTGGCTAAAACCAAACTTTGGTAGGCAGGCATTCTAAGCTAAGAAAGTTTTGCTGAATGTTCATTTTTGTTCCATGAATGGATTCCATGGGAGCAGGCCCTGACTGATAATGCATATAGCTAAAATGAGCATGCAACACACTGTCAACTGGGATTGCCAGGTTAGTAAGGCATTAAAACATTGTGCAATTTGCTTAACTAAAATAAAGATAGTTCAAGTTTGCTTTAGTTTTTATATATGTTGTGTTATTCCTGTATCAAAACCAGGACCAAAAGGATATTTCGCTTGATTTGTGCGCAAGTAACTCCGCACTCTAAGCTTTAGCCCTTCCCCATGCTGTGAAATCGACTGGATTGGGCACATCTAAGGCTGCCCTTCCAGGAAGAACCTACCTCAGTGCACATGCACTGCAAATTGCCCACTTTTTCCCCCATCAGGCAGACATGATGAGAGTCAGAGAGCAATGATTCGGGCTAAAAATTAGAGTGGCTCTTTTAGGGGCCAATCTGCATCAGTGTTTGGGTCTTTCAAGCTCTCTGACTTTGTTCAGCCTTGGGAAGTGGCACGACACATTGAGAACTTCATGAAAATGGCAGCACACAAACAGGAAAAGACAGCTTTACTTTGAAGGCTAGTGTTTTTCTTCCAGGTTAGAAAAAACAAATATCTTTAAAAAACCCATTGTGCTAGAAGCATTATTTTATCATGTATATATGCCTATAAATAACTTTGAAATGCTCTATTCTTACTTTTAAAAGAACGGAATAGTCGTCAAAAGCCAAACAGCGTTCATCCCCACAGTGACTATCCATGAAAGACTTCAAACTCTCGTTTTAACTGGAAGGTAAAACAAAGCATGTTTGAATTCGGTGACTATTCAGATGTTTGTTTTTAAGGAGGAGTTGCTGAAGGAAATGAATTACAGCAGATTCATTCATTCTGGCTGGGAGCATCATGCCCTCAGTACTGTAATAGAGGCAATGCATCAGTTTTAGTGTCTGGTGATGAATCTGCAGAGGGGGCGACATAATCACGGCACACAGCAGGGCTGGGATGCAGAGGTCTGCGTAGACCAAGACTGATGAATTACAGCGAGGTGCGACTAACTCAGCTGGGTGAGGAGGGGCAATTACAGCTGATCAGATCCATCATCCTGCTGCATCCCGACAACAAACACATCAATACAAACCTGATGCATTTACAATGACCACCTGTTGTCACAGAACCCAGTGGTAAAATGCATCAAAATTCAACATGAAGTAACTTATTTGCATGTTCTTGCAAAAATTACTTAATGTGGAGAGATTTCATAAATCACAACTGCGACTGGCTTTTGAAGTGAAGAGGTCAACAACGTAATCTTATTCATTATTGATTCCAATAGAGATCAAGATCATCAAGCACAAGCTGTGAATAAATAATCACACCAAAGTGGAAAAACTCTGGAGCTGACACCAAACAAACAAAACAAGTCTGAAGGTAGGAATTCTTTTGTTTTTCCAAATTTGTAAAAACCATCAAGTTGCCCATTGGCTAATAGATTTCTTACCTTTAATGCTAAGTATGAATCTGAAAGAAACTATAATCCTATTGAATAGTTAGGTCTCTAAGACTTAAAATTATAAAGGTAAAAAAAATTATTTTCAACATTTATTTTTCAGTTTAATGCTTTACTTTATGGAGAGATACAAATGTATAATGCTTCCAGAGATTTTTACCTTTGCTGTGGTCCATCACACTTTGTGTGCATCTGACTGTTAAATAGAGTTTTTAATACAAGTCTGAATCTACCACGCATTACGGCTTTGGTGAACAGGGTTTACTGAAGCCAAAAGCTGACTGAAATCTCTCCAAACACGTTCAAAACCAACCAGATTTTATCACAGATTAAGTTTAACCCTAAGAGCTTCAGTTACTTGAAGAAAATCTTCCTCATCTATGCATTCTGTGGAAGACCAATGGCCACCTTTTTTCATCGACAAGATTGTTTTATGAGTCAAGCACTCAATTTGGCATTATATGCTAGATCACAAACTACAGAAAGGTCCTCGAATAAGTGTTTGGGATAACCAGTAATGTCAAGGTCTGGAAACTGGACCATTCCTAAAAAAAGACTTCAATATTCTTAAGCATCCACATTGGGTCTCCGTCTGGTTTCCTCACATAACTTAATTCCTAGAGAGACCATCCAAGAACCATGGAAACGGCAACAGATCCTTGAAATACCAGTGAAACACAGAGTACAACATTTTAGCTCTATTTGCAGAATGACTGTAGATCGACTGTGCACAGCCTCCCATAGGGGCAACAACTTTGGTACTGTAGGATCTAACATGATGGAGTAACAATAAAATCAAACAAGCAGAGGGACGAGCTATGGACAGATGTTCAGTGGAGACAAGCGTTGTGAACTCTGTCCTACATGCTTGGAAAGATGACCTTCTCGTCCTCTATCCAGTCGCCAGCGAATGACCCAAGAGGTGCTACACATGACTGAATAATGGAGTGAACAAGCCTTAAACGCAGGTATTTTAATTTTTGTACCAAGAACTAAAGATTTGCTGTCAGTTTGGAGTTTGGCAATGATTTGTTAGCCAACAACACAGTTCCAACAGTTTAGTTATGGTCAAAAGCTTAATTTGGTGTATTGGTACTTTTGCTATTGGTATAGAAGGCAGAAAATATATTTTATAAATTAAAGAATACATTTTTTATTAAAATTTTTTGAAATATTTATGCATTTACGAAAGCACTGACCAAGGAGGTGATTTTATCTTTATCTGAAACCTCAACATTGGAGCCTCAAACTTCATTTCTCAATGACAGGTGCAATACCCCTCTAAAAAAAGCAAGATGCAGGACTAAGAAGCAGAGAAGCTGAGACATATCTGGAAAGTTGCTTGACACATTCCCTCATGTATTGGAGTTTGAAACCCCAACATATCAAACGATAGTTCTTTAAAGGTTTGGCCTACCAGAGCAAGCGACGCCTCTTCTGTTTGTGGCTCGGTTGTAGTTAAAGGCTCCATCAGCCTCTGTTTGAGGCACCTGGCGGTATCTCCTCAGAAAACCACAAAGAGATGGCATGAGTGAAACTGGTTTTTATTCCAGCTGTTGGTCCTTGGTAGGATAATCTCTAAAGATAAAAAAGTGATTCTTCTGAAAGTTATCCACCCAAAGATCTTCAGAAGGTTGTCACATTTAGAAATTTGTAGATCGTGTTTGTACCTCACTGTCACTGGCTATCCAACAATGTACATCTGCGCCACACCTTTTTGGATTCTCTCTGCCACTTGTCTAACTTTACATAGGTGATTGGCAGCAAGTTAAACCAATGAGCATCATCCTTGGTAGGCGTGTCTACAATCACCTGGAATTACCTCACTTTGTGAGAGCCAAGTTGAGACTCTGCTTGGTCTGATGTTGGCCTGACCACAGAGTCTCAGGTTACCAGGCTCTGTGTACACAGGAAAATGTGATCCAACACAGAGGTAAACGGACATCCTGGAACTGGAGAAGCCTTGGGAGGGCAGGTTTCCATGTAAATTGAATGCAAATATAGCTAAATGTTGCAGATATGCATTCACATCAGATAGCTTTGCAACATTTAATTGTTTCAAAACTGAGTTGTATAATGATGAGCCACATTAGGATTAGTTCTATCAACGCTTCTAACAGAGCTTAATTTTCATTTCTCCAATACTGTAAGAGTAAAATCACACCAACTGATGGCCTCAATTTCAGCCTAATATTTTGAGAGCAGAAAGTTTTTTTTTTTTTAATAGCCGAGATTTTGTTTCTGGTTTCCAACACTGTTGTGAATTAATCTGGTCCAAACCAGTTTCACAAGCTTTTTACCCTCCAATTTAAGCTAATTTTAACAAATATAAAATCTTCCCAGTATAAATAAAGTGACTTAAATAATAAACTTGAAATTAAGTGGGCAGTTACAGAGACGGTAGACAAAAAATGTTGTGTTGTGGTGTAATTCTAAAGTAAACCATGTTTTGACAAGACACATTGTTGTCAAAAGACAATTATAGAGTGATATAAGACAAAAAAAACAAAAAAACAATATGGATGTTAGAGTGTTACATGACCCCTGGAAAAACCTTTTTGAGTTTTACCTATTCAAATTTCCACAAACAAATATCACGTGGGGTACCTCATGGCTCAATTCTTGAACTCCTTCAAGTTAAAATCCATTACCTCTCTGTAGCTCAACTTATGGAATATTTTTGG
>NW_015150623.1:559044-583901 GCF_000732505.1 Cyprinodon variegatus
GCGCCTTATGTGTGTGTTAAATACAGAAATGGCACACATAACTGAGACTGCGCCTTTTAGTTCGGTGCGCCTTATGTGTGTGTTAAATACAGAAATGGCACACATAACTGAGACTGCGCCTTTTAGTACGGTGCGCCTTATGGTCGTGAAAATTGTCTGTTTTTTTATACATTTCAATCCCCAGGTTTAATTAATGACATTGCTTGTCCAAATGCTCCTGGCCCGGCCCTTCTGTCAAATTTTAGAACCCATTCTGGCCCGCAAGTCAAAAAGTTTGCCCACCCCTGATCTAGATGTATACTCTGTGTGTGACATAAAATATGGATCTATATCTCTGCCACAAAGGCATAAAAAATACAGTTGGTTGAAAAGGCAGAGTATCCATCCATCCATCCATCCAGATTTCTCCCTTTCATTTGATCGTTCAGGCTCTCCATAGTTCTCCTGTGGCGCGAGCACAGGGCGACTTTTGCGCGCCTTTAGCGAGCATGCGCGTTTCCTGACGCTTGCATGGTGAATCGTGCCGCCTGCGCTGTGCGGAGATGCAGGGGAAACCGTATGTGATGGGGAAACGCAGCTTGACGTAAAACCGGTATTTCCAACTGGAAAACGCTGTTTTGCTGCTGGATCCTCCTCACTCTTCATCTCTCTGTGTTCGCTGTACGTTAACACCCACCAGCAGAAACATCTCACTATACATCAGCCAATCCCATCCTCCCCTCTCTCATGACAAGGCGCGCACAAGTCCTATCATGAAAAAAGGTTCATTGTGCGACCTGAGTAACGCGCAGTAACGGGGTGTCTGCAACGGTAACTGCGTTTTAGTTACAGTCAAAGTAATTAGTTAGATTACTAGTTACTAAAACAAGGTAACGGCGTTAGTAACGCTGTTACTTTCAACGCCGTTAGTCCCATCACTGTTCATTGGTCAAGGAGTATACAGGGTGGAGACCATTTTCAGTTTGAATTCTCCTCAGCTCTGGAATAGAAGACCTGAGAACTACAGAAACTGGTATCTTACATACAGTAACCCTTGAGGGAAAATATTATTTTGAATTTAAAGGTGTAATTTCAAAATTTTAGTAGAGTGCATAAGAAAAATATTTTGTTAAAGCTTCATGAACCTTCTTTTAATTTTTTTTTGCCATAACTTGCCATATTATTGAGATGCAAGATTGCCGACCTTCAAAGTCCACTTTCTTTCTGAACTCATGTGAGTATAAACAACAATGGCTCCCAATATCCCACACTGCCGTGTTTTAGCACATCCAGATACTGCTCAGGTGCAGTCATCTGTTAGACCTCAGCACAAGATCATGGCACAACAGCTAAAAGATATCTAGCACCAGCCAGAAAAAGAAAAAAAGTACTTGTATCAATAAGAAATGTCACAGTGAAAAGGAATACATGTAAAGTACATACATAACCAAGTGGGATTTTTTTATGTTTACAACCACCCTTAGTATTTCAGAAAAAGAAAATGCTCTTTGTCAGGTACTGTTTCAAAAGGATTGGGGGTCCACCTCTGGCATTGAGTCTAAAGTGGACTTTTTCCCCTCTCTTATCAAAATATTGGGTTTCCATACCCCAGACTAACACTATAAATCTGCAACTTTCTCAAATCAGCCCAGATAAAGCAGGAAATATTCCTGCCTTGTCCGATACACAACAGCTAGAAGTAAACACTTCTGAACAGAGTAAAGCTACCTGCAGCAGAACTGTGAGCTTTTATCTCCACCCCAAAGCACCAGAGGCACATAATCTAAAAGATTAAACGTGTGGCCCTCTTCTCTGCTGATTAATACCTCAGGCTTTGACAGGAGCATAAAAGCCAAAACAGCATCCTCTATCAGCGCATCATTCCCTCTACGCTTCAGTTTGAACAGTTTCCAGGCTTCAGATGAGGACGCGGATCATCGTGCCTTTGAGTGGCTGACGCAAAGATGCCCTTGAAGATTTAGAAATATTTATAATGTACTCGGGACTTAAGAACATAGAGGAGTTTGACAGAGAGAAGCTATGAAAACTCAAGGGACAGGAGACCTACAGACATACTGACAGAAATGTTTGTCTGGATCAAGTTGATCAAGAATTTGAGAATGAGATGCATTCAATCAGAATCTCTCGTCCTTCAGCTTCTTCCATCTTGAGGCTCACCATAGTCGTATGTCTACATCTATCCCCACCTTCTGCATCCTCTTCTCTCACAGCAACTAACTTAATTTCCTCTTTCAAACAAATCTATGATCAACTAGAATGTATCGCTCGTTACAAAAATAGCCAGTACTGAAAACAGTTCCCTCTGACTGTGGTGGGGCTTCAAGTTAACCCAGGTTAGTCGACAGGGGACCTTTGTGGATGGTTGCAGTCAAGTAGACAAAAATACAGTGGCCTACAGCTGACAAAATAAGTCAAATGCCAAACTGCGTTGCAAACACAAATAAATCAAACTTAAAAAAGCACAAAGCATTAATTCAACTAAAACAAGCACTGCACAAGCCTGGTCTGGTGTGCTTCTGTTTTGTGGAGCTTCCCAAATTGTAAATCTTCTTTTAGACAGTAAAGCTTGTATGAGCGAAGCAAACAGCAACTTTTAAACAGAGCGTGCACGAGGAGAAATGGGCTCCTACATGCTCTCACATGGGTTTAGTAGGCATTCCCTCTCAGGAACATGTTGTGCATGTGCATTTATTTTTTCAAAGTGAAGAGGGCGGGTATTTTCAAAAATTCCTTAAAATGCTCCACTATAACTTTAAGTCAAAAATGGTAAACAGTCAAGCTAAAAGTACAGCACAGTAGGAAATAAAATGATGCTGAATGCTAACATGCTTCGCTTTCACTGAGCTTCTATATCTTAAAGATGCCTTAGTGACGGTCTCTCACCACATTGGTCATGCCATCCCTTATTCCCACATGGTGTTTCTTCCAGCCATTCTTGCTTATTGCAGATTTAATTATCTCCATCACTGTCACTATTCTGCATGTGGCACATCTACATCACATCCAAATGAAATAATTCTTTCACGAAGCTCAAAACCAGGTAATCCTAAAAAGTGCTGATGCTAATGCAAACGTTTTACTGACTTTTATATGCAACATCTTCTCCCTCTACTAGGATCAAATTTAGGTATTATGGCTTTAAAGAAGTGATAATTTCTTCACATTGATATTAATTCATAAAACTGAAATTAAAACAGCTGTGAGTTTATAACACAAACAATCGAAGGCATACATATTAGTTACCAATTCTTTTGCTGGCTGGAAGAGACTGTTGGGCTCATTGACTTGTAATGTTTTTATAACCTGGAGACAAACAGATGATGAGCCATAAACCTGCAGCCCTCCTGTTGCTCATCTGTTTTTCTTCAGACATGCACCATTTCTGTTAGACTTTTAAGCGACTTCTCAAAGCAATTGGAATAAAAGATTCATAAAATGAAGGCCTGGTCACACTGCTTGGATGGATGGAACTTTATAATTTATACATTTCCCAGACTAATAAAGACGTGAAAAATACTTTACAGGAACCCTGAGGGAAATATTTCTGTGATTCCATCAACAAAGAGCCCAAATTACCAAGAAAATATCACCATCACTGATCCATCCACTGTGGAGAAGGAAGATTATCTGTAAAGAGGCATGGGACACCATCGCCCCCTCTCACTAAAGAATAACACTAAATTCACAGCTAGATTAAATCCTCTTATTTGACAGAGAAAAAAATTACCACTTATGATCCAGAAAAGATCACCACATGTCTAAATGTTAAATTACAATTAAATTCATTAACCAGGAAATTGTATTTTCCTTTCCGTAAATGAAACCAATTTGGGGGAATCTGAGTTTATTTAAAATTGGGATATAGATTTTAAATGCAATTAAAGCAAATAATTACTTTTTGCAAGGTTCCTGAACAATTAAGATTTGATCAGTCCAAAAGAAGCTTTAAGGTTTCCATAAACTTCTGCAGAACAACCTCTTAAGGAACCAGTGGGCTCTCGCTCGGACGCACTAAAACCAGGAGCTCTGGTCCCTTAAGAAGGCTGCTTGATGTGGCCACACAGGCTCCAAGAAAGACGACAGCTGAGCGGAGAGATCCATTAGACACAGCAAGAGGGGCAGACATGGACCATCCATCTCAGAGCAAATTACAGCCAGCATCAGGGTGAGAGCAACTGGTGAAAGAAGGACAGGAGATGGATGGAGAGATAAGAGAGGAGGAGAGGACGTAAAAGACCTGTGGGAAGCCATAGGATGGAGAGATGGAGGGAGGAAGGAAGGAGAACGATGGGAGGCCGGCCGGCTGCAGGGAGACAAATGAGACCAATTTACAGCCAGCTCTCCCTCCTCCATCCAGACAGTGGATCTCTGGAGAGGGCTGCAGCCAAACTGATGAGATCCGATTCACAAAAACAAACCCTAAAGACCAGCAGATTGATATTTCAGAAATTACAGTCACCTTCTAAAGCATTTGTACTTTTAACGTGGTGGAACAGAGACGGAAGCTGCCTGGGGTCCATTAGGGAGCAACGGCCGCTAACAGTGACCAGACATGCAGACCATGCTCAAGGTTTTATCAAAAGAAACAGGATTTAGGACAAATCTATAACAGTCAAGATCTGTCATCCGCTAAAGGCCTGATCTGATGGCAGAGAGCCATCAGACTCTGGTTGGTGAGACAGAGAAACATTTAAGTAATGGGACAGCAAATAAAGTCTGAAACGATTTACTACTCATCCCCCTTTCCTTTCACATTATTGCAAATTAGGAAGATACTGTGTTTCCTTCCATTTAACTTTGAACAAACCAGGACACCAATGTTTGAACCACAATCAATCTTAGAATGGATGCTATTGTGGCATTTGCTAATATTCTGTTAAGGCTGTTGAACTTTCTGTCATTTGGATGTTATCACATAAAGCAGGAAGCTAAGATGTTCAATGCTTGATGATCTTAGGCCAACTACCTTGATCATTATGTTAAAATATGCTCCGTTTCCAAATTATTAATCATAATTTCAATTCAACATGGGCACAAACAATCTGAGCAAAATATCTCCAAATCATGGGGCGTTTTTAGATCCAAAATAATTTTCATTTATCTAACGTCCTGCTCTGCAGGTCTGTAAGATAAAACAATGATTAAAATTGCTCATCACAACTGCACATATTAATGTATTTAGGAAAAAAATCCTTGAAGTGCATTTTTCTAGCAGAGAAACACCTTGTTTTTCATTACTTAAATGTAAACCAATAAATTATTCAGTTTAAGCTGATCTATGAAGTTTTTCATAAAATAAGGAATCACAGATTTTAAAAGGTATGTTTTTATTTTCCACTGAGGTAAGAAGATTTGTCGATGGTTCTGACGCTTCACTTTTTTTTTTTTTTTTTTACAAGTTTGAAGACATTTTGCTTCTTTATCATCCTCTGGTATTATTTGGGGGGAAAAAAAGAGTGAGTAGTAAACCAGGAAAAAAGTTTAAAACATCTCAGCTACCATGGCAACTATTCCATTACTCTTGCATTATACATTTATTCAGCTGTTTCTTTAGAACATCAAGGCTAGAAGGGTTTGAATTAATCTCATAAGTTAACATTTTACCTCTCTTATTTAGTTTTCCAAAAAAGACATTAAAAATCAGAATTAAACAGCAAAATCACAAAATCTCAGTCAGTGACCTCCCCAGAATAAGCAGAACCTCGTCTTTAATACTTATCTCTTTTGTTGCATAACCCACCCGTGGAGAACATTTCAGAGCTCTCTGCACAAATAACTGCTCATCTTATTTTTCCACTACCCAAAGAACCCAGTCTTAGAAATATTTAAGCAAATTATAGTCCTAATTCTGCTAAACTTTCTTCCGAAAAAAAAAAAAAGTTTAATGAAAACAACTCAAATAAAATAAAACTCTGAAACATGCAGGTTATTGCCAGTAGAATTCAAGGAGAAAACCTGATATAACTTTATATTATTAGCTTGGATCCAGAAATCTCAACCAGCTGATCTCTAACAGCCTGACAACACCTGAGGAAAGCCTGAGAAGGCGACAGACTCCATACATCATGATGTAGATGATGTGGCTGCAGCAGCAGAGATGTGAGGATGGGAGACCAGCAGCAACAGATGGTGTGAATATCATATTCCACTTCATGTATGGAGCTCTGCCATGCAGCCGTGTGGTGCTGCAATAATAGCCAAGGTGTGAGAATGGTGGACACAGTCAGGTCTGCATTTTCATCTCACTCAGACTAAATAAAAATGACCTGGATACACACGCAAGAGTAATTACGATCAAACCTGGAGGATTGATTCCAGGAACAGGATATTCTGGGAACCAGCATACAGTAGTCTCAATTTACCATTGTTTATTTGAAGATCCATCAAGCCTCTTTAATCTAAAGCAAAGGTGAGAATCTAAGCAGGTGATGGTATAAAATTAACTCCCGATATAATTTTTGAAATCAGATTCTTCTCACATCTTAACATTTGGTTTAAAATATTAATAAAATAACTATTTCCTAATCTGCAAGCTCCTGGTAGGCAGTAGGATGGTGCTTGCATTGAAAACAGTGACAGAAGTCCAACTTACCTGAGAGGGCAGCTAGTTATAAATATGAAAGGTGAAAATAAAAGGCAGAGACGGTAAATAAAGGCTGAACTCGCTAAAGTTGTACTTTACAGCTTTGACCTTCAGAAAAGTGGCTATTGAAAAAATACAATTGATGAAGGCTATCATTAATCATTTAGAGAGTTAATTTACTCAGGAGACAAGGCCCAGACGCTTACATCAAATAACATTAGTTAAATATTTAAAAGCATCTGCACTGCAGATCTCCACCTCTACACTTTATTACATGTGGCTGCTACAAAATAAGTCCTGTAGAGCCTGAAAGACAAACATAAAAATAATTCCTGGTTAACCACTATCGCTAAAGGATTTGGCCAAAAAATGTGAAGTTTATCATTTTTTTCCAACCAATATTCCAATTTTATTTACATTTTACATTAACCACAAGCATGTAGATGTTTTTAAGCCAGGGATTAATTGTTTACATGACTTACATGACATGAGCTTGAAGAAGATTGTTGTAGGACTTTAGTGTTAATGCTTTGTGGGAAAATGATAAATTTGTATTGCATGCATGGATCTGCATTGTCACTTCCCAATCCGTCCCAGAAGCACCATCCTTTCTGCGCATGCGCCATCAGCTTATTGCCGCGTGCGCATCCAGTTATACATCTGGGTTGCCCTTGATTTTATTTTGTTAAAGAGACCTAAAATCCTACAAAATAGTAGGCGTACTAAAAGATAATGTATTAAAGGTTAATAATGTCTTTCCTGAGAAAATAAATGCCTTAAAATCATATTCTGTTTAATCAATCGTCTCTGCCTGATCTGCACTGGATTGGAATCCTATGCTAATTCTGGGAGCTAACTATTTCAGCTTTGGATTTAAACATAAACCTTTCTTTTTGTGTTAAATTATGGTATATGGTGTGTAATCTAAATATAAACAACTAAAATGCAGATAAACATGGTTTGATCATATTTTGCCCGACTGCTCTGAGCATGTCTGATGATGATGTCAGAGAAGCAGGTTAAAAAAAAAATGTAAAAAGCATCAGAATTGTCTCACAAGTCATAAGACATTTTTTTAAGATGTGTATTAGCATTTGTTAGTGAATTAAGGCTAGAAATAAATAATTTTAGTATCATAATTACATTATTTATGGAAACCCGGATGTATATCTGTTCGTGCATGTGCAGCACGGATGGTGCTTCCGGTACAGATCGGGTAGTGTCATGCATGCTAGCTACAGCTCTCTCTTTCCTACATTGTGTCGAAAAAATCCAATCAATCTAAGCCCATTACTGCCTCCTAAAGGCCAGGAGTGAGAAAGCCGGTGTCTAACTAAAGACCTAATCTAGTAACAAACAACACAACAATAAACCCGCTTTGTCTAAATTTAGGTTTGGTAATTACAATCCTGTATGTGACCAAACATAACGGAAACATTTTAATTCAACCAAGAAAAGCAAAGTAAATACATAAGAGCAGCTATGCTAAGCTAGAGCTAGCTAATCTAAGCATGCAAAAAAGTGAATAAAAACAAAAAAAAAAATGTTTTTAACTGCTGTTCAGCAAGCTTTACTTCAACGATTATCTACAGCCAAAAAAAACCCCAAAATAATGCAAAGTGAACATGTAAAAATATAACTGCTGTGTTTATCAGCTATTTTAATCATGTTAGCATAGGTAAGCGAAATGAATCTCCGATCAATGCTTCTGAACAGGTTTTACATGTATATTAAGAAAAAAAATTAACATTTTAATGGAAAGATATTCAGATTTTTTTAGATAAAAAAAAAATAAAATAAAAAAAGGAATCCATAGCTTGCCCAGGAAGTAAGTTTAGCAAAGCTGATGTTGGTTTAGGATCCAGGCTAATGCTAGGTCTGGAGTAACATAGCTAGTTTTAGCACAGAGTAACTAAGCAATGTTAGTCTGGGAGTAGCCAAGCAATGGCTGGTCTGTAGATGACCTACTATGCTACTGCAGCTTATTTCACTTAAATACTTTAACGTTCTTTGACATGACTATCTTGTATTGTGCAAAACGCTCATAAGCTTTGCAAGATGGAGCATTATAGTAGTCAGCTGGGCTTCGTGAATTTACACAACAGTTAATCAACAGGAGATGTTGACACATTTCCTCAAGTACAAAATAAGAGTATTTCAGAACAAACCAACAAGGTTATAAGGAAGATGGTTTTTAACCTATTAGTTGTGGAAATGATCTGATTAAAATGTTGATAATGTTGTTGTTTTGTTTTTGCACATAAAGGGAAATCAACGTTGGAACCTGCAGAGCTGAACAAATAAATAAGGGACACTAAGGATGTTAAATATGTTACATTTATTTTAAATCCTGTAAAAAAACAAACAAAAATACTCTTCTTTAATAGTAGTAAAACAAATGAGTTTAATGAAAAGAAGCCTATTTTGGGTAAATGCAAAATTTGATTGCTTGCTTCCTCAGTTTACCATCCTAAAAAGATAACCCCAGAATCATTTGTTGTTCTGTCTCAAGGCATCGGATTCAGCTTCTGTTTTGGAATTGCATGACATGCATGTCTACTGAAGACAGGAAAGGAAATGTGTCTGCAGTGGGAAGGATGGGGGGGGACTTAATTAGGCATGAAAGACATCAGATGACCTCTGGTGTTTTCTGTTGTGGTGCCAATCAAACATCTGTCAGCCTGAAGCTCAAGGACGTTGTCCAAACAACCGAGCGCAGTCCTTCATGCTCAGATTCACCCTGAAACAGTTTACACTGCTGTCTAAAATCAACATGACTACGTTTACAATAACTGGAGGAGAAACCGTACAGCTCTGTGAATGAGTATTTGCCCCCTTACAGATGTCCGCTCTTCCTTTTTTTTTTTGTCAGCCATTGATAATCAGACAAAGATCAACTGTAGTGAAAAAATTGTTACATTTAATTAAAAAAAATTATAATTTTATTTGACATGGATTATAACACAAAACTACTTGAGACAATCCTGCTGTGGACAGAAGAGTAAATGCAAGTCGTGTCTTCAAAAGCTTAGAACGACTTTAAATGAAAGAAAAGGTGACAGTGTAAAACATCTTCCCCAAATAACATTAAAAACAAATATGAACTCCTAAACAAAACCATGGCTGCTATACAGCGGCTGGATTAAGAAAACAAAGTGCCATAATCAATCAGAAATCTACTGTGACTCGTCCCTCAGCATTATAGCTACCTGGCATGCATGCCCTCACTCTGATTGGTCTCAAGGTGCGCCACTCAGGCAGAACCAGGTTACTGATTGGTTATTAGGCCTCAGTGGTTCTTTTGAAGCAGATCGATGGCTGCGGCCGAGCGTGGGCTTGTTCTCCGACTCTTTTGACCTCCCTCCCTCTATCTCTGTCTCACACACCAGGAGTCAGAAATTAAAAAACAGCCTCCTACCAGAGTCATTGTTCTCTGAATCCATCTTGTTGGAGGTGAAGCAGCAAACGGCCTCCCAGGTGGACTACGACTCCTCTGCCTTTTTTTCCCTTTCCCAGCGTCCACCCTCTCTCCCCCACTGCCTCTCTCTCTCTCGCTCTCTCCCACCCTCCTACCTCAGACACCGGCAGTCATCACTGACCTTGCGGTGTTTGTGTCTCCCCTCGCCGACAGCAGCAGCACCGGCAGCTCTGCAGAGACCAGTGAGTGCAATTAAAGCATTCCCAAATTCTGTAATGATTCCTTTGAGAGGCAAACACAGTAAACGAACACTGATGAGGAGCTTGTTTGCTTGGATTCTGTCAGTAAACAGCATTTCTATCCACCTGATTGGAGCATACTTATGCAGATTTACTGAAACGACCTGCTGATGAAGGGTTTCAGTATTTTAGATCACGGAATATCCTTTATTATGTGTGAAAGTATGTGTGGGCCTCTGTGGTTGTGTAACACAAAAGCCCTCGATCCATCTTAAGGCCAATTTTAAATCTCACATATGAGGGGGGTTTCAGTCTCCTACTTTCAAAGCATATGTAGGCCTTCAAAAGGATGGGGACCCGTTCGTTTCTTCTTGATGCTGAAAGTTTCTTTCTTTAGATAGAAAACTTTGAACCAATCTAACTGGATGATCTAGTTGAATTGTCTGTGAAGTGCTTTGAGATTATGTGTTGTGAATTGGTGCTACATTAATAAGCTGAAAATTTCGTAGCTTCCAATTCTCTACTTGGTTTTTCAGAACTGATTACAGGTTCTCAACCGTAGGGATGTCCCAATCAACTTTTGATAACATAAATCAATCCACAGCAACAAAAATAAATTGAAGAGAGAAAACCTCAATATTTAGTTTATAAGGTTTAACCTATTGGTTAATAATTAACCTGGCATAAGCCAGAGTGATGATTAAAGCTCCTATTGAATTCTACACTGTAACCATCTGGAAAGGCTCCAGTAGATAGTTTTGGCAAACAGGGAGGGACTTTCAGTACAATTCCTCGAGCTGATTGGATAAATCCCTAAGTGGCATTTGCCTCCCATGTCAAGTTTTAGCCACAGCAGAAGCAGCTGTGATGATCACATTCTTGACTTGTTTCACAATAAGCAGAGTAAACTCTAAAATCAAAATCTTACTGAGCTAAAACCGGTCGGGGGTAATGCGCAAACATATTCCCATCTACAAAGGCAAAAATCGCATCCTTTCGCTCATTTTTCAAGCAAAAATTAGAGGTCATTCCAGCCTCTTCTGCTTCTGGTTGACATGCTGACGTTATACATGTCACAGCAGGTTATTGGTCCGAAAACTTCTCTGCATCGAGGCTAACGCATCTGTAACCTTCTGGCAAGGTGTATTTTCAGGAGTTTTGGAATTCTCAAATCTCATGAGAATTGGTCTGGCAATGATAGATAATAATACCTGGGTCAGTGGTTCTCATTTCCATGGTTGTTGATAGCTAAAAAAAAAGCTAAAAAACCACTTCATGAAGTATTCTTCACACTAGACAGCGAGTATTAAAATTATGTATGATTTATTCAGATATATGGGGGGGAGACGGTGGTGTCGGGTGCAGGATTTTGCCCTACAACCAAAAGTTGTTGGTTGTTAGCACTCCAAAGGACTTGTGGTCCCACTGTGCGCTCTATCAACAGATGTTTTATGCTGCCAATGTAAACGTCATGCTTTAATTTGAACTTGACCCTTAAGTTTTCCTTAGACGACAGTAACTCATTTGCAGCTCTCTAGAGGTTAAGCTTACTGTGTGTGATGACAAAACCCCAAAAACCTGCCATCAATACTTTGCAATGGAGTCAACCGTTCGGTTTCACTCTACAGAAGTCTTCTTCTCTGCAGCTGATGTTAATTGTGGTTCTTCGACCAGTTATTCAAGTTGCAAAGTTATCAGCAGCAGGTTACTTCATTAAAATATGTCCTGGAGCTCACCGTAGCCAAACCAGGAAGGCAAAGACTTTAGCACAAATGTAACTTTTACTACAGTCTGACCCTTTTACAGATTTAAAGTCTGCCTTTACTAATGAGTTTGGAAAAAAAAAAAACTAAGCATTTGACCCAAATATGAAATGGGTGCAAGTTTTTTTTTATTATGTTAAGGTCTTTCCATATAATTCTGCATTTGAATGCTCTGTGAAATAAGTGAATGGCAAGCCCACATTAAACAGCAACAAACTTTCAGTGCTTATGTCTGCATCTTTGAAAAGCTTTGGCCAAGACTAAATAAATCAGAAGCAGAACGGGGACTCTGTCTGCGTTGGAAGAAAAGGGTTCACAGTGTTCAATTTTTCATCCACAGATCTCTCAACAGCAACTCGCATCCAAAAAAGGACAAACAGCAGAGCTGAAGGGTCACATGGAGTCTTGAGAGAAACTGTTTTCTGAGAGGAGTCAAGTGAATTCAACATGGGTAGAAATCTGCTGTATGAAGGATTTATTTCATTACTAGGCAAAGCAAAGCCCTGAGTTAAAAAGTTTGTCACTGACATCCTGTCGATGGAAATAATTTACCAAAAAATACACTTTTCTAAAAAAAAAATGAGTGGTAAAATACAGAAGTTCCGATTTTGTTAAAGGGTTTTTCAGACTGTGCACTTCCCTCAGTAAATGTTAACAGGTCAGACTGACACGCAGCTGAAATTCAGGCATTTACCTCCGACGTGGGGGTGTAAATGTCACCGGTCTCCTCACATCATGGAGCTGCACTTCAGCTGAACAAGCCAAACGAAAGGTAAAACCTCGTATTTGGTTTATATGGAAAGAGTGTGTTCCTCCAGCAGATGTTTGGACCATTCCTCATATATTTAGGCTTGATAGAATTGAGCCATTCCTACAACTGAAATGTAGTTCTGCATGCTTTGGACTGGTAAAAACAAAGATAAGTTCAGGGGATCGAAGATGCCTTTGGTTACAAAAATACAAAGATTCATGATATGGAAACTTAGGTATTCTCTGAGCTTCACCAATGGTTGCACTGACTGTTTTCTGACAGCCTGTTTCAACCACTTGTGCTTATTTAAGACATCCCTTCATCGCTTCTTTCTCCTTTAATCCCCAGTCAGCCTGGGCAATGGCTGTTCACACTGAGCCTGGTTCTGCTCGAGCTTTCTTCCTGTTAAAAGGGAGTTTTTTCTCTCCACTGTAGCTGGGTGCATGCTCTGTGTGAGGGATTGCTGAAGAGGCAAAAAATAATACAAGCGAAAATGGTCGCTGCAAGCTCATCCAGGAGGAGCATGTCCTGCAAGCTATTGACTCGATGCAACCAGCTGATTTTCTTTGATTGAAACTTGAATGGTCTTTGTAAAGTGCCTTGATATGACGTGTTTGAATTTGCCCGCTAAAAAATCATGACCTGAATTGAATCTTTAAAAAACACCCCAACCACATTTAATGATCTGTAATGGTACCAACAACTGAATCGATTACCTAATAGCATTTTTCACAGTCTTACCGATCGTAGAATGAGGCTGTTTGTGCAGGGGTGATCTATCTACCAGGTGATTTTTTGTTCCTTCAGGATTAAAATCAACACCCCTGCAAGTAGTTCTCTACTCAGCCTGAAGGTGCCAGCAGTTTGCAGTTTTTACTAGTTTTTACTTTGACACTTTAACATTGCTATATTAACCAAAAGCTGAATACAAAAATGTAGCGAAAAATAATTCAATAAGAGGACTAATACAGAATGTTTGTTCTTTTATGAATAAGTTTGAAGGTTTTATAGGTGAGAGCTTGTCTCTGCAGTCAGATAGGAGTTGTCTCTAAGGACATAAAAGATTGCTTAACCCATTTAAATTATATATTTTATAAACATAAGTTCATTTCAGCAGCACATATAATAAAAAGCACATAGCTTCATCATCAAGGCACCTAATGAAAATCTGGTCTGTATTCAGTGATTCATTTGGAAAACATAAATGTTGTATGCATCCATTTTCCTTATTTTTTTATTTTGTTCAGTATAGATTGACAATAAAACTGACCCATGCCTGACCACCCCTATGAAGATTTTCTGGAACCGCCCCTGGTCAGGCCCCATGGTTATGTGGCCACCTCTGGAAACCCTTTAACCATCCCAGTAAAAATTTCCTAGAACCGCCACTGCATTTGTGATATCAGACATGATAAAGCAACCCCAAGTGTTTTTTTTTTTTCAAATGCATCATCTTTAGTTGAGATTTTAGAAGATAATTTTGACCTCACAACCTGCAAAAACCATCACCATCAATAGTACTCGGCGTACAGCAGCCAAGCAGGTAAGGCTAGGTACTGTAAGGTAAACGTGTCATACTGATTGCTCCATCAGCCTTGTGGAGAAGTCTCTGCTTTTAATCAACAGAACAGCCATACTAATACAAGGCTTTGTCTATTTATTTACTTTGCTGAAAACAATAAATAAATACAGCAGAGGATTTGAGTAAAAACTTCTAGAAAACCTAAGGCAATCTTCAGTTAACCTGACAACAGCCAGATGCATGTCTCGCTCCGCCTAGCTCCACTCACATACATCTGGGAATCCGCTCATTGAAAGTGATTTCCCCAACCGAATTTATGGTCTGTCCAATCAGGACGCAGGGCAGGTGTGCCCTGGAGTGGAGAAGCGACCGTGAGATTCCAACAACAATGGCGGCTCGCATTGAGGAAGCANATGTTTTCGCCCTTCTCCCGACCGGATTTGGCAAGAGCTTGATCTACCAAATGGCTCCTCCTATATATATATATATATATATATATATATATATATATATATATATATATATATATATATATATATATAGTCATGTTAAAATTGCAGTCTTTGTTAAACTGAGAAGACATTTTCAAGTGCTTAAATAAAGCTCTAAAATACGGTACTTAACAGCTAGTAGAGACTAAAAATTGAAATACTTAGAAAGTAAACATTTCAGACACAAAATGAGTCTAAAAAAGTTTTCAAAGCTCAAAAATGTATCATTAGTTCTTTATATATCTACTTTCTTTTCTAAGAACTCAGAATGTCGATCCATATATTAAGTTTCCCCTAATCCTTTTCAGTCCAAACCATCTTCTCTCATATATACCTGAAGATTTATCAGCACTTTTTTAACAGTCTGAGCAACAACCACCAGGTGCTGTACTGCAAATAGTTAACATGTTCCTGAACACAACGCCTTTCCAGCCTTCCTGATGGTGAACCAAAAGCGGCCAAGAAAGGAGTAAATCCTTGCAGAAGGTGCTGAAAAGCAACAAGCTGAGCGGCACAAGCACACAGAGATAAAAAGCTCTCCGCTCTGCAAAGACGCAACTGGTGGAGGAAAAACAGAGGGAGGCCGATACTGCTTTGAAGTTATATTTAGGCCAAAATCCTTCTTTGCAGAACAAACCGTCTTATTCTATGAATAATAATCAGAGGCAACAACTGAGGGAGGAACCGTCCTCAGAGCACAGGAAGCCGCTCTGCATTTACGATCAGCCGGCGTAGCGTCAGAACATCGCTTTTGATCCGGTATGATTCCTTCTGCATCTGTAGAGACTCCTTCTCCACCTGGGACACAGATGCATGAATGCAACTTTGAAGATGTACAGCCGGTACATCTTGATTTAGGTCACACTTTCAACAACTACAACCAAGATACATGTGAGAGAAAGGGGAGTTCAGTCAAGTTATTGGTTTACTGCAAATCCAAAAGGCAAAAAGTCTTATTTAGGTCTACTTTGGGGGAAAAAAATAAATAAACACTTTCTCTGGAAGCAGATCACTCTTTGCAATGCTCTGGGTTAGGTCTCCATCCAATACAAAGAAAAACAAAGGGTCTCCCAGCAGGAATGCTTCCATGCACCCATCTCCACTTATCACAATGTTCCTATCAGGGTCCTTATTCTGCAGAGATGGGAATAAGTCATTGTTTTTTTTTTTTTTTTCAAATGTCTGTTTTTCACTAAACTCATTTTACAGTTAAAGGCATACTATGCAAAAAAATTTCAGTTAATTAATGTGTTCCATAACGTTTTGGATGATTAAATGAGTCATTTCAGGTTGAACAAAGGTTTTCTCGGCCGCCCTGGTGGTCTGTAGGGGAAATACCATACTTGCAATTGCAGGAGCCCTCGGCCCGCACCCACAGGCTCAGAAGTCTCGTGCATCGCGAGAGTCTGTCTTGCTTTACGGCAAGAACTGCTACACGCCCCCAGTGAAAGACATGCTCGTTGCTAGCGCAGTGGCAATATTTGTGTAGTTATCATGGCAGGAACCAGCGAGAATTTTCGAACTCGAAAATTTGAACAAAATAGTCACTTACCGCAGTAGACATGGTGATTCGTTGCGTTCGCCTGTCTGCTAAGCTCAAAACAACCGCGCCTGGCTTGACAGAGAAACCAGGAGAACAGCTGAGCATATTTACGACAGTGCACTTTTACTTTCGCCCTCTGGGCATAGTATACCTATAACATCTTTTGTTAATGCAAGCTGATAAGGTAATGGTATATTAAAGGTAAAGTTTAAATTCAAAAAGCTTTTTAATTGTAAAATTAGATCTAACAAGGACATTACTGTGTATTGAAAAGAAAAACAGTAAGAGTTTGAATGTTCCTAATTCAACAAGTGAGTGAGGCACCGGAGCTGAATGTCCTTACAAAATGAAATAGTGAATTTCTCATTTTGTGGTCAGGTATCAATGGCAACAATCACATGGTGTATATGAAAAAAAAAAAAAAACATGTGCCTAAGAGAGCATCAGAATCTTGTTGGGAGCCCATTACCCTTGCAAAAAATCTAATTGATTAAAACCTTAGCACTGAATTGTGACCGATGGGGTCTCATGATAATACCACCATGGCTAAACAAACACTCAACTGGCGCCCTGGATGTCTCATCCAAAAAGCATCTATCACTTTATGCATTACGCTCAGCTTATACTTCCTTTTGCTGCTCTTATACTTTCACAATTAAAATATTTCACGACTGTGATCACTTGATATGCTCTCTTTAGCACTGTCAGCTGTGCTTGTCTTTTTATTCTTAAAAAAATACTGTGTATTGTTAGGTTTATATTCCAATTTTTTATTTCCTGAATAGTTTATATTTGGATAATGCTTATTATGCCCCCACAACACTTACACCACCTTAATGTGTAGAAGCATCAAAAATGAAGCAACAGGCACTTTATTGCTGTTCAAATCGCTGCTTGAACGAAGCATCACACTTTCTGATTGTTTGAATTAACCTATGAAACATAATATTGTACCTGAAAATGATCTCATGTCATCATTATGACATTTCCACCTTTAGTCAAGCACGCATACTTCCCATATTCAGGACAAAAGTAGTGTTGTAACAAAGACTAAAAAAGTTAGCTGCATTCCAACCTCAAAAAAGAGGGAAATAGTGTTTCAGAGAGTAAATTTCAACATTTTCCAGGGGAAGTGGACGCCCCTATGCTGAGCAAAGCCTAGAGATATGACACACCAAGGTCTGCACCCTATGAAATATTCTTAGCCCAAAGCCTGACAGTAACTGTAAGCCTTCTCCTTTGTAAAGATTAGCTTAGGAGTCTCTTTGCTGCCAAGCACCTAACCAATATAACCAACAGGCTTCTGCAGCCCTCGGTGGTTACTGAGGAGGTCATGGATTCATCTCAATGTTGGGGGGGATATTTCAAACTTTCAGGGCAGGGTTATTTACTGAACAAGTTTGGGAACCACTGATCTAGAACACCTTTTCCGGTGCTCGTTTATCTGGATGTAACAGCTTTTCGTCAACATTTACGTTCTATTCTTTATAGTTGTACTAACAAAGAAGAAAATAAAAAGGCTAAACTACAGGTAAACATGCAATACTGTTAGTAAATGCAACACCCTCACGGATAGACTCTACTCTCCTTCCTCACACCTTCCACCATTTTGCTATTCTGTTTTTTTTTACAAGACTGTAATGTTCACCTGCACTCCTGACTGTTTCTATTGTAACAACTGTTTACATGCATCTTGCACTACTCACCTTGACTGAATATTGATTTGCACTGCCGACTGCTTATATTTGCACTGTCAACTGTTTATTCACAGCACCAATTGTTTACATATACATTTGCAATAACGTACTTTAACAGTAATAGGCAATTACCTTCCACTGCACTTTAATTTAGACAGCTCCTGTCCAAACTTTATTCATTTTATAGTAAAACCCATCTGTATATATGCTATTGTACATAACTGTAAAAACCCTTTTTATAGTAATATCCACCTGTATATTATATTCGGTAATTATCCAGCTGTAAATTTAGTTAATAAAACTAGTTATATATATATATATATATTATATTCATCTATTAGTAAGATTCCGTTTATACTGGTATCCATCTCTATACTTATTCAGTAGAAACCCATGTCCTGTATTTATGGAATTATTATTTATCCTGCACTTGCTGCTATTGCACTTCTGGTTAGACCTAAACTGCATTTCTTACCTTGTACCTGTACCTGTGTAATGACAACAAAGTTGAATCTAATCTAATCTAATCTAAAATTGAAAAAAACCCACAATATTTCTGCACAAAGAGTTCCTTGCTCCTTGCAAATATGGACTGTGGAGTAAAAAATGTTGAGGTATGTCTGTTCTTAGCCTCACAGGCTCCAAACGAAGGCCATGCGAGATAAGAATAAGTTACACAGCCTCCTTCATGGCACGAAGAGGGGGACTGTTGTTTTGAGAAGATCCGTCTGGCCAGTGAAAGATATATCAACCTACAGGGAATGGCTCTGATGAACTCAAGTTGTTTTGCTTTAATGTTCAAGTGTGGGAAAGTTTTTCATACATGGGGTGGGTTTGGGGGGGTGTTAGGAAATTTTAAGGTATAAATATATGTGCTGACGTTGCCTCAGTCAGAGCTAGCGGTGTAAATAATAATCGTTTTGTATCGATTCATCGATCCAACGGCCGACGATTTGATGCATCGACACGTTTGCAAGAGTATCAATACATGTTTGTTTATTTTTACTCCAGTTTATTTTTATCCATTTGCTCCTGGACGCAATTCTGACTCCGCTGCTGTGGTGGCGCTAAACCCATTTTGCCCTCCTACCGCCCTTCCTTTAGCCACTACCTTCTTCCCGCATGCACACACACAGTTGCCTAAACAGTAGGCAAGACAGACATGGCGGAGGAAAAAGAAGATGATGTATTCTTGAGTATTGAAAATAATCGAAATGTTGGGTCAGGTAATCGATACTGAATCGAATCGCCATGATGGGTGTGATTTATAACTTTGAACCTTTTTTCTTGCAAGAAATGCCTCTGTCTCAGCTTCCTGACTCCACAGGACCTAAAAACATTATTAGATTATCTAGCCACTGAAAGAAAAAAATATTTATTTCAAAAAAATCTTTTTATGAAAAGTTGAACAGTTTTATTTTCTTATTGACCTTCTCTACTGGCCTTCTGCTCTAGAGAGCCCGAAGATATAAACTCTATGAAATCATTGCACTCTAAGAATTTCTTTGGGGTATTATATTGCGGTCATGATAAACTTTTTAGATAATATGCGTCTCCGAATGTTATTCTTAGTCACTTTCTGCAGAGATGAGCCGCTAAGATGGATCTGAAGCGTGCTTCTCCATTACATCAACTTCTTTCAACAGTCTGCCTCTTAAACCAATCAGCGATCAATACTATCGTCGTCACATTACCACTAATGCTATCAGCAGTTTACCATAGGGAGTGATTATCTGACAGACATGAGACCCACTGGGATGCAGAAACCTTGCAACTGCAGAGAGGATCCAGACACATCAGAGGTCTGAAATATCACCATCCACTACTGCTACCAAACTAAGATACTCTGTCCACAGAGAGATGCTGCTTTGGCTCCTGATTCCTGTTTGCCATCCGACTCGACTCTGGAGGCATATGGGAATTAACAGGAGAAACATTCCCCATTAAGCAGCAGCTGGTTTCCTGTCAGAGCAGAGGTAAAAGACGAGCGAGGTTTGAAGTCCAGCGTTTCCCAGAATAGCGGCAGACATGATAGCACGCATGCACCCTCTGAAGGCCAGGGTCGCTCCGGTTTAATGCAAAGATCCATCCGGAACAGGTTGAGGATTCAAAGAGAGTAAAAGCAGAACAGAAACGGATGAAGGAGAATAACAGGGATAGAACTTGAAATTAAAATCTTTGATATGAGGTGAAAAATGACATAGATGCTTTCAAAAACTAGCTTAGACGTATTTCAGTCATTTTCTGTGAAAGGTGACCTTCATTCTGAGGGAAACAAATTCAAGCTGTGAAACATTCCTGTAAAACAACCATGTTCTAAAAATGAAATATAAACATGAAATTCAACCTAATAGAAGCATTTTTGTTTAAAGACAAAATGAAGAAAATCACAACCTGCAGAGCACATGTCAAACTCGAGGCCACCGGCCCAAAAGCAGCAAGTCACGGCAAGTTATTCGGCTCTCAAAAACAAAAAAGGACATATTATGTACTACAGCAGATATGTGTTCTCTTTTAAACCGTAAATAATGCGAGTACGCTTATAAAAGCAGAGCAGTGTGTTCTCTGTTAATACAATAATGAAATAAAGGTTTCATTTAATCAGTACATCTGCAACCTTCCCTTTTAAAGACCCGAGGATCACAGAGGTGCCCAGAATGGCAGCCTAGTGGTTAGAGCATAGAGCTTGGAATCCTGAGGTTGCGAGTTTGAAACCCTCTCCCACAGACTGCCACTCTGGCTTCCTGAGCAAAGACCATACTGCTCCCTGGGTACCGCAAATGGCAGCCCACTGTTACGCAAGAGGAGGGGGAAAAAAGAATAAAAGACAACTGACACTCCTGCAGTAGATGATGTCATTCTAGGATCACATCAACTAGATTTATACAGTTGAAAAAATATTTGTTCTGCAGAGTTTTTTTTTTTTTGGCTGGATGCTGCAAAGACAATCCACATTCTGGCTGATTTCCTTTTAGTGAGGAAACTCTTCACTCCTTAGTGAACAGATGAAGTTCTACTGCATGCATGTCAGCAGGGCTGCTGTCCTTCATATTTTTAGCATGTTCCTGCTTTTTATTAATCTTGTTCAAGTAAAGTATGAGCAAACATCTACATCAAGAGACAACATCCATGCCTAGATTTTGTGAAATAAATACAGGTCAGCCAGATTAGATGGAGATTCTAAACTGAATTTATGTCTGGACTTTGACCGTTCCAACACATCAGGCTGTGAGTTCAGATCCCCTCACACCATGATGCTGCCACTACAGAGTATCACCACATGGACGGTGTGCTCAGGGGGAGGAGCAGTGCTAGTTCTTCTCCCCCATCAGCTAAGACGTTCCTTTCTGCTCATGTTTGAACCATTTCTGCCATTAGTAACTTTGGCAGAGTGGAGGTTTTAGGGATGTTCCTTTGGCAATGCAGTGTAGGTGTAACTGAAAACAGAGAGAAAGCAATAACAAACCAAAGCCACATGTTCAAACAGAACATGCTCAGCAGAACGGCTGATTAAGTTTCCCTCTGAGACAAAGAGGAATCACAGAAAGTAGAAAATCCCAGTTCCCAACTCAGGAGCAAGCATTGTTATAAAGAGACATGATGAGTAATCATGTTCCGCAAAGAAAGAGTAGGAACCAAAGCATTAGTTCCACTTCCAACCTGAGAACAATCACAGATACATAACAGTTAAATCCGGGTCAGCATCCAGCAGAAAGACATAGAGGCTTGAGGTGAGGTTCTGAACCAGTCTAAAATGTATGAACACACTGAATTATAGATCTTAGTTATAAATGTTAATAATGTTATAATGATGCTTTGAGCTGCAAAGCATCATTCTACCTTTGGTTTTTGCTTGTGAGTAGGTGAAACAAAGAAATAAACATTTTAAACTGCTCTACACACCCATGGGTTTGTTAATATGCATTATGATGTCATATTGAAAGTTTCTATCTAAATCAACCAAAAGAAAGTCTGCAGAGAGATTAAAAGGTGTTTAAATCCAATTTGATGCATAAAATGTTTAAAAAGAATAAGGAGATAGTCTTTCCTCTTTCAGAAGAAACTATAACAAGCTGCTGCTTAGCTTGCCTAGCAGCATGGAGGTTGTCTGCTTTTAGAGCTAACTTTTAGAAAAGATGAAAACCTGTGTAAACTTAAATCACGATGCAGGAATCCATATTTCAGGCGTCTTATTTTACATTCATGCTTCAACTTCTCTGATGCACCTTATTGCTCCTCAGATCTTTCTTTCTGTGTGAATGCCAAACTTAAAAAGCTGAACTTTGCACACATCCTTGAATCCTGCCTGGTCTGGATGGGCGTCTCTTAAAGAGACACCTGTACAGCTTCAGTCAAACACACATTAAAAACCCGGCTGTCACGGTTCAGAGAGCTGGTTTGGATCTCAGGTCAATCAGTGATGTCTGCTGCTGAAGCAGTCTGAACACGTAAACCCAGTTAAAATATCTAGACAAACGGTCAGTTTGCATCCTTTCATGTAAACCCTTAAATTTCCTTCCTCTAAATATCTACTTTTCCCCCCTTTTGGGGGCCTTAATAAGACCCCGTTGGATAAAACAAGCATAAAAGCCTAAACATACTCTGCTCTTCCTAATTTCTATTCCTTTTAAGGATGAAAAAAGGGAAGATGAGAAGCTCTCCGCTGTCTTCTGTTAAAGTGACCCATTTGTTAAATTTCCTCAGAGAGCCCAGCGGGTCCCTGCAGGGCTGATCCAGTCTTCCAAAGCCACTTCCATCAAACACACTAAAATCTATTAAATTCACTGAGCTTCACGACCTGCAGATGTCTTTATGTTTTCATAAAGTTCCTAAAACAGGCAGACCAGACGCAGAAACAGAAATATGTTTAAAGAGCAAAAACAAGCAAACTGAGACAGTTAAAGATGTCCTAAACATCCTCCAGTGTTCATGCACATGCAATGATTCACAATGATAAATGTCAAGGAAAAACACACACAGGTGGTGCAAAAATCTGCTGTTTAAGATGAAAGCTTGACTAATTCCTGGATTGCTCTTATTTTAAATAGTTTAATTATTATTTTAAAAAGTCATAAAAAATGGTGTGTGAGCATCTGCTTAGCAAAAAAAAAATTTTTATGCCAGTAGGAAGTGTTTTTCCAAATGGATGTAAATTAAATTAGTTTCTTTAATTAAAAGAGCTTATTGCATTTAAAAAAAATCCAATCTGCAATCTAATGGGATTTTATTTCATCTTTCAAAATAAAAGTTTAACAACAGCTTCAGTTTTTAAGGCATTTGGTTTCATTTCTGTAATTGTATTATTATAGCTTATTTGTTGACTGTCTTACTATTTTCTTAATCAAAATATTATTTTATTTCCATGTTAAGAATTATTTGATATAGTCTGTATATTCATTACATTTGCTTGTTTTTTTTAACCTTACTGGTTTTGATTTAAAGATTACTTATTTCTTATCTTATCTTAGAACAGGATATAGAAAAAAATTAAATTAAAACATATTAATTTTGTTGTAGTACATAATTATACAGTTTTTAAATTGTGTATTTTTCTATATTTTCAGTACTTTTAAAAATAAAATTGGCATCTTGATTGTATTGCAAGTATTCAAAATGTTTTACAGTGTACTGATATTTTGATTATATTATTTAAAAAAAAAACATTTTTTGTTTTATATTTGCTTTTATCTTTTAACAAATGTTGCTTTAATTATTTTGCTGTTAAAATACAAATAAGTAAATACATAATGAAAATTTATTTTGTTTTTCACTCTTTAATCTGAAGGATTATTATGTGTTTTTGGTTACATTTGCATTTCCTTCTACTACTTTTAATATTTGCTGGACAACTTTATTCATAAGGAAGATACTGTCAGGTTATTAAACAACTTTTTAAGACCAATTTCTAGGATAGATAATGGATCAGTGCATTCAGTGAAACAAAGCAGACAAGTGACCTTGGCAGACACTATGGTTATTACTGCTAATCTAATCTATTATATCACCTTCAGTTAACATTTTATGAGTCTACCTGCTGAAGATTAAGTAAAGACCAGTACTTCAGCCTCTAGGGGCCCATGGTGGGACCCCGACCCAGGAACCCCCTGCATTGTCTCTGTGTCCATCACAGACAACAGGTATCCCACAGTCCTTGAACGCACCACTAGAGTTATAACTTAAGCCATGGCGGCGTTGGCACAATTGGCTCAATAAACACAACAGTTTCAGTCACGAACACCCTTCATTCAGCATGCCCGCTCAGACACCCACGGAACACGGTCACTGCCCCACGGCCACGCAGCTTACCGGCTGGCATTGTGGAGCTAAAGCACCGCAGACTGTTCCAGCCGAGCCCCGTCAGTTAGCCTCCATGTAGCTTCTCCCCCGCCGCTCCGCTTCACCTGCTATCCGGATGCAGAGTCTCTGTTAGCCGCTGACCACCTGTTCAGAGTCGATAAACAGAAATCACCTGACTGACACCCAGACAGACAGCTCCGTTCAGGGCTGAAAGCTGACCGCTGACACACGGAGCTACAGCCCCATTAACAGTCCTCCTCCCCGGGAGGGTTTCACCAAGCTGCCGCTGCAACACGGCGGGGCTTTAACGCACACTTTAGCGGTAAATGGAGCCCAGGGAAGGACGTACCTGTAGGTAAACAGCAGCAGATTAGCTCCCACACAACACCGCTCTGCTTCCTGCTTTAAGGAGACACAACACGGAAGTGAGACGCTGCGGCGGAGCCAAACAAACCAAAACATATGCGGTCTGAGCAGCCAGAGAGGCGGCCAATTATAGCAGCCTGAGGCAAGGTGTGTCTGCAGAGATATGTCCTCTAAAGAGGGACACGTT
>NW_015150623.1:584403-584867 GCF_000732505.1 Cyprinodon variegatus
TGCAGAGATATGTCCTCTAAAGGGGGACAGATTCATAATCAGCTGCTGTCTCTGCAGAGATATGTCCTCTAAAGGGGGACAGATTCATAATCAGCTGCTGTCTCTGCAGAGATATGTCCTCTAAAGGGGGACAGATTCAGATTCAGCTGCAGTCTCTGCAGAGATATGTCCTCTAAAGGGGGACACATTCAGAATCTGATGGCGTCTCTGCAGTGATATGTCCTCTAAAGAGGAACACATTCACATTCCATTATGGCCCCTGTACTTAAAATAAAATACAATATACAGGACTGTCTCAGAAAATTAGACTATTGTGATAAAGTTCTTTATTTTCTGTAATGCAATCAAACATCATGAAATGTCATACATTCTGGATTCATTACAAATCAACTGAAACATTGCAAGCCTTTTATTGTTTTAATATAGCTGATTATGGCGTACAGCTGAAGAAAACCCAAATATCC
>NW_015150623.1:586391-610831 GCF_000732505.1 Cyprinodon variegatus
AAAACAGCCCCCCATCCTGTCCCTCCTTTTTAATTTCTTCTAAAACTCCCAATGGTTATCAGACTGCAGAGGGGTGCGACCAAAACACTCGGCACAACCCACGCCTCCAGGAGGAAGACCTGCATCCCAGGCGACAGGTAAACAACAACATCCAGCAGGGTTCAGTCCTAACCACAGCCCTGTGACGTCATCAAGAAGCCGCCCAGTCTAATAATCCCTGATTGACAGTGGAGATGCAAACGATCATGCTGTAATAACATGGAGGAAGCATTTAAGTTAACTTCTATCTCTACTTTTAAGCTATAAATAGGTACTTCTTTCTAACTTTTCGTGTACTTTTCTGACTGTTTATGTCCCCTTCATAAGGGACATAAGGTCTTTATAACTTGTTATAAATGCTAAAGAGCTTTAACTGCAGGCTTTAACATCATCAATAAAATCAACACAAATGACCCACAGATGGTAATTATCCTGAGCTGGTATGAAAACATCTCCCCAGGCTGATGTGTGAATGGATGTGAAAGTGCTCCGTTTGTGCTTTTTAAGCTCTTAAGGACCTCTGCTGCACCGTCCACTGGACTTTAGGCTGATTAAAGGCTTTGGCCCCCACAGATGGCATGCCAAGCGTGTTAAAGTCAAATGAGTGACAGCGGCCGGCGGCGCCTGATGGGGGAAAAAAAAAAAAAACAGTTAAAAAAAGGTTAAGGACATGATGTTAGAGTAATTACTCTAATGCATGAAACATCCACATGTGACTGCTGTGATTTGGGATTAAAAGGAAGCTGGAAGGGGTGTGGCTTATAGGGATGTTATAAACCAGTGACAGCAGGCGCATAAAACGGAGGGTCGCACTCAGGTACGCTTTGATCCAACTAAGTCATTAAAGTTTACCTTTTGCAGATTAGAAAGTGTTCCAAAGCTAGACCCCATGTGGCTGTTTGAACTGTTTGAAACAGCTCTTAAAAGCAAGGAAAAATGAAAAAGAACCAACCAATGACTTTGAACACATCAACAAATACCAGAAGCTTTAAGAAGCGATTAAAAAATAAAAATTCAGCACCAAACAGTACCTGAAATATCATTAGTTTTCAAAATGTGTTTTTTAAGCAAATAATATTCCTGAAAATCACATATTTTCAAACAAATAAAACTTTTGCTGTTTAAAATGCAACAGATTTCGTGTTGCCAAAAATATCTTGTGTTTTATTAAAAATTCATAAAATATTTGGAGAATTAAATTACTTTATTTAGCTGGACTTCTATCAAAATAGCTCTTTGTACCTCAGATATTTCGGACCCCTGCTCTAATCAGTTAGATGTGGGCTGAAAACTTCAAAAAGCAAAATCCAGGATCAGATGAACAACCTCAGCAGCCCTGCTCAGAGCTTCTTGTGGAAAATGATCCAGGAAAAATCAAAAACTTCAGCTTCCAGCAGAACACCATCCTCACCCCTACAGCACTGAGCTACAGATGGGCCTTTATTGTTTATCATTTAATATTATCGTGATAAGTTGCCTTTTATTATAGAATTTTTGATTTTTTTCTAAACAATAAGTTAGAGTCAGAGGTGAATAAAAACTCCAGAAATTGCCTGAATTGTCTGAATTTTTATTTTTTACTATTTTATTAATTTTGTTTAATTTTTCCCATTGGGGCATTTCTATGAGATGCATAGTGATATAAATCATACGGCTTCATGTAGCTTTATGTGTCCTGAAGAAACTGATTTTAAATGTGTATATTTATTCAGAGTATTATTTGCGGAGCCGTGATGGCTGTGGTAAGCAGTCACAGTCATAGAGTTAAGAAAGGCTGCAAAAGAAATAGTGTTTTTATTTGTCACTTTTATTGTTACCACGAAAAAAATCACACAATATTGGGATAAAATTTTAAGTGCATATTGATCAGCCCTATAAGGGACAAAAAATGACAAAAAAAAACACATTTTAAAAATTAATACACATAAATAAATTAGTACACATGTAATTTAACAATTGAATGAATAAATACATATATTAATGTATGAATATCATGTTTTTGTCATAAAAATGCACATTCTGCTTACTTTTTCCCTTGTATTCCACATATTTATGTATTAAGTTGTGTATTTTATCCAATTTGTGTGATATTTATGGGTTCATTTATTTATTTATTCCCATTTTTATGTGTCTGTATGTTAATGAGGTGTATGGTTCTAACATGTGTCTTCTGAGGATGGGTTAACTGGGAGAATCACACAATTCATACATGGATGCACATCAGTGAATAGTTTATATTTGCATGTATTTATTTGTATATTTATTTCTTTATAGAGTTATATTTGTTTTATTTTAAAATACATTTTTTGTTATCATTTTTCATTCCTCATACAGACCTATGTGGAGACATATAATCATCTGCAGAAATCTAACATTAGATCCTTAGTTTTCCAAACCAGACCCTCTCAGCTCCATGACTCTGCCTTCAGCTGCTGTCCTTAAGCCCCACAGACAGGATCACTGCCTGCTGACACGCCTTTTTCCTCTGCTATACAGACTACATATTTCTGCAGCTGCTCCAATGACAAAAACAAAAAATTTAATTGTGCCAAAGGTGATTTTGGTGAGAAAACACAACGTAGAAGTGTATTTTCAAGGTAAATTATCTATAATCTATTTGTTGCCAACATCAAGAAAGTAGTTTTACTGTATTTATTTTCCATTTTCACACCAGTTAGGGTTGTTGTGCCTGAGGCACTGGGTACCTCCTGGACAGATCCGTCACAGTATTTGTTCTGAATGAATTTAATGCATATAAATGTGTCTATCCTGGACAGTGCACCTCACAGGGAGCATATGGACAGCAGGTCCTCCTCTGTGGAAAAGAGGATTAATTTGACCGTCTGTGACATCCTGCCCTCTGCTTGCACACCTGAGCTGTGCTCCACAGACAGTGCTGATTTTAAAAAGGAACAGATGCTTATTTAGCATTTGCTGTCATGTGTAAATGTCAACAGTAATGGCAGCATTTCAAACTGCTGCATAGCAAGGAGGAGATTCTCATAAGAGCTGACAAAAAAAAGCAAAATGTCTGAGTGGTGAGGAAAAAGTTTATCCCAGCTGTGTTTTCCTATTTCTTTGTATTTCTTTGTCACACGTCAAGATATTAGGAAAACAATATGTGTAAATTAACCCCCCAGCCCTCACTGTGAGATTGTCTGTGGAGGGTCTCATGTTCTAAAAAAACAACAACTACAACTACCTCTATTTACAGCCAGATATACTCTTTTTTACTCTCATGAAAACACTTCAACAGGGCCCACCTGACAACAAAAAGCTCGAGCAAAAGATCATCAAAAGCCAAACATCCTGCAGTCCAATGAAATTCAGAACCAAGAGAGAAAAAAAAGTCTTTGGCATCTATCACTTCATCTATCAACACAGATCCCATGTTTTCCACTCCACAGATCCCTGCACCGAGCATATCAGCCAATACCCAACGATCAGATGCTGCTGTTGAAGGAATAAGCTCTACATCTTTCCATATCAGTAAAATAAAGTTATTAAATGATCAAAGATAAACAATTGACTTATTATTTTTATTAACAGATAAACACTAGCAGCAAAAAGAAATAGATAATACCTAAAAATAAGAGGTAACTAACTAAAAATCATATAAAGTGCACTAAAGTAGACATTTTAAAATGTAATATAAAATATAGCAGCTGCCTGAAACCTGTCTTATCCCCTTTAACTGTGCTGCCTTCTATCATACTAATAATAAAAATGAAATTAATTTTGGATCCACATATTCTGATATCTGAAACATCTAATTAGCCAACAACCGATCGGATTACAAGATTGGATCCAAAACTGTTTCTAAGACTTTGGGACTCCAGTGAAATACAGTAAGAGCCTTTATCTTGACGAATCATAACCCTCCAAGGTGGAGCCGACTGACAAAGAATACTCTGTGACGACTCATCCAGGAGGACAGGGAATAATCCAGAGAAATATCCAAAGCCCTCTAACACCGTTACTTAATCCCATCACTGCTTGTGGTAAACTTTAAATGAGACTTTTTATGGATATCTTTAACAAATCTCTTTCCTCCCTAAAGGCCAGATTGGTGCAGACTGATTGATATCTTATGGACAGAGTCTCCCACCTCAGCTGTAAATCTCTGCAGTCCATCCAGAGTGATTATGGACCTCTTGGTTGCATCTCTGATCAGTCTTCTCTTTGTTTGAGCTGAAAGTTTAGAGGAACGTCCAGGTCTTCCTTCATTATTATGGCTTGCACAGTCTTCCTTGGGATGTTAAGAGCTTTGGAAATCTTTTTGTATCTTGATCCAGCTTTAAACTTTTCCACAACTATTGAACCTGCCTGGTTTGTTCTTTGTTCTTCATGATGCTCTCTGCACTTTGAACGGACCTCTGAGACGATCACAGAGCAGGTCTATTTATACGGAGACTTGATTACACACAGGTGGATTTTATCATCATCATTTAGGTCAACATTGGACATTTCAGAGAAGTTCCTCGCCGAACTTCTGTAGAGAGTTTGCTACACTGAAAGTGACGGGGCCTATTAGTTTTGCAACCCCCCCCCCACTGTTCATTTTTTCATTTGTTAAAAAAGTTTATATTTATATTAAATATCCAATAAATTTAACTCTACTTCGTGATTGTGTCCCACTTTTTAATTCTTCACAAATAATTAAAATGTATGTCTTTATGTTTGAAGCTGATGTATGATGTACAGTAGGGCAGTGGGTAGCACTGCTGCCTTCCAGCAAGAAGGTTCTGGGTTCGATTCCCAGTCTGGTGTCTTTCTGCATGAAGTTTGCATGTTCTCCCTGAGCATGTGTGGGTTCTCTCCAGGTACTCTGGCTTATTCCCACATTTCTAAAACATGAATGTTAGGTTAATTGGCTTCTCTAAATTCTCCTTAGGTGTGAGTGTGTGTATGAATGGTTGTTTGTCTCCATGTTGTGCTGTGACAAACTGGCGACCTGTCCAGGGTGTCACCACCTCTCGCCCATAGACAGCTGGAAATAGGCACCAGCACCCCTCGCAACTCCAACAGGGATAAGCCTGATGGAAAATGGATGGATGGATGTTTGTAGCTTGAAATGTGGCAAAAGGTTCAGATATTTTCACAAAGCACTGTATATAAACACATCTTCCATTAAGCCCACATTTCTGTAATAAAAATATTTTTATTTGTCTGATCCTAAATCTTATTTTTTGGGATGCATATTGTTCAAATCCAGCTGCCAACATCATTTTTGTTTGCTATAAGTCAGAATAAATTTCCTTTCAGATCCAAAACAGAGTAAATAACAGGCTGGTACCACCAATACCCATACTTTATACTGTAATACTTCCTCCCACTGAAATTACCATTGATATATTTGATTAAATAAATAAGTAAATACCAGAATTAGTGCACCAAATGTTCAGTTTACTATATTAAACACTGATTGAACAGTTGTGGCAAATCAGACCGATTGTAAATAATATATGCATTTCATAAAATTTAGGTTTTTTTACCATCTACTATATTATTTTCAAATTTCACCATAGCTGTTTAAATCCAGTGTCTCTGTATAATTAATGAAAACTAGTCAATATAATTGTTCTTGAAATCGAGCCTTTCTGTGCCAGATGACACAGTAACGTTACTCCAAGTTGAAGCCATGCATGTTCTTGCTGAAGTGTGTATTTGTCTTGTAATAATGTTTCTTTCATAACATTTTTATAATACTGTTAAATATTACATGAATCTGCAGGTTGTTCGGCTGTTGAAGACAGTTATTTGGGATATTAACAGATAATTCACTGACACTGTGCACGTCAGAGATGTGACAAACTGTTAGATCTCTTGGCACAGTGTATAAATAAACTAAGAGTCTATTTTATTTTCACAGTTTTAAAGGTAACTTTCAGCGATGACTCTCCTCTATAAACAGTATGCGTGTGTCTGAACTGCTCCAAGAACATTATTTGGGGGGCTCATTCCAAATTCCTTATTCCCTACGCTGGTAACAGGAGCCCAGTATTGAAATCTGAACCATCTTCTCTGTCTGGTTCAGATGAAATTTGCCCTTAAACATTAAGACCAAATGTTTATTCATTTTCTTCAATGAGAAGTTATTTAACATGAGGTGAAAACCAGTGATAGGTTGCAGGCAAGGAAGTGAGGTGTAACAGCTGTCAGCTCCACATTTTCTCCTTCTGTACCTGGATTGTACCCACCTGAAGCACCGAATATAGACTCCCCCAGAGACCTCAGTCATGCCTTAACAGCAGCATCAAGGCGACTCTCTCTGCTCTTCTTTCCGCCTCATTCTAAGCGCTGCGTGTGCTGTGGTTTTACCTGTGGTGTTTCTGTGTTCCCACACACCTCACTGTTTTCCTACAAACATCACAGGTTTCTTCTTGACTGTTTGCAGAGCTAAAACAAATCCTGACGAGGCTTTTTTTTTACTGCGTCCTACATCTGAATGAGTGAGAGTGACAGAGCAGCGGGGGCTGTGGGAGCAAACTGTGCTTGGCATCAAGTACTGACGCATTATGCAATGAAGAAAAGGTAGTTCCCACTGAATGCTTGCATCTTATTTTTAAGGTGCATTACCTTTAAAAGGCACGAGTGTCGAGAGTACCATACCATACCAACTTTATTTATGAAGCACTTTATGCACCAGACAGGACCAAAGTGCTGTACACAATCATAAAATACAATGAAATTATAAAATAGAAAACTATAAAATACATATTAGTACACAAACAGAACAAAACAAAGGGAGGGTGTGTAAGAATGTAACAGCTCAGACAGATAATGAGGGGAAAGGCCATTAAGAGTTTTAAAAACAAATGAAATAATTTTAAAATCAATCCTAAAATGTGCTGACAGCCAGTGTAAGCCAGAGTATTAATATTTGGATTTTTTAGAATAGAATTAAGAGCTTAAAGTTCTGGTATCAAAATTGAGGTTCTGATCAACTAAAATAACTGGGTCTTCAACAGTTTGGGAAAGCTAGAAGAATAAGCGGGCTTTGAATGCATCATTAAGAAACACCTTAGCCACACCGCTTCCATCTCAGACATCATAATAAAACGGAACAGAAATTAGTTAGTCTGGATTAATAGGTTTATTAAATCTTCCAGATGCCCTAAGTTACCCACTGCCATTAGACTGCTGAATGTTGTGTAAAATGGGTTATTTTATTTATTTAAAAAAATATTAGAACTGTAAATATACAGTCATGTTTATTTTACTTTTTTTTAATGTATTTATTACGGTTTTCAAGGCTGCACTTGAAAAAAATTAAATTGTCTAGAGCTGTATGTGAGTATATATGTGAGTATGAAAAAGAAGCGCATAGTCAAGACTGTAATGAAGTGTTGGGTTCTGCATCATAGAGGGGCGGTCCTAACCCATCTGATGCCCTGGGTGAACTACCACTGCCTTGATATACACTATTCAAAAAAATGAAAGGAACACTTTGTAATCAGAGTATAACATCAAGTTAATTAAACTTCTGAGATATTGATTTGGTCAGGTAAGTAGCAGAGGGGGTTGTTAATCAGTTTCAGCTGTTTTGGTGTTAATGAAATTAACCCATCAGTATCTATGTCATTCAATTTTGTTGATCTTTGTTTTATTTTCCATTTTGTTTAAGCAGTCTTGAAGTACTCTCTGTTGCCCCGTTGTGCCTGTTTCCTTTCCCTTAGCTCCCTTCTAGTCACTTCTATCCATATCTGCTCCATATTAGCTAATTACCTCAGTCTTTGTTCTGTCTCCCATATTTACTACCCCTTCAGTGCTGGTTCCTTGCTGTTACTTGTCTAAACCATGTGTGTTTTTTTCCTGACGTCTCCTGGCTTTTCGGTTTGATTGTTGGACTTTGTTTCTGTTATCTTTTTGATTTAATGAAACCTGCAATAAATCCTCTGTGCCTCCGTCTTCTCTGCATTTGGGTCCTAAATCAACCTTCCACCCCACGTTGACATTATCCACATAAGAATCTTCTAATATAATTGGCTGAAAGGAAGTGGGAGATACCTTTACTTTAAAATCAGCATTGAAAGGCAGATTACAGTTTGTAAATGAACTCAGGGACAAAGAGATTAGCTCCGGAGACGTGTCTTGTTTTCAGATGAAACTGTTTGGCATAATGACCTTTGTGATGTACAGAGGTGGTTAGTTCACCAAAACAGTTTACTTTACCAAACAAGTTTATTATTGAGAAAAGGAAAAATTCAGCAATATCTTCAGAATCTAGACCAGAAAAGTTGATGTTTTTGAGCGTCCATCAGAAGGCTGTAATCTTAGGCACATAGAAAATATTTGGGCAGTAATGAGCAGGGTGTGTTATCAATGCGAGACCTGGCCCAGTCACACCAGTTCTGTAGGTAGCTGACCTGGCTACCTACAGTGTGGGTGTGTATAGATGTCTTCTTCTGATGGCAGGGTGTGACTGGCAAGATTGTCCTTGTAGATGGACCTCATTCAGGCCAATTAGGAGAAGCAATAACAGCAGTGCATCCCCTCAGGTAGTCCTCTCTAAAGCCTGATTTATACTCAGAAACCAGGTTGTCTGCTTGTGTGTCGCAGTGAATGCAAATGTGCCCCCGCCAGTGCCGCAGACACTCTGCTGCACCTCTCCCAAATTGTAAGTGACTGCAGACAGTGCCGCAGACAGGAGGCCTCCGATTGGACAAATCTACAATTTTTTCTGTCTATTTCCTGTTTGGTACCTTACCAGGTTGTTTTGTTTGTATGACCGCTATTGTGGAAAGCGACTCGTGAAGCTGGACCAGCTAGAAGAGCGAAGTGCGCGAGAACGCTGGGACCCTTTTTCCACCTGGATCGCCGCTCTTTTTTGCCCTCATGTCCCTCCATTGTCGCACAAACTTGCCCTCACTTCCTCACCGCCTTGGCCATATCTAGACCCACAGCTAGTTCATGATTGTCCCTCTTGCGTTGTGGTGTGGAATAACATAGCGCAGACCACGCTTCAATATTGGGTATAAATCAAAAATATTTGTGACAAGCTCACTGCAACACACTGCTGCGGGAGTATAACTGGCCCTTAAGTTGTAATCAGGCCTTCTTGATATTTGATGGATTCTATTTCATGCTCCATAGCTTAGGTTTCAGGCTGTAGTTCCAGGAACCTGCTTATCTTTAGTTCTCTGCCTCCTTGTTCCTTGGAGTTTACAGATAACCTCATTTCAGGAGCCCCTCATTGCTTCCTCCTACTTTGATCAGTAGCTGGGGTCTTCTCCTACCATACAACCAGATTCTGACACACATAACTCATTGCTCACCTACCTGCCATTTGTCCAGCTTTCCCTCCATCTATGATCTCAATCCCTTTGGATATTCTTACCTTCTCTTCTCTTCATACCGTCACTCAGTACGGTCCTGGAACCAGCTCACAAACCTACTCAAAAGGCTTCCTCTTTTCTGGTGTATCAATAAACAGTTTGAACTTCTTGTTGTAGTTGTTGCCTGCATGAAGGTCTCCCTGACAACAGTAGCCTGCGTGTTTATAGTAGTTCAGTGTGTGTCAAAATTTGGTTTCTGTGGTTATTACATGAAAGCCTCCCTTAACTTTGGACAAACAATGCCAGGGCAAGGACACCCTGTTCTTTGTGTAATTGTCTTACAGCATGATGCTATGCCATGTTTCTTAAGCCTGGTCCAAAAGCCTTGGTCCAGGATGGAAATCATGACTCAATATCACAGAGCCGTTATGGGAAGGAACCTATATGATAAGTGTGAATGCTTAGTTTGTAATTAGGATAATATAAGGGTGCAGTAATTAGCCAAGGGCTCTTGAACCAGGCTATCAAGGGCCCTAACGAGTCTTAAGAAGGAACCATTATCAGGCGGGGGTAAGATTTCATAACATCACACTCAACAGGGCAACACTTAAATCTGAAGCTTCTCTTATTTTAAATTATAAACGCCCTTCAGATGACGAGCAAAATACAATCAACCATACATCAAAGTTTCTGGTTGAAAAGACAGTGTGTGAAAAACTTCAAGAGGTTAATTTTTTAAAACTTGGATTCACTCTTAAAGGAGTTTTTTTAAATGTTTGCATTCAGTCCTGTATTCTCACCCCTTTTGCCACTTTTGAACCAATTATGAAAGAACAGTCCTCTGAGCAAAGGTCTGGTTTAAAAAGACTAGAAATTGATGCTTTCCAAATCCACTGTCATACTGTAGCTTGACCTTGATCCTGGTACTGTGAGCCTTCTGCATAAAGTCTTCACTACTGTTTATTGGCCTCACGATGCATTAAGCAAACAACTTAAAAGCAAATTTTAACTAGCTCCCCCCGATGGTATTACTAATTGCAGAAGAGGGACATTTTAGTTTTAGTTTAACATGAACAGAGTAAACAACATGCAGCAGGAAATTCAAACTTATTAGGGGAAAACTGTTCCCTGAACTTCAGTCTTTTTCTTTGTTCGGGAGGCAGTGATGTGCAACGACCCCCAGCTCAGTATTGATGATCCTAAACAGCAAAACCGTGAAGTCAATGAAACGCTCAGACAGTCGCAGCATTCTCATTACTTGGGAAATTGACTGCTGATTGTCTGGTTGCCGCTTTGGGATGTTTTGATGCAACAAGTCGGAACCAGTTTAGATGTAACTGAACAGATTGTATAGATGACATTCCTGAGGGCTTTTAAAACGAGCTTCAGCTCACTTTTAACCTAAAAGAAAATAACTGCATAAGAATGAAATAATCAGGAACCCAACTTTGTATTCAGAGACAACAGCCATGTTATCAGAGCTAGCCATAGGTCCCCCAAACCCATCGGGGGCTTCCCATAAATGCTTGAAATTTAGTGCAGGCCATCGATCTGAAAATTTTGTTTTGCACTTATCTATTTTTTTTTATATACATAGATTATATGTAGTTTAATCTTTACTGTGTGTTTCAGCTTATTTGTTCACAGATGTATATAAGCCAATTATGATGGCGTCCTCTCCTACATTCCATTAAATCATCAATTGAAACACTGCCAGTGGTGGCAATGGTTCAACAATGAGAAGGGGCCCTAATATCTTTCTGCTTAGGGCGCCATAGGACCTTGATAATGACCTGGATTTACCATACCAGATCTACAGCAGGGTGCTGCATTCAATGAATCTCCATAGTAACATGTTTCAATGCTTTGGATCGAGGAAGTGTATAACATGACAGCGAGAACATTCAGACCAGGTATGTTTTTTTAACCAGCCTCCATGTGGTGAATCCAAACCATCTCTAAGACCAACCTGAAAACAAAGGAACAAGAAAACAGGACAAAAGCTCCAACCTTCAGGAATTTCTAATGACTCATCTCCCCTCTAACACCTCTTTTTGTACCCATTAACAACTCTCCAACCTCTTATTTACTTCATCCATTCTCTGAATCCTGCAGGCTTATTGCGGTATTCCAAATTCTATCTAGCAATCTCAATTAGATATCTTTGGACTCCCTAAGTATGAAATCAAAATCATAAAACCACCCTTAAGGGGGGAAGCTCTGCATCCAGTTAAAAATAAAAAATCACTTTTTTCAGATAGAGGGTAAAAAGTTTTCTGTCTGTGCAAGTTTGGTTCATTATAAAAGCTGCAAACTTTGCCTGGACTTGAACAGGCAGAGCTGTGGAAGTATAAAGAACTTTGGGAACCAGACAGGGTTAGAATAAGTTCTACGTAATGAAAAGTCAGTATGAGTTACAAGAGAGGGTCGGAGCAGGGAAAATATTGGAAACTTACAGTTACAATCACTGTTGTTTGATGTTATAAGCAGTAAATCAACATTAAAATTGTGATATTGGGGACTTGTTAGTACATAAATGTTAAAATACATTTATGTCCTTGTGATTATAAATATTTCTGCATTAGAATGAAAAGAAAATGGCATAACATAATCCCCAATATGTGAAGATCATTTCACTTACATAGGCACTTACAATGCTTGTCTTACAAAGCACTTTCTTTTCATCGTTTTGAAGCCTACAAGGTACTTCACAGAACATCCTAAAAACTCATATGGTACTTTTCTTGAGAGTTACCCGTTTCCTTCTTAGAACTTAAAGCGTATTTTAGGTTTTGCAGGGAACATTCCTGGAACTTAAGTTAGTGGGTACTTTCCCTTGAATAAAATGGTAGGTTTTACAAGGTTAATATAGGGACTGACATTTATTACAAGATGGTTTGTAATCACTTAAGATGAGGATGACACAAAAATAATGCAACTCCTCTAACTTCTATGAACCATTCTATGATCTACCGTTCGTCTACCAAAAATAGGGCGAGTTTTATGTCATTTTAACAATCCACACAAAGTTACCAGTTACTTGTGCAGCAGATAAGCAATGATGAAATCCCGGTCTGTGTTTAAAAACATGATTAGATAACCTGTTTTCATGTAGATTCATGTGCTTTGCTGTCAGAAACACTATAAGAATTGAAAAGCTGACCAAGCATGCATATTGTTGTCGGTTTCATGTTGCGGAGTGGAGCCTCTAGATCCTACTATGATGCTGAACCTTTAGCAGTCTAATGAGAGAACTCTCATGGCCTGTTGCTGCTTGATGTGAAAGATGTCTCAGCTTCCTTTCCTCATCAGAAAGCTGAAGACAGCAGCGTCTAGAGGAAACAGCAAATTAGGAAGAATTATAACAGCCGTGTGAGCTGGGGTGCAAAAACCCCCAAAACATTTTAGTTTAGTGATGTTATCAGCTCAGATGAAGCTGTGGTAGAATCCATCTAATCTTCAGAATAATTGCTACTTGCTCCTCATGAATTATTGTTTATTGAATAAGGATTGCATGCAGGAAATAGAAAGAACTAAGACTAACCTGGTCTTAATGTCAGTAAATGCTTAGCTTGCTTACTGGAAAAGGCTGAGGGCAAGAAAGAGAAGAAGAGGATGACGGACTGAAGATGGTGAGAGATTAGCTTCTCTTTCATTGGATGACATCTGAAGAAAAAAAGAAGCTGCGATAACTCCTGTTAGTTAGCAAAGGTGAAGCGTCCTGATATGACCTAGAAGGGGTTTTACTTGCAGGTCTAATCAAGAACGCACACCTCCTAATGTGCACGGTTCATGTGTGCTTTGTGAATAAAGCCAATAAGTGAAGCTTTGTCCAACTTCTCACATGAACACATGAGGTGAAACTGATTATAATTAACTTGTATATATTGTTTTTAAAAGGTTTATGTTTAGATATTTTTCATCTTTCATCCTTTTTTTGGGACGGGGGGGAGTTTAGTGACAATCACTAAAGGAGTCTGACTGACAGACAAGTTTGACAAGTCAGCATGAGAAGACTGGTGACGTTACAGCTGACAAAGCAGGAGTCACAAAGCACTGAGAGCTAGAAATAAACCAACTCCCATCAATCAAAATGTTCGGGCGCCAAAAAAACTGAAAACAATGAGTCATCTTCCACAGAGGAAGAGGAGGGTAAAAAGGAAGAGGAGCATTGAAGCACTTTTCCTGCAGGAACACTGGTCCACAGTCATGATGTTTGTTTTCCATCCTATTGTATAATTTCAATTTTACCCCACATACTTAGCTAAAAAATCCTAACTTGATGCTTTCAAAGTATTCAGATTTATTCAAAGAAACGTCAGGCTGTTTTAAAGCAAAATGAAAAGAATTTACATTCCTTTGGAGACAAACCTGACCCAGTTAAACAGTTTCTGTCGGAAGGAATGGGTTGAAAGTTCCAGCAAACTATTGTGAGAAGCAATGACAGACACCCATAAAATCTGACCCATATAGGTATAAAGACGACTCTACTGAAAACTGAGGCAGTATGCGGACTTAACCCTTTGAAGAATAGTCTAAAAGTGTATTTTTTTCTGGCATTTAGGAAATAGGAATAATTCTATTTATTCCATTTCATGATAGGGGTTGCTGATTTAATATTATACAGCAGGGGTGGGGGTTGAGTATTTTTCACAGTATGTATAAAAATCAGATTTCAGCACTAAGCATATAAATTATTAGTTTGGTTAAAGATTGTAACTCCTGACTGCTGTAAACCAAGCAATTAAGAGCTTAAACAGCCTAAATGATTAAGCAAACCATTGTTTATAGTTATTTTCATAATCTAACAATGGTTATTTTCATAATCTAGTTTAGGGTTTTTCTCTAATGAAACATCATAAGAAAACATGTCAAATAGGTGTTTTGGTGATTGCCATTTGTTAAGTCTTATTAGAGGGCGTAACAACAAAGAGAAAGATGTGAATGAGAGTTCAGGAGGAAAAAGCACCGATGCAGAGGCAGCAACATGCAGTAACCATTTCTGGCCTTAGAGGGCAGAGTTGAGCTACAGTTCTACTACTGCTCTCTGCTCTTATGACACTGAAATGTAAGCAAGACTTCTGCTGAGCTGAGACTGGGCTTTAAGTAAAATGACATCCACATTTTCCATTAGAAATAAGGAGGAATATGCTTTCAACTTTTTTAAAGAAATAAATCAGTCAAAGAAAGATCTGTTAGAAAATCTAATTAAAAGTACAGAAATTACAATAGAAAAAAGAAGTAAGGGGAAAAAGTAATCTAAGGAATGTGAGCGAATTCAAATTATGTTAAAGTCAGCCTGAATCAGGGTGAAAAATTAAAGGGATAAGAGGGTCCTTTCAACTCATCACTGACTCTTTATTACCTCACTGCGTTTTAGCTTCCCTGCAGAAAATCCAGCGAGGTTCTGTCTCCCCCTTTACATCACACATGTTTTTTACAGTAGGGGTTTTTCTTTCAGACATGCCAAAGTCTGGTTTAATAAAAAAATCAATCATGGGTTTTGTTTTCCCTCTCTCTTCTTGAAAACTCATTGTTGCCTTGGTCATTTTTTTTCTCCTTCATATAATATCTGCAGCAGTCGGTGCTGAGGAGGCTTTGATTTCCCATCCCTCAGCCAGTTGACATTTATTCCACAAACACTTGACATTTGGAAATTGTCTTCCTCTGTGAGCAACGTGTGTGCGCACTTGTAACCCTCCTCCGTCTTCGCACTGAGGCGCGCAAACACACAGTGCCATACCATTAGCCAGCCATTGTTCCGAGCAGCTGGACAGTATGGATTTGGTCTGGTCTGAAATTGATGGTTTCAGCAGCAAAGTCTGAAGCTTTCAGCCTGACATTGAATTTGTAAAGTCTGATGATCAATTTCCTAAAATGTAGCTCTAATGTACTTCTGATTCAAGAGTTTTTTAATTTTCCCTTGGATATTTTTACGTGTCTGACACATGCAAAGAAACAAACTACCATTATATATGCTTTGTTGTATTGCCAAGATTTTCTTTAATCAAAGTTTAGTAGCACTTCCTTTTCTACTCAATAATGATATCTACCTGTATACGACTTAAAGGTATAGCGGACAATGTTTTATTTTTGGGTGCATCATTTAAATAAGTGGTCCTCCTAATTGTCAATCATTCTGGTGATATGTTAACGTAAGGCCATATGTGCTTGCCCTGTTAGCTGTCTTTTTCTGTGCATGCTACTTTCAGGCGTATATCTGTGGTGAGCTACGGTTTCAGTCACTCTAGCTTACTTTTCTCACTTCGGTTCTTTCAAAATGGCCGAGGGTCGTAAGAGAAAAAGTGTCTATGAAGTGTATGAGAAGAAAAGAAAGGCCTCAGAAGAGGAGATATATCCTGAAATGCTTTGGGTGGAGAGCTCTCCTCGCAAAGGACTAATAACAAAGATGGTGCAGGCACCATGCAGTGGAGGAAGAGTTACCTGACCAACGGGGAGCAACAAGTAGTGATCATCTGTCCGAACGTGAAGTTAACTGAGTTCGCTATAAAGACCAACATATAGTCCCCGCTCTAAATAGTGATTTAGGAAGCCTGTATAAGCTATTAGAGAACTTTAAAAAGAGAGTGCACTAGGAGAAATGGGCTCCTGCAAGCTTTCGCACGTGTGTACCGGTAATAGGTATTCCCTTTGAAGAGCGAGTACCGGGTTGTGCGTGTCCATTTTTTTTTTTATGGAGAGGGCGGGGCTTAAAAGAAAATTCATGAAAATCCTCCACAATACCTATATTAGGGATAAAACAAATCTTTACAAATTATAATGATTAGCAGGAGATTTTTGCACATGCTGATTGTTCATAGTAAAGATATCTACAATGTTGTTCAAGTTCCAAAAAAAAAAAAAAATTTTTTTTTTATTTCTATGTAATAGAAAATAATAATAGTATATAAACATACACTGTAGTAATTTTAGGTGCCATAAATTCAGAGCTTTGCTCTGTGTAGGTGTTTTCCTGAAATGTTAGCTCAACTTAAAGGCAAACCGCAGACTTTTTTACCTAAAGATTTGACGCATATGAGTTGTTTTAAATGATTCCTCAGGCCAAAATGCAGCACTTGACAGTAGCAATGTTACGAGCGGGGCTCCCCTCTTGAAACACCGACTATGTAAGTTGGGAGAAGACGCACCGTCATTGGCCTGGTTATGTGACCTGGAGAAACGTAATGCTTTACAGCCACAGGCTCATATATGGTCATGGAGTTAAGGCTTTTGCTCTAGTTTTAAAAGATAAAGTGTGAAAGGGATCGCGCGCGAAGAAAAAAAAGAGTCGATCTTGGTAACAAAGTTTGTTTGCTGGTGCAGGCTGAAAGAAGCAGCCAGATGTTAAACCGATTCTCTTTTCTCAACTTTAATATTAGACTGGTAAGTTAACAGTTTGCTCCTAGTATACAGTCATAAATCTTTGTTATTATTTTCAATGTTTAGTAGAAGCAAAATACGACCAGAGAAAGCTGGAAGGCTAAAAAAAAAGAGCTTACAACCCCACAACCTAAATGTGTAAAGCATTCCGTGCAAACGACTGATTCCTACTTTTCATAAAACAACAATTGAACATGGAAGTGATAATCTTTTACGCCAGTGATACTGCTTCGAGGCTTGCCTGCTGATTTACTCTTGCGACAGTGCTGCAGCACTAGCACCCCTTGTGGCCAAAAGTTACACAATGTGCCTTTAAGTAACTTTTAATTCTACGGTTACACTGTAAACTCCAATTAGTTATCAATACTTGAAAAAAACATACAAACCAGTTGCATTTACATAAAAAAACAACAATGAACTTGGTATTTTATGTTGTGCTCATTAAAGCTGTATTTGTAGAGTGCACTTATACATTAGTTTAACCAACCAAAATAGTCAAATAGTACTTTATAACTTACCTTAGATATGCCTTTACCTTAGTAAAGATTACTCAGAATACAAACTTGAATATACTAAATGACTGCATGGGAAATTGACTTTTAGTCCATGGATCCATCTTTTGCTGCTTAATACATCAGTGTTGCAGTGGGTCAGTTGTCTATCTCCAGCAGTCTCTGAGTGAAATGCAGGTTACACCATTGAGAGAGCAATAGTTTATAACAGGGCAACACAGAGACACAGAACCATGCAGAACCAACCACCAAGTACCTGGAGAGAATCCATGTATACACAGGGAGAACATGCAAACTGCTACTGAGAATCCTCAGGAGGTGTAGCCTCTTCTTTCTCTTGTTTTATTTTAGACCCTTTTCTCTTTGATTTCGAGTGGTCCTTCGCCAGGTGGCGTACGTTGATCGAGGTATGGTTAAGTCTGCAGGCTATACTATGTTTATGGTGTGGTTCTTCCCTCCTAGGGCTGATTGGACATAGCCCAAGTATTCAGCTGTAATCACTGCAGCTTTCAAAAGGGAGAAGTTTGCCAGAGACAGAAAACAGCTAGTTTTCACACCTTATGTGTTAACAAGCCTAACCTCTCCTAGTCCTCGTATCTAACCTCGGAGGTTCTTACCTGTTCTTGGACCTCCTCTGCACTTTCTGTCCTGAAAGATTCTCTAGGTCTGGATCTCTAGGTTTGTCCTCTCTTGTCCGCCATCTGAAAAAGTTCAGTTTTGTCTCCGGCTGATTCTGTGTCTCAATTACACTATACTAACAGGATCAAGTCCACACTTCAACAAACCCATCCACAGCCTTTTCCACCCTCCACCGCAGTTTCCACTGCCTTCCTCTACCACTTAGGTCCTAAGTCTTAGGGGCATCTGACGCCTCCTGCAGTTCTTACACAGTCCCCTGCTGAACGTTTCCATCCTCCTGGAATCAGTAAACATCACTAACTCTGAAAACTACAAACAAATAGTTTCTTCATCAGTTTACATTCATCCTGTCCCCTTCAGAGACTCCTTTGCCCACAATCTGCCGATCCCATTATCTTTTAATTATGTGTTCAATAAACCTTTTAAGAAAGGTTGTGCCTGCTCAAGAGTCAAATCCAGAATCTTGTCAGAAATACATGCGCTGTAGTTTAGTCATTCCTTCAGACAGTATAGTAATTATAGGCTGTCCTAAAGTGTCAACTTTTTGACTTTTCAATAATGCTGAATGCTGCTAGGTCAGCCATCGTATGAGCTCAAACACTTTCTGAGTGCACGTTGCTAATTTAATTCACTGTACTTTAATCCCACTCTTTTGTGAGTTTCATCCGTCCCATCTTTTCCGGACACAAAGTCTCTACCACCTAATTTCCATCAGAAGCCAGGGTTAGTAACTCTCCTTCCTCTTGAATTGAGCTGCTGTCCAAAGTTGTGCATGCCGTCCCTGACCTGTTGCTGTATGCCCTACATTCTCCTCCACTCAGGTCAGTCTCCTCTTCTTCTGAGGCTCCTGCAAGCGAGACAATGTTCCCACCTGATGCTCTTGCTGTTGTACATGGCTACCTGATTCCAGTGTGCTGACCTGTAGCTCCAGTTGTTAGTAGTCCACCTGGCTGACTAAAAGCACTGTAGCTTGCCCCAACTCTGGCTGGCGGTGAACATGACCAACCGCTGCAATGGCATGAGTTTCACAATAGGCCATCTGTCTGTGAAACTGGGTGGCTGTTGCTGCGCTAGGCTCCTGCTGCAACTGGTTCTGCCGTCAGCACGACTGCTACAACAATCCCTCATCGCTGCTTCTTGCTTTTCTGACATGTTTTGAAGCATTAGGCAACTCTTCCTTTCTGAAAAAAAAACCCCCAAAACAGTTCATTAAACTGACTTTTAGACATTCTCACATTTAAATACTATTCTTTCCTCTCTGTTTGTTCCCCAGAATGTTTTTTCTCTATGTGAGAGCAAGGTTTGTAGGCCCAGTTGTTTTGTGCAGCAACAATCCTCCTGACTAACCCTAAATGACGTTATATCTGAATGATATGATTTTCTTGGATTTTTTTTCTGTTAATAAATATATGCATAATAATATTTTATTTGTTATATTTTCAAAACATTTCTTCATATTATCATTAGATCTTATCTGCGAGAGCAGCCGGATCTGACCAAATTAGTCCTTGAAACACACGCAGGATCCAGCACAATTTTATCCCTTTTGTTTCTCATAACACTGACAGTATTTAACAAGTTGTTAGCACTATAAACATTATTAGTTTTTATAACTTCATTGTTTAACAAGGTTCTATCACGATTACCTAGTATCAGCAATTAATTTAATTTCACCAATTACCTGTTACCTTTAAAACCAACGATAAACTTTTAATGAAGATTTAGCTTTTTCTAACATGAAATCAGAAAAAGCAGCCCTCGCTATTTAAAACAGAAACATTTACTCTAGAAAGCTATATCTCTTCTTTCTCTGCAGTCGACCCAGACTTTACATCCTTTTAAAGTTATAGCTGACCAACTTAATTCATTAAAGTCATTTTGGGCTACCTATTTTGGCATGCAAAACTTTAATAGATTTTTTTTCCAGGCCTAGTGTCATGTATTGTATTGTATGCTACGTGTTTCACAGAGCAAATGAACCATTGCCTTACAGTTTTGTTGTTCTGGTGTAGGGAAATTCCTCCATCACTGTGATGAGTCAGCTAATGTGTTCTTCAGATAAGCTATGAAAAAACGAACACTTTAAAATAGCAATGCTTTTCTATCACATGTTTAGTAGCTGGTTACATGTTATATTTCCATAGAGGAGCACCAGACTGTAGAGGAGCTGAGCAGCTCTTATGGTGAAAGACTTTTACACCCTGTTTGTAAAAAAGAGAGTTACCGCAGGTCATTCTTCTCTGCTGCAACCAGACTCTACAATGCGGCACTTCAACGGTTTAACTCTGCCCGGTTTCTCATTAGCACTTACCTAATCCCCCTGTTACCAGCTCCTATGTATACTTCTTGTTTTCAATCACCAGTACCAAATTATTCGAGCCATTGTGAGAGTAGCTCTGGCCATCAAGTAAGTTTGACGGTTATCCTGATTCTGACCTTTTTTCTGTTTTGAATATTTTAGTTTTTGCCTTGCCCCTGTCTGCTCTGTCTGCTGGGATTTTTGCACTGTTTTCTGGATCCTGCTGGTTACTGAACCTGGACTGTTTCTCTGACCTCGGCTTGGATTCTCCTTACGGACACTATTGCTCCCTTGGCATCAGCTGACGTCAGCTCATCATCACTAGGGGCACTGGAAGCGGCTACTGCTGTAAACGGTGGACAAACTCCCTTTTGTCTGGTATCGGACTGGACTTTGAACCAGCTCAGTGACTTTTTGCTCGTAGTCATGATTAGCCAGAAATTCTAGTCACTGACCTGTGTTTTCTACCTCTGCAGTGAATCCAGTTATCCGATCTGCTGATGATCAGCCGCTGGCTGAGTTTTTGTTCAAAATAAAGCTGTCTCAATATTAGGTCCGAATTTCTGAGGTCGTTGTGCAACGTATAATGTGCAATTACTTTTTAATACCCTGTGTAATAACCTGTTTCTTGATATTTGACACCAAGTGAAATAACTATATATAAAAATACCCATCTATATAAATTACTATATAACTACCCTTTGCAATAACCCTATATAATAATAATCCTGCTTTAAAATAAAAAATACTTCAGATGTCATATATCAGTCATATATGCATTGCAATCTTTCTCCTTTTAAGTTTAGAAACCAGAAACATTATCTACAGAGAGGGCATCATTGTGTTTTGTTTTAAACTTGGTTCAGCATGAGTTCACTCAACACAACGTGGCCGCTGGGAGGGAGAGTAAAGCTGCATCTGTGTGTGAAATAGAAGAGACCCTGTTAGTCTGTGCTTGCGATGATGAGTTAATATCACAGAAAGAACAAACAAAAAGCGGCGGCTTCCGCCTAAGCCTCAATAGCAGGTTTCAAGAAGGTTGGCCTCCTCGTTTGCATATCAATGTGGAATTTGATCACATCTCAGCTTTCAGAGGGAGCAACATAATCCAATACACTGGGACAGATGCTTTCTGATGTTAAATACATTTGCAACACAAACTGTACTATGGCATCATTCTGTGACGGATATTTCTTGGCTAGTTTGTGTATTTTAGTGATTGATAACAATGTACTTCAAAATAAGAAGAGGTTAAAAGCTGTTTTTGAGGTAAGAGAATGCCCAAACAAAGTAAATGGAAATCATTCTTACATTACAGATGAGTCAATAAGGTGGTATAGCTATGATGGCGAAGGTGAAAGTAGTAGTGGGTTTCTCAGGCAACACACTAAAAGAGTTTCTCACTGCGGGAGTCGATGAGTCATCCCTGTAGCTGTTATACGGGCGGTGCATCAATCACCCTTTCCTGATGGGAGCAGATGGCTTGTGGCAGCTCAACCAGTGCAGAGGAGTGGGTGTGTGTGTCTGTTTGCTAAGGAAGGGCTGGTGGTGCTCAGAGGGAAACATTCAGATGGAGACCAATGCAGACAGCAGAACCAAAGGATGCTGCAAAGCAACCGCTCACAAATGACAATCATAGGGTGGATCTGGTGCTGGAGATCCAGCTGTGGTGGGGTTGTAGTTACAGCCACAGCGAAAGCAAGAACAAGAGGGATGAAAAGGAAAATGTGTTGGAATGTGTAACCAATGGGTTGAGAGAGAATATGAAGACAAAGATGTGAAAGAAGGTCCCTGTTGCAACCCAGATATCAGGGAAGCTCTGTAGGAAGGTGGGCTGTTAGCGGTGGGATTGCAATGCATGTCCATCACATGATGCATCCTCTAAATGGCTCTGAGTCAATCCAATTAGGGTCCTAGGAGGAATATGGAGCAACAATAAATGACACAATAAAGAGGATCAAATTGATGCACACAATGATGCATCTATCAAATTCCACTTAGCTGTATATTTGAACACTGTTGCCGTTCAAACAAACTAGGTTAATTTCCCCCCTTGGTGCAATTTGCTTGAGTAAATGTGAAGACAGTAACTGTACTAGTGTATGGACCATGTATAGTGTGTTTTTTGTTGTTTCACATATGATGCAACTTGACAAGGTAACTGAAAGGTAATTCCCTCTGCTTATGAAACACGAAGCAAGTAATGTGAATCAGTCATGATAATATAGCAGTGGAAGGATATAAAGCACAATGAGGCTTTATACACAGTTAGGCATGGCAAGGCAGGGCAAATTTATTTGTATAGCACAATTCAGTACAAAGACAATGCAAAGTGCTTTACATGATTTAAAATATAGGAAAATAAAACAGAATCAAAGCAAGTAGGAAAAAAAGAAACATTAAAAACAGTTGGACTAAAGAAAATAAAAAAGTTAGATTCAGAGAACTCTTTTTTAAATTTTTTTTATTTTTAATAATTTACTTTTTTATTTTGCAACGCACTCCTGTTTCTGTATGGTGCAATAGAGCAGTTTCTTCCTGAGATATAGACATATTGCTATGTACACCCCCAAAATCGTTGGGTATATTTTATTTATGTATTTATCTTTTTTAACATTGCATTTGCAACTGTCAACAAGAACATGTGATAGATTAGATTAACTCATTATCTACTCAAGTTGCTACTTTACATGCGGAGAGGATTTTAAAAGGATTTCACCGTCTGCTAGAATTGTATGAAGAAATGTTTTTTTAATTTATCCTGGATGAGTTAAAAGTTTTAAAGGCGAAATGACTTCAGAATATTTTATGTGTTCGGCGGATCCTGATAATAGCTCATAATCCCCACATTTCTACCAACAGAACAATAGTGGAAGCTTTTGTGTCACCTCCAGACCTTTGAATTAACAATTATATGCCTGTATGGGTGAATAAACATAGAACACACATTGAAGTGAGAATGCATTTACTATACAACTGATGTTGATAGAGTTTCAGGATTTGGCTTGAAGCAAATAAATAGACTGAAAGAGGAAGAGGCTGATATTCACACTTATTACGTTTTACGACACAAAGTCGAATGCTAAAAAACTCATGAAGAATGGGAAAATTCCAGATATATGTAGGATACTTGAAATGCTCCCAATGCATTGGGAAATCCAGTTTTATGCAGTTTTCACTATTGAATCACTAGTGAAAGGATGAGGAGGGGAAGGTCATTGTTCTGCAAAGTAGTTCAACCGTCTTTGAGGTCAGATGTGACCATGAAGTAAATGTTCCTAAAAGGTGGCAGGGAGTTGAGGAGATGTGAGCTCAAAACCTATGAAATGGGTTAAAGAAGTAGAAAATTTTCAAATTATATAAAAAAAAATTAGACACTAATAAGTTCAATGATTTTGTTTGTGGAGTGGCAGATGTCTGTTAGATCGTTGAGTGGGGCTTACTCACTTTGAAAACTCCTGGTATAAAGTCCTTGCCTTCTCTTGCTGTAAATTAAACCAGATGTTTATATGAGTAGAAAGAAGTAGGTATTTTTTTCTTTACATCCCTGTTTTCAAGAGTAGTGGGACCACTGGCGTTGTATTGAGATGTGCATTTTCACAGACTGGCCACAGACTAGAGATACACAACTATAATCTGAAATACTGAACAGAACAGAAAGAAAAGGTGATAACCTGGGTTCTACAGAAATTTAAAAACAGTACAAGAGTGTCAAAGGCTGTTTGAAACTGTCTACTTATGCAATGAACTCTCTTGTGTTCTAATACCACCACTAAATTTTGACTTTATTATTTATTTATGCTGTTTAGGTGCAAGACTTGTGTACATCTAAAACATCCCATGATCAAAGTACTTGAGTGTTGGGAATAAACCTCAAACTCCAAGGCCTCTGATAGAGAAACCACTGATAAGGAATGAAAAAGGATTGTTCCAAATATTTTGTCATTGTCATGAACAGAGGACAGATGGACCCAGTATTCAAGGAGAGACAGTCAGTAGGAAAGTTCAAACGTTTATTAAATAAAACAACACAAAAGCGGAGTTGTGGCTCGAACACACTGCAGGCAGGGGGGCGGGGCACCGCCCAATCTCAGACACTCTGGTTTAACAGTCCAGACCAAGAATGTCCCCAAGTGCTGCAGTCCCAGAGGTCATGCTGGAAGCCGATCCTGGTCAGGGATCCAGAACAGACAGGAACAGACAGAACAGGCAGGATCCAGATCAGGCAGGATCAGAAAACAGGTGGCAGGATCCAGACTTCCAGGCATCCACAGGCTCCCAGGAGGGTTCAGA
>NW_015150623.1:611553-618703 GCF_000732505.1 Cyprinodon variegatus
ACAAAGACTGTTTATAAGATGTTCAGGAGAAAGAATAGAGCCCACAACTTGAGTTCAGTCTTTCTCCCCTAAAAGCTTGCTTAGTCTTCACTAATTTAATTTTAATCAATTAACTGGCTAGAAAAAAATAAGCATGATTATAATACAACTATAGACAGGAGGTACTGTCATTTTCATACCCTGCATATTGGGTGCTGAGCTGAGTGAAAATCGACATGGAGGAAGATGAAAGAAAACAAAAGAATAAGATAGGCAAGTGAAAAAAAAAGATGTGAAAATAAAGGTGAGGACATTTGCAGGAACAACAAGGATGCAAATTTGGACAGAGCACTGCATCAAAGTTCTGGTCACAACTTGTAAGGACAGCATAAAAAAAAAAAGATGTGAAGATTGTGGAGCTAAAAAGCACAGTTCAGATCTGCTTCTTCTCCCCCACATCCTCTTCTGTAATCGCACAAAAACACACACACTCACATAAAAGCTGACACGAGCAGCGGGATACAGAGTCGCTGCAGGCGAGGAGATATTGAAGGGAGAAGCATGAGAGCATGACACTCATGGTAATGAACTTCCCTCCTCCATCCTGCTCTGCTGCATGGTATCAACTAACACCAACTTACAAAAACAGCCTTTGCTGGGTGTTTTTTTCCCCCAGTCCTCATCAGTCTGTTCTCTCTGGTAGAACCATTTTCTTTTCTCAACCAGCCTTGGCTGTCTGAGGCCTCGGGATATAAAGGGGAGGTTAAAGAATACAAAACGAAAACAGTGAAAGAATGCTCGGAGCTGGAATTCAGAGGTTATTCTTGACTAACTTACTGGTTGAAATGGTAAAACATTCATTTTAAAATAAATTCAACAACCCAAATCAGAAATTCGTACCTGGACCATTTTTATACAAGTTTTAGAAAATAAAATAATTTTGAGGTGCATGAATATTTAGATAGGCTATTGGTGCCTTTTGAAGGACTTATGTTTTTTTTAATTCCTTTTTCCTTCAAAACTTAAACCCTTTGCTGTTTACATTCAAAGATAGCCTTTCTATTGTAGGTCTCTGCATCCCCAGAAATGAGCAAACTTTTTTTCTTGTTAGATACAGAGGGTAAAAAGCAATGCATAATTAAGATAGAGGAAGTCAGTTGTCTGAAAATCAATTACAAAGGATCTAAAGCTGCCAGAATAAAGTGATAGCCAACCATTAGGGGGTGCTTGAAGCCAGCAAAGGGGAGTTTCTGGGTAGACCTGAGGGCAGGAGATAAATCAGAGGAATCAGAAGAAGTCCCCAGCAGCCCTGGCTCCTGTTTGTGCAGCACCCACAGCCAGCAGGACTGTCCGTTATCTTTTTGAGGCAGTACCTTGGGGCCAGCTGTGGGGGACCTGCAGGGAGGCAGAACTGTGGGTGTCTGTATGTAAAGCACTTCAAGCTTTTTTTCTCCTTTTCTTTGTGAGCTGCACTGTCAACAGGTGAAATCAGGCAACAGAGAATTAGAGTTTGTATTTAGATTTGTGGCCATTTCATAGTTTCTACAAAAGATCTGCAGATATTTAATTTTTTTTTAGAGCCAAGGCATTGTGACAGACAATATTGAGTTTTTCAGAGACTCCACTAACATATTGAATGACAATGTTCATTCTTCTGTTTTCTTCCCCTTTTCTTGACAGGACTCTCCTTATTGGCTCTTAAATCTATCTGGGATAGATCTGGGACTAGCCTATCTGGGATAACCACAGTTCTTCAGGGCTGTCCTCATATGTCCCTGTTCTCTCATCTTCCCTCTGTTGGTGGTGGGGATGGTTTCTGCTTCTGTCTGGTGGGTTTTGATGATACCTAGATTTTGTTCCAGTGGGTGGTGTGAGTCAAAACTGAGGTAGTGGTCAGTGTGTGTGGGTTGCCTGTAGACTTCTTTGTTGACTTGTCTGTCCTTCTTCCATTATGTGAACTGTGCAGTCCAGAAAGGCAAGGCTGTTATCTTTCATATCTTCCCGGGTGAACTTGATGTTTCTGTCCAGTGCGTTGATGTGGTCTGTGAACATGTTGATATCCTTGGACTTTTTTTGACCCATGTGTCATCCACGTATAGGAACCAGTGATGTTTTTTTCCCCAGGTATGACTGTAGAGCTCTCTACTTCTTCCACATTTAAGTTTGCGACTATGGGAGACACAGTGCTCAACGCTCCCCATCATCAGTTAGACCAGAAGAAGCCACTTGGATGAGAAACGAAGCATCTTCTAGAAAAAAATCATGCCTAATTGCCTAAACTGGACTTTTCAAGCTTTACCATGACCTGGATGACTGAAAATCTTTACAAATATGTATTTAGGTAGTGGAGGAATTGTACTATTACAGTAGTAGCAATTGAAAATTTCCCTACTTTACTTGATGGGACCTTGGCTGGTCCCCTATATTCCTTCTTAAACATCAATCTTTCTACTAAACTATTCTTTCTGTCGTGATTTGTGGACATTAAGATCTAAAGAGAAGCATCATCTCCTGGTGAGACCCTGTAATTCAGTGAATGGCTGGTGTCAGAGTAAAAAATATATGCACGCCCAGGAGAATAAGGGGGTCACTCCAGTGGCTGGAAGATGGATGGGATTTCGCTGGGAGTTGCAGAGAAGTGGGCCACCATTCGCTGGCGTTTGACAGGGAATGGACACTTTGAATGGCTGCTACTGTATGCAGCTCAGTTTGCCTTAAATTAAATGTTCTGCTCTTTGTTAACTAAGGAGTCTCCATTTTCTTTCTATTATTTCACCATGTTGGTGGCAATGTTCTTATCCCCGCCTTAAATGCGGACCATCAGACTGACCGAGAGATGTTCCTCTGATCGACCTGGATCACTGCAGCAATATTGCGTAAAAACAAACGACCCCTCTAACGGCCCCCCCTTTTGGAGACATAGACAGGTATCGGGTATTGCAGGCTAACAAAGAACCCGAACGACCCCTATTCCTAAGGGACGTGTCTGTTTGTCTGGTTCAATTTACATGTTTTCTAAGCCAAAAAAAAGGCTTTGTTTTTGGTCCCCTGTATAAAGCCTCAAACTTAACGCTATCTCCGACATTTTTAATTGAAAAAGCTTCCCGGATGGGAAGGGCAGCCTCTTTAAACTTGGATACCAAGTACCAGTCTTTTTTTATTTATTTATTTTTTTTTTATTTTTATTTTTTTAAATGTCATTGTATCCAGCATTCATGTTTATAAGAGCTGGAAGGTGTCAGGATTGGGTTGAGGCTTTGGGGACCCAAATGCAGGCAGGGAGGCAGAGGTGAGTTCTTGTTGTTTTAATGTAGTCTTCACAGGTAACAGAGGCAGAAATCCAAAAATCGAACTTAAAATTCAAGACAAACCAGAACCATGGAGACATCAGAGAAGACATGCACTAGAAGCCATGGAAAAGAGGGGGAAAGACAAGGAACCAGCACTGTTTGACTGAACAAAGGGAGGACTAACAAGCTGATTGGGAGCAGGTGAGAACAGAGGCTTCTAGAAAGGAGCTAGGGAAAAGGAGACCAACACCAGAGGGCAACAGAGGGCAACAAAGACAAGCCTAAAAAGTCAAATACATCCAAAAACACAACAAAATAGGAATTAAACCGATAAAACTAGAAAAACACGAATCAACATGAAACTGAAAACTCAAAGAAAACTTCACAGAATCAAGACCATGACAGTAAGAAAGAAAAAAATACATAGTGGCTTGAATTTTAACACAGTAAGGACACATTTTAGTGTAGTAACCCACTACACTGAAATAAATTGAGAAGAACCCTAATGAGCGAAACAAAATTCATTTGGGACCATTACAGCAAATGAAATAAACACATCTGTAACATATATTCACATTTTTTTAGGCCCTGTCAGGGGCCAATGAAGTAGGAGGACAGTAATCAAAATTTGAAAATTACAAACATCTGGGGCACTAGTAATATACATTGTTATATCTGCCTTTTGTTTGCATTTATTTGACTGTACTGTGGCTATCTTTTCTAAATGCATTTATCAGTTAGCTGTACTGCAGTAAATAATGCCCACTAATAGCAAGGAAAAAGAATAATTTTATTTCTGGATACCTTAAACAAGTATTTATAATTTTTGCAAATATTAAAATTTTTAGATAACATAGTTATCTTCTGCTTGGAAAATTTTTCTTATGTTTTTTTAAACCCACTGGAACCAAAGCCTTTAGTGACAACTAGCAAACAATAGAAATAATTGAAAAAATACATTTATTCCAAACTTTCATTTAAACTGTTCTCAATTTATTACAAACTCTTGATTGAATATATATTTTATAAATCTTGGTGTTCATTTTTGCTTTATAGATGATTTACCTCAGGGTTGGCTAAGTGTAAACAAATAATATAATGAATCCTGTTAAAATATGATAAGTCTACTGCAACCCATGGTGGAGGACTGTGCCCGATGTTTGCATGCAGAGCTGGAACAGCTGAACACTCAATAGGTTGTCAATAATTAATTGCTCACTGTTGCATACAATCACCACCAGTGAACAAATGAAGTACAGGAATACAAAATCTTAGTGTGTCGAGTGAAAGTTAGAGCTCACTCTGACTGTCTAATGTGTCAAGGCAGAAGTGTTTTCTCTCCGGAATAAATTAGGAAGCACAATTCTCAAAAACCGAGTCAGTTTTCTTCAGAAATGTTAATATCTGTGTTGAATTTGTTCAATTTGATATTGTTTTCTCACTCTGTATTCAGGCAATGTCAATTGTGAGCCAGTGTTAAAATTAAGCATGTATATTTGGAAAGCAGCAGAAAAAGACTAACAAGACAGAACAGAAACTGCTGTTAGTAATTGAAAACTATCTTGTGCAAACAAGTCTGCTTGAAATATATTTCAGTCAGTGGCTACCTCTGACAGTTAAGCTTCAGCCATTATTTCTTTGTCTCAAAATGACCTCACATGAAGAAAGTTCCAGCTTAGAATATTGATTTTCACTGTGCAGGACTCTGGATCATAACAAACTTCAAGCTACACGATTCAGCAGCAGTGAAAAAGGTTAGTTGTCCAACAAGCTTCAGGTCTGTCACATGTTGCCTCTAGTGCAACCCTTGCTTATCATTAATGGCTGAAGGGTAACAGTTTAGTGCAGCAAACAAGACCTTTCTGTCCAAGAAAACCATCAAGGTCAAACTAAAATTAACCAGGAAGTGCAAGAATGAACAACAGCAAAATACTGCATAGCTTGGATTGGTTAGTCCTGATTAATATCTTCTAAATAAATTTTGATACCAGAGACATTATTCAATCATTGTTTCTATTTATTATGATAAATGCACCACTAAATGTGCATTCAATAATAAAATAATGATGTACCCTGAGTAGTTTGATTTGACCCTGATACAGACTCTTAGACTGAATAGCTATAGTGATCACATGTAATCTAATTGTGATGTCATCGGTGAGTCAATATAACCAGTGAAGATCTGCAGAGACAGAAGTTCCTTCATAGCTGACACATAGTGAGATACTTAAAATAATCAACATTTTTTAACATTTAAGAAAATACACTGCTGAAAAAAATTGGAACACTCAAATAATATATCCTAGATCTGAATGAATGTGAATGCGCTGACAACAAAAATCAATCATCAATTGAAGTCCAATGCATTATCCAATGGAGGCCCAGATTTGGAGTCACACACAAAATTAAAGTGAAAAAACAAGCTACAGGCTGATCCAGCTTTGATGTAATGGCCTTAGAATGGGTCAAAATGAGGCTCAGTATTGTGTGAGGCCTCCATGTACTTGTAGAGGTTCTGGATGGTCTCCTGAGGGATCTCCTCCCAGACCTAAACTAAAGCATCAGCCAACTCCTGGACAGTCTATGTTTCAACCTAATGTTGGTGGATGGATCTAGGCATGATGTCCCATATGTGCTGATTCAGATTCAGGTCTGGGGAACAGGCAGGCCAGTCTATAGTTTTAATGCCTTCATCTTGCAGGAACTGCTGACACAGTCGCATCAGGTCTAGCATTTCCCTTCATTAGGAGGAACCCATAGTCAATTACACCATCATACTGTCTCACAAGGGGTCTGAGGATCTCATCTTGATACCTACAGTAATGATCATCATGCTTCCTCTAGTGAGCACAGGGCTCTGTGGCCAAAGAAATATCACCCCACACCATTACTTACCTACTGCCAAACAGCCATGCTGAAGGATGTTGCAGGCAAAAGATCGCTCTCCACAGTGTCTCCAGACTATGTCACGTCTGTCATCTGTGCTCAGTGTGAACCAGCATTCATCTGTGAAGAGCACTGACTTGCTTCTGAGGGACAGAGGACAGGATCCATTTTTGTTGCGAAGTTACCAAAAATGAAAAAGCGACAATAAAGGGTTAATGCTTACAGGGTCATAATGAAGGCTGATGCTCTTCTCCTGGTGTTGATGTAGGGTACATATAAGCTAGGACAGCAGTCAATTACATGGACACTCATACATGCATGCATAAACACTTAAGGTATAGAGGGCATGCATGCATTTGAAAGTCTGACTACCAGGAGAAAACCTATTATGCAAACCACATGAACAAGACCCCATATGGGTCTGGGCAGGGAGATCATTCCAAGGCCTTAATAAGGATTTATGTTTAGTACTGTGTGTTTCCATAAGCCTTGGAGGCAATATCATTTAATTACTTATGTTTGATACAGATGACTCAGTATCTCATGTTTTAAATCAGTGGAGGCCATCTACTCATGTTTTGTCATATTTTCTGCATTTAGAGGGTGTGTGGACCTAATTAGTCCTACCTTACTGCTTTGGCGGACTCTTACACAGACAAAGGTGCACAGATAGACAGGAGAAAGACTGTATTCACTGCAAAAAAGGAAAATCTATACAAGTTTAATAAACTTGAATTCAGCATTTTGGTCTTGTTACACTCTTTTTTCAATGTATTTTCTTAGTAAGACTGAATATTGTTAAGATTATTTGACTTGTTTTAAGAAAATTCATTTTTTTTAATCCTAACTAGATAATACAACTAATTCTGAGCAGCTTTTTTCTTAAAATAGCACACATTGCGGACTGAGTCGTGTTAACATTTAGACTGTGAGTACATTTTTACTTGTTTTAAGACAATAAGACAATCCATATTAACCTGTTTTAAGAACTGACC
>NW_015150623.1:618960-629550 GCF_000732505.1 Cyprinodon variegatus
TATGCTTATTATAATAGAAGCTCTGCCTTAAAGGGGAACGCCGTATTTTTTTTACATTTAGCCCTTGATCTTACGTTATTACATCATGTTCTATAAGTTTGATGTCATTTGGAGCCGTTCTGAAGAGATTCCGTTAGGTTATATCAAGTAACGTCTTTCTATGAGCAACGACTTGAAGCACAAACTGAACTGTTCATAATTTTTTCTTTATGGTACTCCAATATTCATTACATGCAGGCGAATCACTGTCCCCCAGACATCTGCGGTTATATTTTTTATATTTTGAAAACGAAGCGACGCGTGTATGACGTCATCCGCATGCGCCGGCTACCGTTCATTCTTACTGTGGGCTGAACTGCTACTAGTTTTCCTCACATGCCTGGAAGATGTTTAGTGCTACTACCACAGATGATCTCGCTCTAGAAATGGAATTGAACGATTCAGATTAGCTAGCTGAATGAATAGAAGGGGTAGAGCGTAGCGATACTGCTACATGACCATCTCTTCAAAGCTGTGCAGCCCTCAGCTTTGTGGGGGAGGGGGGGGGGTGTATTTCGCTCAATTCTGTGACATTTCTGCTAAAATATTAATAAAAAAAAACGTTTTGAAGTTTTTGTCAAGTGTATTTTTCCCATACATTCGCTACACCTAAATAATGAAATTAATTGTAGCTAAGAAAACAGACTAGTTTTAAGTCTTTAAATGAACTGGTATCAAGTAGCCTACATTTGCCTTGTTTTTAAGCCTGTTGTATGCTTGTTTTGAGCAATAATTGGTTAGAGGTTATTTAATTCTAAGCAATAATGACTAATAAATGAGAATACATTGCTTGAAATAAGAGAAAAAATCTTAACGAGTAAAGGAAAAAAAAAGATTTTTATACTTGATTTAAGTTTTTTTGGATGCTTACTACCTGGATATTATGTTCTTGTTTTAAGAAATCTTACTAAGTCTCATTTGCTTGCTGCACTGGCAGATTATTTTGCTAAAAATAAGCAATAATTCACTTAAAACACTATATTTTTTTATTATTTTTTAGAAGGCATTTTTTGTTGTGTTCCTGATGTGTATCAACTGGCACTAGAAGGAACGTTCAAACAAAGCGTGAACATAAAATCAGCATCTAAGCTAGTCCAGGCCAGGTTCTAGAGTCCAACCATCCATTTTCCGTCACACTTTATCCCAGCTGGGGTCACGAGTCTGCTCTTTAAATTACGTTTAGGAAGGTGTCTGTTTTTGGTGATACATGTTGCGTTCAGGAATATGAGGGGGCATCTGAAACAAATTCTGAACTGACTGGATGAAGATGAATAACTGCTTTTACTCTTGTATCTCCTCACCTCCACACTTGTTTGCAGACTTTGGTTTGTCTCCCCTAATGTGAGGCTGTGGACAGTTTTGTCAGTGCTCATGGCTTTTTTGAAGTCAAACAGCCACTGCAGATAAACAGACGTACTTCTCAAAGGTTCTTTGGATTCCTTCCAGTTTGTGGAGAAAACAGCGAACAGTGAGAACTCGGCAGCCAACAGAAGAAACATTCAGAGCTGCAATATCAGAGACAATGAAAGCTGCCAGCTGACTCCATTTTTATGCTGACGAACACAAAAACAATTCCCTATTTGAATGCAGTCAATCTGAGAAAGGTTAAACACTCAGGTGGATCAGCTCTGCTCGAGTCCGGTGCGTCTGCGAGGGGATGATAAGACTGTCGCTTCAGAACATAAGATAATTCAAAATGTTCAGCTGTTGTGGGAATGTCATGTATTTATAGTCTGGAATCAGGTGTACTGCTATGAAATATTTGGGGCGCTGTAGAGGAGAGGACAATGGTGATGATATGCTCAAAGACATTTCAAAAATAAAAATCTTTGGATGTACACTCTGCAGACAGCTTATTAGATTGTATTCATTGTAAAATCTGACCAAATTAACAGCATCTTTGGCCCTAAAATTAGATATATTGATTAACATAAGCATAAATGAAGGTGGGTTATGATATTTAAGACATGTTTTTTGGTTTCAGAGCTAAATAACCTGGCTGGAGCATTTTCATTGTGTCTTCAGAGACAGAAACTGTCTCTGTGGTAGTAGATTCTAAGGTGCTGCCCTTGTTCTCACAAGAACTAAGAAAATAGAGCACATTAGCCTGGTTGTGAAGTCCTTACTGGCTCCCTGTAGCTCAAAGTATAGACTTTAAATTCCTTCTGTTAGTCTATAAATCACTGAATGGATCAGCAGCTCAATCCATTGCAGATTAGTTGTCAGTGTATCAACCTCCCAGACGACTCAGGTCTTCTAGTTCCAGCCTACTATGTAAACCCAGAACTAGAACCAAACATGGAGAAGCAGCATTTAGCTCCTATTTTCCACTGATCTGAAACAAACTCCTAGAAGACTAGAAAATTGCTGAAAGCCTGAGTTCTTTTAAGACAAATTAAAAACCCCATTTGTTTACTGTAGTGCTGTTTTTGTCTTTTGAAGTTAAACTGTTAACTGATGTATTATTAGTTTGATTTTGTGATCCAACTGTGTTTTTTTTTTCTGTTTTGCTTTATTATCTGCTTTTATCATATATTTTTTTATCTTAATTTGCTTTTATTTTTGTTTTCTATTTTATGGTTTATGTCATGTAAATTACTTTGAATTGTCCTTGTACTAAATTTGTCAAGACTCCTGTCTGTGTGTTTGTGTTTCTGTGTTTGTCTCCCTTCCTCCACCAGGAGGCGCCTGGTTCTGGTCCGCCTCCTCACACACCTGCTAGCTCGTTAACAGAGCGCTCTTAAGCTGCTGACTGCCACTACCTCGACGCCAGAGTGTTTGCCAGTTTTGGGTACTCTAGCCAAGCTGAGTTTTGCTGTGTCAAACTGAGTTTTTGTCAACCTGAGTCTTAACATTGTTTTTGTCTTTGCCTCTCGGCAGGAAGTCATCCTGCAAACTGGATTTTTTCTGACCTTCTCTCCCTGGAAGGATCAACTGAGCCTCAAACTGAGCTGGGGATACAAACAGGAGGTTTGGATCCACTTTTCCCCAAGAGGTCGTTTGAGTTTCGCACTGAGCAAGGGATTCATCTCCACTACGACCCGTTCAAGTACCTCAGGAAATCTATGTGGCAGTCAGCTTCTCCGTTCACCTACAAACAACCGCATTCTGGTGATAAAAGTTGACAGGATCAAGCAGAAACAGATCCACACGCAAGGAGGAGCTAGGCTGTGGTCGTGAGAAAATCAAACCATATGTGCACAGACAAGGAATAAGCAGTCATGTGTGATATGTTAGGGCCCCATGGTACTCTATAAGCACATGTAGAACACATAATATGCACCTGAGGAATAGTTTAAGAACATCTGCATGAAATAAACCTGCTCGTAGGAGTATTTATTGCATGTATGCAGTTTTGGCAGCATCCTGATGCCATACAAATCCTGCAAAATCAGTGACTTGATGCAATGAGCTTGGTTTCCTTATATAAAAAACTTTTAACTAGATATTGCTTATTTCTCCTTTAAGGAGTTTAAAGTATTCAAACATAAAGAGATTTTTGTGTTTAAAGAGTTTAATATGGAAAGTGAAATTTAATTTCAAGTTTATAATATTAATTTTACCAAATAAGCACAGAAGTTTATCACATTAGGAGCACTTGTTTGGAAAATTGGTATTCAGCTTTCTGAGGGACTTCGGTCCTGTTTAAACCTAAGATATTTAGTTAGGTGCCCTTGTTGAAATAACAGCTGTTGTGCCATATGTCATGATCATGATTTCATTTCATGTGAACATGATGACCAGAGAAGATACAAGTTTGGCTCATAAGCAGCTGTAAGACCTCTTCAACCTCCCCTTTTTTAGCCAGCAGCCTCCAAAGGCAGTTACAGGCAAGTCACAAAGCCTACCTTGGTGTTAGCCTGCCTGTTAAGCTCCAAGTATGACCAAAGGTAATTTAATGGAATCCTGATGTCTATTTGCTGCTAGCTATTTCAAGAGGGTAAAGAATGATTTGACTAAAGATTATTGGTTCCTGATTAAGCAAATCATTTAATTATTATAATATATATTTAATTATTTGGCCAACATTATTTGGCCAAATAATGTTTTATTCACCTCATGGATTTGCATTGTGAATTGCTCTGAAAGCATTCCAATTTCTCTAAATTAGTGAAAAGCTAATTTGATCATATCCCAGATTCTTCCAGATAAACTTTGGTTTTCAAACACAAAATCCGTCTTAAACTTTAATATGATTTTCAACCATGTTTCCCCTTCCTCTTTGTACAAAGTAGTTTAGTTTAGTTTCACTAGTTTTAGTTAAGAGTTTTAAACTGAAATATGTTTGACTTGGAGCTGAATGTTTTTTGTTAATAAACTCTTACATTTTGAACAGAAGTTATGGTGAATTTATTCCATGTATGTACAGAATTAACAGTCTGACCATGATTTGCGCTTGAATCATTCTTTCATTTAATTGTTCTAACACACAGCTAGTAGGGCGTGTGCTCATAAACAATATATAACAGCCAAAATAATATCTGATTAAATAAGATATTTACCACCCCTACCAGGGAGGGCAATAAACATCTTAAAGTATCAGAAATATAAATTCCCAGCTGGCTGGCAATTGAATATAACAGTTATTCACAACATCAATATGGCATCTTACCTTGATTGGCATTGAATATAAATCCACAACACAGCAAACAAGGGGGGGATATTCAAATAGGTCTTAAAATACGAAAAATCACTCTACCACAAGTTATAGACCTTCAGAACAACCGGCAAAATGCCCGTCCCTCTGTGCATGAAGGTTTACTCTGAGAACAGACCACAATACGCTAAAAGTGGTTCCCCCCAAAAAAGAGCATTTCATGATGCGTGTATTACAGATATGGAAGTGCAAACTTGTACAAGAGGCTGAAAAAATTTGACCTTTCAGTTTAGTTTATTTATATAGCACCACTTCCCAACACGCCATGTCATGGAAATTTACAGAAAAATTACTTAGTTTTTAATTATCCTAGATGCCAGATCAAAGCTCTAATCTTAAGATCATTTGCCCAAACAAATGTGTCTTACTAACGGCATTATGGAGTTTTCAGTTATTACCTTCTCAGACATAACGTCACATGTTCCTTTGAAATAATTTGTTGCTGTTTAGCTCTGTATTTAATCTTTGCATATCTGTGCATAAGAGGCAACAGGAGAGAAGTGTGTGTGTATGGGGGTGGTAAGGTTGCCGCTGGAGTGGAGGTAAGGAGACGTTGCTTGTCAACTATTTTGTTTTAGGCTTCAGACAGTCAACACCCTACTTTGTGTTGAAAGTTAACTTATAGTTCTTTAAGTTACTTTTTGCACTTATATCTGCCATATTTTTTTTAAGTGTCTTATTTTATCTTGCTGGTTTTCATGTAGAAGATCAGCAACTGAGTCATTACATCGACTCTGACCTTTGACCTCTGCGCTGTTTTAGATGTTGATAATGTTGCTAATCTGTCTGCGGCTCTACTGGAGGCTCAACACTCAGAGAGAAATAAGCAGATTTCCTCTTTTCATTTACAGAGAGGAAACACAGCCAGTCACATGCTGTGAGATTCCTGCATCTCCTGCCGAAGCACACACACATGCACAAACACACACAGTCCCACAAACACACACAGTCACAATCAGGTCAGTCCTACTGCATCCGTATTATTACATTTGGCACACTGCAGAGCAAATCCTCTCCATATTTTATTTTTTCAAGTTAGGAGGACAGTGAAAAAGAAAGGAGATTAGTGTACACAATTCAGTCTGCGTTTCTGTTTGTGTTGTCGCTGTGCTGGCTTGTGGATTGATGTGAAGCTGATGGCATGGAGGCTGAAATGAAGCTAACTGAACCATGGCAGCCCGCCAGCAACATTCGCTCTTCCTCCTTCACTGTGAACTGAGAGAACAAGGGAGTGATAATAGAGGAAAATAAATAAGAGACGCAGCAGCTCCCAGCCGCAGTTTGTATATCACAGAAAAAAAAACAATTCCAAGAAATGTATCTTTGACAGGAAACTGATAACATGCGACCCACTTCATTCAGAAATCTCATTTTGTTTTGGTTTTTGGGAGAGGAATGTCTGTGGTTTTCCTCCTGGAACTTTTACCCTCTCTATTCGAGGACAGATAAAGGGATGGATGGATGGATGGATGGATGGATGGATGGATGGATGGATGGATGGATGGATGGATGGATGGACGGATGGATTTATGGATGGATAGATGGATGCATAAATGGATGGAGAGATGGATGGACAGATGATGGATGGAGGGAAAGAAATTAGTATGGATGGATTAGAGTAAAACTATGAAAATGATATATGCTTTACAGTGGTCTTATTAAACGATACAGTAAACCTTAATAAATTACTCCATCTGGTTAAAAAAGTGTTTATCTGCTGAAACCCAAGTATATGCCAACGAATGTTTCCATCCAACTGAAAAGAAATAGAAACCGTTCACTTACAGCAACCTGGACAACACCTGGAACCTTACTATATTTAAACACTTTCTAACTGCCATACTTGAATAATCTCTGAAATAGTCAACAACCATGGAGAAAGAGTTATGTAGAAGGGATTTATTTTCCTTAAGGAGCAGCTCAGGTGAATAGATGTCAGAGTTTCAAACGTAAGTGAAACAGCAATGGAGAAGAGAGTTAGGTGAGTTTTTGAACAGCTTGTTGGAGGTGATATACAGAACTCAGAAGACTTGGGGAAGGGATCTAAACACTGAGTTTCTGCAGAAGAGACTGTGAACTGAGTGTTTCTGATTTTCCCCTTGTAGATGTGAGAGGTTGGAATATGTGTTGGAGGGTCGACAGGCAGGTGTGATGAAGCCAGTGGGGTTGGGAAATGATAACATTTTCACAATTCCGATTACCTTATTCCTTATCGATTCTGGGAAACTATTCGATTCCTTATCGATTCTGGGAAACAATGAACTTGGTAAGTGCACGGTGACATTCGTCTACCTTTGCCTAGGACATTCTATTTCTGCCTGCCTTGGTGAAAACAGAAGGCAGTGCACGGGAGCTGCCAGTCTCTGAGCCTGTCTGGCAACCCGTCTTGTCTCAGTCATCTAAATCTATGGAGAAGGAGTCTGTTTAATGAAAAAGCATTACTGTACAATTTAAGGAAATAAACTCATCTCCCCATGATTTAAATAAACGAGCGTCACCTTTCTTTCGCACCATGTTTCACAGCATGTTTCGTTACATCCACTGCAATAGCTAGAATCATGTAAGAATTCCAGCTACCAGTAGTTCAAATTAAACATACTAGCAATGAAGGGCTGCATTAATGAGAAAGGCACACTCCCTTAATAACCCCAAAGAGAGGTTGGAATTTTTCTTTTTCCAGAAATGGCATATGATTTACTAGGAACCATGTTAAGCACGGCCAGTGATATAAAACTAGCTACTTAACACCAGAGTTGCCTTCCATGCTGGTCGTAACTTTAGCTTATGTCCGGAAGCATCAAAAACACGGCATTCATTAAAATGTATGCCAATGTTCTGTGCGCAGGTGTTTCTGCATGTTGGATGCATTTCTTCCCACGGATGTAATTGCCATTTTGCAATGATTGCAAAGCACCTTGTTGCCATCTTTCTCTTCCTTAAAATGAAGCTAAGCTTTTGATCGCTTTGACCGCTTTTGTTTTGCTTTTCTAGACTTACGCCTGTTCACGTCGTACCTGCTTAATGAATGCTGTGAGCGTAACTTGCATAAAAAACGTGACGTAAGTTGTGCTGCCCAGAGCGGCTCTGGTGCTGTCTGGATTGGTTAAGAGAATTGTCAAGTGAGCTACCAAACGGTGCCATGGAATTGAAACACATGGAACCTGGTTCACAGGAACCAGTTTTCGATTCCCATCCCTAGAAGCCAGGGTAGCTGATAGCACACCATGACACCGATAAGTTGGAGTCAGAGGAAGGATACAGGAAAGCATGTTCAGAGAACTTTATCAGCAGACAAAGGAACAGGTCTCAGGACTAAGGTGATTCAGGAACGGCTACAGTACATCTGAGGAAACAGGAGACAGAACTTGTAATAACAGGGCTAGAAGTGTCCTGATACATCTTTTTCATTTCCGCTACAATACCGATATCACAGCTTTGAGAATCAGCCGATACAGATATTGACTTGATAAAATATTAGCCCGAATCACACTGGCTTTTATAACTTATTTTATACTGTAGATTGTTCGAAGAGGCTTTATCAAGTAGTATTACTAAAACAGGGATCAGAAGTCAACAACAAAATGTATGAAAACAACCGACCAATAAGTTACAGAAGCTTTTAACAGAGGCAGAGTTTTTCTATCAGCATCAAATCTGAGATTTTAGATGCTGAGATTTTAGTTGCTGATAAAATCCGAATATTGAACTTATATCCGATATTAATATTGGATCAGGACATCTCAAAAGAGGGCTACAGGAAAGAGACAAGGTAATCACAGGAGTCTTGGCCAGGTGTATCAGGCAAGTAAAGTTAAATATCTGACGCTTTGCGTTTGGCTCCTTCCCCTTGTAAAGCTCCACTGAAGAGAGGTATATGGAGAACACCTTTAGAGCCACACCTCAACCACACCCTCCAGAGAAGAAGAGCACAGAACCACACTGCCACACTCTAGATCTGCACAGTAAGATAAAAAGATATTACACAGACTTTGTGTATTTTATTATGATTTTTCCTGATAGACCACAGGTGTCAAACTGGTTCCAGAAAGGGCCGTGTGGCTGCAGGTTTTCTTTCCGACCAAGCAATGGCACACCAGACTCGATTCATCTCATCAAGTCATCATGCTCAGATTGGACTCCCTTGATGAGATGACTGGAGTCTGGTGTGCCATTGCTTGGTTGGAAAGAAAACCTGCAGCCACACTGCCCTTTCTGGAACCAAGGAAAATGAAAACTTTTTTTCAAACGAAGATTTGAATAGTCTCGTCGTCTCCCGCTTGATTTGAATAGTGTGATGACTATTTATTTCCCCTTTTACTCAAAAACCCTTTAATATAATCCAAAACATAAAATTAATTACAGTAGTTAGCTATGGCTTATTGCCAGAATATGTTTCCACCTGGTCTGCTAGTCCATCAAAGGTTTGTCAGGTGACAGAAAAAAACAGACAGGTCAGCGATAAGGCTGTGGAGAAAGAGAAGAGGGGAGAGATTAATAAACACAAAGGAAACGACAGATCTCTGGTCCAGTCAGGTCGTATTAAATACTCCACACAGCTATGTGAAACATGGTGGAAGCACTGGCATGCTGCTGGGATGTGTTCCTTCAAAAGTGGCAAGAAATGGAAAGAGGAAAATAACATTTAACACAGCATAGAATAAAAGGAGAACCAAAGTAATTAAAATATAAACGTGACTGGACATTCCCTGTTTGCATAATTAATTCTGACTTCCAAACAACTTGTAGACTCAATTTATCTTTGACACCCCTTAGAGTCTCTTGTCCCAGGATTGTAATCAAATGAATGAAGGTAAAATCTCTATTTATCCACTCTGAATTCCTAAATATCGACTCATTTCAATAAGAAAGAAGGCATGATTGTATTTTTGATTTGCAGTGTGATTTAAGGTTGAAAGCCCTCCTTTGCATCAATTTTAACATTGAAGGACGCAGTTCTGCTGGTTTACACCTTAAACATGTATAGATGTCTACAGGAAATCACCCCATCAAAGTTTTTTTTTTGAAGGATTTATTCTTTTCATAAAGTCAGATGTTGCAATTTAGAGTGAAAAGTGGTCGACTTGACCTAAACAAAATCAACACTTCAGACAAACAGATTTATTCAAATAAAGCAGAAACTAATCTGGGTCTGAAAAATTAAATAGAAAGAAACATCCACTATTTTAAACCTCCAACTGCTCTGGCCCTTTGTTCAACAGGAGAAAGATTTTGTGAATAAACCAGCAAGTAAAAGCTTCCATCTAAATTTAGGCAAACTGTACCTGGTCCGCTTCAGTGTCTGCTCCCTTTGGGTTTCATTGGCAGCACGCTGACATCCTGAACTACTGGACTCCTGACATATCAATCAAAACAGCCGCAAAAAAAGGAAAAAGTACAGAAAGTAGGTCGATACAGGGAAAGAGCTTTTGTATGTTAGGAGTTTTGAAGCCTTGATAATGGCTGTCAGCTGCAAAGTGAAATCTGAATGTCAGGTTATAAAGTCACTTCCCTGGAAGCGAATAAAAGGTTTGAGCTGGTCCTATATTGCTGGCAGATGACCTGTTGCTTGTTTTAAATGGTGATCTAGGAGGGGATTACATCCTCAGCCCTGTTGTTGTCATGACTCAGAACAGAAGACCCAGTATTTAAGGCCAGGCAAACAGTGGGATAACTCAAAAAGCACTTTTTAGAGTATCCAAGGCTGGAACTTCTGCAAGAGAGAGACAAAGGTTAGTGACTATGATAATGTGATGGAGGATGATTATCGATGTGATTCACTAACCTGGTTTTAAGGTTCAGTCCGTGCCTAGTGTTCCAGATGGTGCAGCCCCAGAAAATATGCAGGAGTCCTAACCAAGGTCAGACAAACAGATCAGAACAGGAACAGGAAGGCT
>NW_015150623.1:629782-645642 GCF_000732505.1 Cyprinodon variegatus
AGAGGTCCAGGAATCCAAAGCCAGTTCAGGCAAACTGATGAGACAGTCACATGCAGGCTCAGAGGTCCAGGAATCCAAAGCCAGTTCAGGCAAACTGATGAGACAGTCACAGGCAGGCTCAGAAGTCCAGGAATCCAAAGCCAGTTTAGGCAAACAGATCAGAACAGGCAGGCTCAGCGATCCATGAGTCCAAAGATAGTTCAGGCAAACCATTCATATGAGAACAGGCAGGCTCAGTGGTTGAGAGACAGATCAGGTCAGGATCAGGCAATCAGAAACACTAAGGTAAAGCTGAAAACACTCTCACCACTGAAATCAGATGGGAACAGGCAGGCACCAAGGTACTCTAAAAACACTCTCACCCCTAGCTAGAGAGGACAAGAATAATCTGGTTCTGATAACTGGATGCAAGCACCTTAAATAGAGGCAGGAGCATGTGGATCAGATGAGCAGCCATCAGAAACCTGGCAGAGTTGGACAGGTGAAATGAATGAATAATTAAGCCCTTCATCAGCGCTGAGATCATCACAGCTGTTGCTAGAATGTCTGGATGGTCTGAAGCTAAACAGTAACTCAGTTTAGTGAATGCATCTTGTTCTCATTACCCACCACAGATAGAATCCATTAGTTTACTTTGAGCAAACTGTACTAGTTTCTGAGTTCAATCCATGCACTGTTTTTCTGTTTTATCTTCCTTCCTCACAGTTAAAGGCCTTAGATCTTTATTATTGTTTCAGATCTGGTAAAGAGGACCTGAATTAATACCAAATGCAATTTATTAAACTCTATTTTTAATAAGTCTGAATCAATTGTTAGTGGAATAAAGCTTTCAATCCAAGCTTGAACTAATGAATTATAAACATATTGGACAACAAGTAAAATTACAAATTTAACACATATCAGCATTATGTATAATCATTTATACATACATAATCATATAAAATTTATAATTTTGTGCGTATGTCTGAAAAGGGATATGAAAAAGTGAAACTCCTTTAACCATACCTCTTATCCTTTCACTGAGTGCTTAATGGCGACCATCTTCCTTATCAACTAAATGTGTCCATGCTACTTCAAAAGTTCTTTAAGTGAGCAAATAAATATTTTATGTACGTATAAACATACATGTACACATTCATTTTAAGCAAATCTCCATTCATACAGATAATACCCATAGGTCATACGACCACAACCATTGCAGAAATATGCATACAACCATGTATAGTGACTAATACCTGTGGATCTTCACCGCCCTTCCGCGTGCGTCATCAAAACAAAATGCAGCGTGGAAGCCACAGCAGCATGGAGGCGACAAAGCAGCAGTATGATCACTTAAAACAGGTTTATGACCAGGTGGTCGGTGAGGATGATGGCAACAGTCTTACATTTCTCTGCAAACTTTGCCCGCCGGCTTTCAGTAAAAAAATCCGCACTTCAGTAACCTTAAATTCCTACCTCAGCCTGGTCCCTCTGTTTGTGTTGGTAAAATGTTCTTGAGGGTTTTACTATTCATGTAACTTGTTTGTTAAACCTGCCTGGTATAATTTTTCAGGATTCCAGTATTCCTTTTTAGTATGTATTGAAATGGAATTTCAAATTGAAAAAATTATTAAAATAAAAAAAAACATTTGCACCTTAAAGACTACTTTCCTGTTTTTCTTTTAATAAGTCCTCATAAAAAAGACCATTCAAGCAGCACATTTTTACTGATGCTTTTGAGAATATACTGTAGGGGTGAAAGCTGCAGCTGCTACTAGTGTGAAGTGAATGGACAGCAACAAAGCATTAAAGCAACAATGGGGAAATGCTGTCCCCTCAATGCTAATGTAAACCCTGGTTGGATAAGGATTCAAAACTGGATATGAAGATGAAATCTGACGCACAGTTTCAGAGTTACAACTGATAAAATAATTGCTGTCTGTGGTTCTACAGTAGGCTATGATGTAATTGAGCAATATATATATATATATATATAAAAAAAAAGAACTATGAACTAGTTCATTTTTTGGAACTGTGAACTTAGTTCAAAATTTTGAATTATGAACTATGAACTGAACTAGTTCATTTTAAAATGTGTGAACTGAACTTTGAACTAGTTCACGTAGAAAGAGAACTTTCCCAACACTGGCCATTTGCACCATGACTTTAAACTTGTTTTTAATTTTCTCCTACTCTACATTCTGGATCACTGTTGCACTTTATAAATGGTAATGTTCCCTGTTCTAAGCTGCTCATTCACTGTTAAAAGCTGTGTGCATTGAAATGTTGTTTTGTATATGTTATACACCCTGTGTATACAAGATGACAATAAAGTCTGTCTAAATCTATTTCATTAGAATGTCAGCAGGTCTTGTAAAGGCCTGATCACCATCCATGTTGTGTTGGAGCAGGCGTGCATCAACAACCTGCAGGAAAGCAGCGCTGGAGGACTAGACATGCGGACCCCTTTACACAGCTGGCAGCTTTAACACACATTTAATGAGGAAACGTTACTAAACCTCAGTTTTTGGTGGTTTCAGCAAAAACATTAAAGCTTTTAATCCGATCAATGGAGGTATATTTCAAATGTATATGTACCAAATAATAGGTGAAAACCTTTTTCCATTATAGCCTGAGCTGAGTGTGTTAATGCATTTCTGGCTTTTAACAGTAACAGATGTAATCAACAGATGCAGATCTACTCTTTCCTCTAAATGAGACTACTGTTGATCCTTTTTGATATCAACAAAATGAATAGAGAATAAACTGCCTTTGTAACTTGAAGTACAAACAGTGTGCCCAAACGCTTTTCTCTCTCTTTCTTCTTTTCATCATTTTTCCTTTGATTGGACGACTCCCCAGTTTGGAGCGACAGCCTGATGATTTGGCCCCCGGTCCAAACTGCTCCGCAGCTTAATTCACCAGACAAAGGCGAACAAAGACGGAGCTCCCCTCGGGTCTCTTTATCTTTCTTACTTTAATTGAGCCACTCCATCAAAGAGGGATGTCTTGCCATTGAAGCACTGTGTCATTTTAATTTTCCCTCATTACCTTTTATATAACTTAGTGGTCTCAGATGGTAGACCAAGCATTTTTAAAAGTGAAAATGAATGAGTCGCTTGGGGTAAAACATGGGAAAAAAGAATGGCTCACAGAGAGGGTTTTGTTATCAACACTGTCTGTTGAGGATTTTTGACCTCTAACCTCCCAGAGTGAAGATGTTTTGGTAGAAAAAGAAACGGTTAAAAACTGACCCATCGAAAATTGATAATGATCAACGGAATAGAAACCCCTAAGCGCTAATTACAATAAAGTGTTCAAAACAAAAAAAAGCCCAAAACCTAAACACATGCATTTCAGTATAACAAATTGATCTTTCATTAGGCTTGTTGATATTCAAAATAAAAAAGGCTGTCAAATTCTATCATTTCAGGTCGAAGCTATGAAAACCCACCTTTGACCCCTAAATAAGTATCTTTTATGAACTCAAACAGATTTTCTAGTAGTTTTCTCTTTTTATTCAACCCATATCAGTTTAGTTTGATATTATTTTTATGTCTATTTTCTTGACATTTTCAAGTGATTTTTGATGTTTACGCTTTCCTTCCTCCATTTGAACCAACACTCTTTCTCTACATCCAACTCCACCTGTTTACAAAACTATTTATACCAAGTTACTTTTATTTGTGTGAGAACCTGATTATAGCTCACATTGATTGGCTCACTGGTAGCAAATTAGTTCAGCGATGAATAATTAACTCAGATGCTGTTGCATGTCTGGTTGTTAATCAGTGCTGCAGATGATCAGGAGATGGTTAGAAAGAGATTTGAGCTGATAAACTTGGCTTCTTATCACTTTGGACACAAATACATTTGTAGATACGGGTTTAGCTTGCAATTATATTTCATTTTAAGGAATTTTTTTAAAGCTTTGAAGATTTTTGATGTATCACATAATTTTTCCAATTACAGATTAAAAGATGTGAATGAGATCTCTACACACTCTGACCTTCCTCAGGGCCAGTGATTCTCCTTCTGCAGCAATAAGGGGCTAGAAAAAAAGCTATAATCTCAGGATTAAATCAGTAAAATCAAAGACATCTCCACAACCATAGAAAACATATTTTCCTACAGTACATTTAATACAATTTGGCACCTCTGGCAAATATGTGTACAAGTTGTACAATCTGTCTTTTACTCATTGTGCCACCAGGAAGGATCATTTTGTTATTCTTCTGAAAGCTGAATTGTTGCATCCATGGATAGAATATTTTGTGGGTAGCCTAGAATCAGGAATGCATCAGTGAGCTTGACACTCACAACTTTCTTCAGCTTGATCTGTGCATCCCATTTTCCTCAGGAGGCTGCCGTTGATCCGTGTTCCATCCACCAGCTGCATGAAGTGGTTCTTGGGCTTCACAGTTTCATCAAATTTGATGAAAGCACTCTCGTCAGTCATGATGTGGGCAGATGCACCGCTGTCCACCAGTAGACCAGTTGTAAAACCATTATAAATGCTGGTTACACTTTCATAATATACTTTAACAGTTCTTCAACATTTTAAACCAATTATGAAATGTATTTTTAAGGAAATATATTTGAAACACGTCCTTTAACACATTCCCAATATATCAGCTTAGTGAAATCAAAAGAACATATATTACAATTCCTCTGCTAATAAGATATATTACCACTTTAAAGCAAAAATAACAATATGGGGGATACAAACTTGAATTACAATCTACAAACTGAGCTCACACCAGAACCGGAATCACATGCACTTGATTATCATAGCCTGATGCCAATGTTAGCTGCCCATTTAGCTCCACAGTTAGTTTTACACAAGCTTATGTTACACATCCCCTCAGTGCAGGTTTCAATCATAGCTCTGTGGTTTTACTGATGTGTAGTAGCCACTACACAAGGTAATGCCAAGAGAAAAATAACAGTGGCAAGCATCGTTCTCCACACTTCTGACTGAAAACGCTGTCTAATAAAAAGTGGTCCGATTAGAGGAAGGAACGGATAAAAAATTGTTCAATTTAGCCAAAAAGAGTCAGGTATCGGGGCGGTGTCCTATTGAGCAGCTGGTTTTCAATAGGACTGACTGCCAATCTTTCAACATCTGAGTGTCGACCTTCTGTATGTGACTAAAAGCTAACGTCTTTCCAGTATTCAGGTTCAGAACCTTGAGTTACCTGAATTAAACAATTTTATTGGTTCTACAAGGTTATAATCAAAATGGTTTCAATATATAGGGTCATTTTGATGATTTTGAGGCTCATAATTTATAATTTTTTTCCTTCTTTATCATAATAAATGAAAAACAATTAAATGAAAGACAGACAGGAAATCTAGAGGTATTATTTATTCTTACAACTCTGCTAATTGGTAATAATTACTAAAATATTTGACTGCAAGAGATAGGCTTTCTCAGTTCTATTTCTCGATATTATTTCTACAAATACAAACAACACTCAAAACTGTAGTAGACCTATTAAGGGCTCTTTGCGTTTTCCTGTAGAATGTTCTGCCTTTCCCTCCTGTACACTGTTCAGCTCTGCGTGCCTCTTCACTCTGTATTCACCTTTTAATGTAGATGAAGTTGAACTGTGTGAGAGCCAGAGAGCAGGTGGCTGATTGTCAGATAGATGAAGGTGACAGGTTACACTGTGTTAAACTGGAGGACCTTCTGGAGCAAACAATTAAAGACTCAGCTAGTTCATAAACAGCAAACACCTGAGTGTATGTTCAGTGTCTGGTTGTGTCCTGTTTATGACAGTATTCATATTCAGCCCCCTGACCTTAAAGATTGCTGATGCACATCTTTTGTTTTTCTGCTTCAGGGTCTCATTCAGCTGGCGTTTTATACCACCAGAAAGCAGGCCTGCTGCTTGTGACGTCAGTCATTTTAATTATGTCAAGCAGTAAACATATTTTATCAGGAAATAAAAGATAAGAGTGTCTGCAGAGTTCCTGCATGGTTTGAATTACATAAATGATTTCCTCTAACAGGAAAACTAATACAATACAAAATAGGTTTTAATTATTTATATGGAACCAAATCATAACAAATGCAGCAAGATAAAATCCAGTCTAGTCTGAATTCAGTTCAGATCAGTTCATTTTGTCATAATAAGCCACTATTCTAATATCACATTAAGTCCTAAATTTTACACAGTCTGATTTGATTCTGATATAACATACATAAGACATCAATAAGCTTATGCTCAATTGGAAATAAATAAAAAATGCAAAAACAAACAGTATGCCTTGTATTTGGAAAATGTACAGCTTAATTGACCAAAATCAGTGTTATCTGCTTAGTGAACACATTAAATTTCATGACCCTAGTTTAAATTTGGTTGATGGATTACTAGACTACCCTTTCTTAGATATCTCATTTTTAGCATAAACAATGAAGATTACATTGAATTGAAGAAGAAACAATAGTAGTCTATTTTTCCAAGAAGTTTTCACTCTGACCAGTAGATGGTGGTTATACTATCTGTGCTAATTTGCAATTTTCATCCAAAATCATCAATCAGAATTCCCTCCATTTAGAAGTTGTCAGAGCATGTCTCACTGACAGGAAAAAGCAGAAAAAAAAACAACAACCTCAGCGCATATTATCAATCAATCAATCAAGTTTATTTGTATAGCCCTTTACAATAGCCAAATGGTACCCAAAGTGCTTTACACAAAGCCATAGGCAATACATAACACACACAAAACATACAGGTACAATTAAAAGTGCTGTAGTGGTGCAGCGCTGCAGGACATTAAAAGCCTTCCAGAAGTGCATAGAAAAGAGCACATAGAAGGAGGACACCTAAGAGACAGTATTATCCTAGTCAGAATTAAATGCTAATTTAAAAAAGTGGGTCTTAAGCTTTTTAAAAAAAAAGGCTGAGGTCAGTAGTGGTGCGAATGTCAGGGGGTAGTTTATTCCACAGTCTGGGAGCAGCGACGGCAAAAGAACAATCTCCCGTCTGTTTGAGTCTTTGTCATGTTGGGGTCTAGGCGTCTAACCCACATGCAGAAAACACTCTTAAGACAGGGGAAAAGTTAAATGGTTTATTTAACAGAGTTCATAAGCAAATGTACACAGGATCTTGGTTCGTCAGACTGGTCACGGGAGGGAAGCCACTAGAGGAGGACAGATCAGTTAGAGTGGATCCAGGAAACTTGCAGTTTACAGATTACTTGGATTAATACCTGCTTAGAGGGGAATCTGATCAGCAGGGGGGGAACCTTGTGGGTCCAGAGGCTAGTCGGCAGGCAGAGGGCTGAGGGCAGAGGCAGAGACGGAGGCTGAGACGGAGGGCAGGCAGGCAGGTTCCAGACAGTGATTGTTTTTTCCCAGGATGACTGATATCCAGATAAGTCAGGATCTGAGAGGCAGAAGAACACAGGATCAGATTAGTTCACAAAATCAGGGTAACCGATCAGAGGAGCTGGCTCAGGTTTTGCTGTACCATTACTGGCAAACACTCTGGCAGGGAAGTGTCAGCCTCCTCCTCCTTAAGTAGGGCTCCTGATGAGCAGATGGGAAACAGGTGTCGAAGTCAGCTCATGCCCTTAGGAGAGATCTCGTGCGCCCTCTGGTGGAGAAAGTAGACAAGCCTCCAGATTCCAACAGTCTTGACCTAGGGACCTCTAACAGAAGCTGACCCGAGGAGCGCAAAGCTCTGCCAAAATTGCGAAAAATTTAAATCTCAGACAAGTAAGAGGGGGCCAAGCCATGAATGGCGTTAAAAACAAAAGCAGAAGTTTACAATCAATTCTAAAACGGACTGGAAGCCAGTGGAGTGACGACAACACAGGAGTAATGTGTTCAAGTCTTGGCGTGCTTGTTAAAAATCAGGCGGCAGTGTTCTGCACAAGTTGGAGTGACTGAGGCCAACGTAAAGGGCATTGCAGTAGTCTAGTCTTGAACTAATGAAAGCATGGATTGCCTTCTCAAGATCCTGCCGACTAAGAAAAAGACTTCACTTTGGCCAAAAGACGGAGCTGGAAAAAGCTTGAGCTGACAACGGAGCAAATCTGTTTGTCAAATTTGAGCCCATTATCAAATGTTACCCTGAGGTTTTTGACATGAGATTTAAAAAGGGGAGCCAGATTGCTAGAGTTTGTGGTGAGAACATTTGAAATAGATGGAGAACCAAACAAAATGCTGTCGCTTAAGTGCAAAAAGTTCTGTGACAGCCACTGCTTTATATCTGTGATGAAGTCCAGTAGCTTAGTAAGTGCAGTGTTTTCGTTTGGTTTCAAGGTCAAATATTTCTGCAAGTCGTCGGCATATAAGTGAAAAGACAGGTTGTGTTTTCTTATAATTGATCCCAGAGGCAGCATATACATTGAAAACAGAATAGAGCCGACAATAGATCCCTGTGGCACCCCACAGGGCAGCGATGCCTTTGTGGAGCAGTAGTCACCAATCGTGACAGAGAAACTCCTGTTTGCCAGATATGACCTAAACCACTGGAGAGCGGTGCCACGGATGCTGATGTGCTCTAGGCGAGATACAAGGACCGCATGGTCGACTGTATCAAAGGCTGCTGCGAGGTCCAGCAGTATCAGCACAACAGGATTCCCAGCGTCCACAGACAGGGCAATATCATTGATTTAAAGTTTATTTCTGGTCTACCTCACTTCATTGTTTCCCTCATCAATCAATCGATCAATGAATGAATGAATGAATCAATCAATCAATCAATGACTATTATTTATGGTATCTTTCCCCACAGCTGTCCATTTTTATTTCTGTTTTTTTGGATCAGTATAAGCCCCTTTGTCTCATCTGTCTTCACCTTAGATAAACTCAGCATCTGTGGGGTTAGAAAACACCCTGCCTTTGCAAAACCTCAGTAATGAGTAACGGTGGCTGTGTTTGCTCCTGACCTGATTTGAGAAGTGAAGACCATTGGAGCAAACTGAAGCCCTTCCTGCTCCTCGTGACCTCTCAGTGCACTGATTCTGTTAAAAGCCTCCAAATCCTCCCATCATTAGCAAAGCTCCTAGCTCTTTTCTAATTGCTTTTGTGACTATTTGTTTTATAACAAGTTACTTCTATTTTTGTTCCTAATACTCATTATGAAAAACATCTTGGAAAGTAGTAGTATTTTCCATCAGAAAATAAATATATCCCTGTAATAAAGACTACTTTCTATTTAGATAGCAGAAATCACCCCAAACTGACACATGAATGCTCAGAACTACGCCATCAGGCTCATTATTTAGCCTCGGCTATACGATGAAGCCTACAGTTTGCAGAAATAATGGGCCTCATGCAAAAACGGTTTGCACGCACAAATTTGTTCTTAAATTGTTCATACTATTTAGAATAAATCACATTCACCAGGTTTCACTATTTTTCCCTATTTCTAAACTTCTCTCAGGTACAAACAATTTTTCCATGTGCACTAATCAGCTGTTTCCCAGATCCAGTTTTTTTTTTTTTTTTTTACTAAAAACAAACTTAATTTATTGTTATTTAGAAGCAAATTTTTATTAGGCTGCATCATTATATTTTATGCAACTCTTCATATAATATATAACATATAACATATAATAATATAATATAAATATATAATATAAATATATAATATAAATGACATTTTTATTTGCTGATGACAGAAGTGTCAGTCACTACACCTGCAGTTGGCATGACACTGGTTTAATTTGTTATCATTTTGTCATAAGACAGAACAGTCAGGGATCAAGCCACCATTGAAATATCATCTGGAACAGAAAATGGATGGAAATTTCAGCGAAGCTCCTCTAAAGGTGAGACTTGCATTTCTTTCACTCTATGGCAGCTCCCTGGCTTTGTTATTACACTAAAGGTGTTTCATCATTGAAATGTTCATGTTTATAAATGAGAGAGATGTGATGAAGGTATGGCAGAGGTGGTCTGGAGATGTACAGTATATCTGTACGTGTATTAAAAGGAGATTTAGCAGAATGTTGTTTTGTTTTGGTAGCTGGCAAACTTATGTTAATCATTTACATCAAATGTTGCACCTCTAGCCTCCACCAGAAGTTTCCATTGACTGTTTTCAGATCAAATGAATTGTCTGTTAGTGTTATTTTTTCTTATTTTTACTTATGTGATAGTACAACTATACATTTACAGCCCTTGTAATTAATTCCCCACTGCTTGACTTTTACTGGTCCTTTAATCCTGCTTCTCGGCTCTCAGTCAACAGATCCTTGATCTCCAAAGCTTTTTTCTTCTTCATTTTAAAAGTCATTTCTGTGAATGAACACCTTCTGACAAGTCTGGGAACTCATAGCCTTTTATGGCATTATCAGGGCTGTAATTATGCAGATTTACATTCCTCAGAACGCCCGCTCACTTATGAGCAGATGGACTGCATCTGGTTCACAAGGACAATTTAGGGTAATTTTGTGAAGTTAAGAATCTGATGTTTTGCGTTTGTAAAAGCTCAAGTAGAAGCAAAAGTAAGATAACTTTGCAACAAGAGCACGAAAATGTTGTTGCATTAGGCTCATTGTGTTTTGTTTTGCCAGTCTGTCATTAGTAGTAAATGTTTGTTATTCCACCTGAGGTGTAAAACACTAAATCTCCTCAAGTGGGCCGTGGACCTCTTGACTGCTACACTGATTAAGGCAATGAGCAATGGCATGTTCTCTCTCTGGGCAGATGATGCCCTGAACAGAGCACTCTGAAATGCTCTACCAGAGGTCACAGATTAGCGGGCCTCGGTCTGGATCGGGACCCACCTGCTGTCTAATCCAGACCCAACCTGATTTAATACATTTATAAATTACCGCACGTTGTCCGACGACTGTCTAATGTCACTTGGGCCGCTTCTCCTGTTTGTACAGTAAAGCCCTCCAGAGCGTTCGGGACCAGGCTACACGTGATACAAATTAGTCAATAGTCTGTGTCAATCAGGGTTGCTGCTGCTGCTAATTTTAAAACACACCAGGTAAACCTGTGGCAAGCAGGGCGATGGGAAGGAAGAAGAAGACGGTTTAGAAAAAGTGAAAGAAAGTATGGACTGCTGGAAGAACTGCGGTAAACTAGTGACAAAAAAGTGAAGTTGTGTACTCAACCTACTGCTGTGAAGCAGGATTCCCTACCATGACCTTAATAAAAAAAATATATCAATCCAGGCTCAAAATGAGCACTTTGATATATGCTTGAGAAAGGCTTTGTCTCCAATCAAACATAGGTTGAAAGCCTTGCAGGGCAGCGTAAAGCCCACTTCTCTCATTAAGCCATAAAAAGAAAGGGAAAAAAAAACAAAAAGGTCAGTTCAGGTGTTTTATAAAATATGTGAATCAGGAAATTGTCTATATAACAAACTGAACGATTGTTCTTTTCTACTTAAAAAAAAAACAAAAACACTTTAGATTTTGAAATGGAAAATTTTTCATTTTTTTGGTATATTTTTTTAAACACCTAATTTTATTGCAGTATTAAATTCTGTTTAAAGTAACAATTTATAATTAAAAATATCTCTGGACCTTTACTGGTTGTGGATTTTCTTTATTCGGACCTTGCTTATTTTTAATTGGTTGCCCCTGCTCTGTATTGTCAACTCATCTCACTCCCAACTTGTCACATATTGATGCTTAGTCAAGTCCCCTGCACGTCAGATACTGACAAGACGGGGATACCCCTCTCATCAGAAACCGGCGTACGGGTATGTTGATACTGTAGCTGATTTGGGTTAACAGAATAGACACTAGAAGGGAGTACTAGCCCAAAACCAAAAGCCTGGCTCTGGGCAAACCATCAGCAATGTAATCAGGGGCTTTGCCTTGAAGTGCCCTTAATATTAAAACCAATTCCTTGTATTCTTGGATGAATGAGGAGCCAGTTGGACTTATGTGGTCTGTTTGTTAAAAATACTTGTAACCACATTCTGCAGTCTGAGGGTGAGCCAGACATAAATAGGTAAAAAAAACAGTGGCACTCAGTAATGGCTGGTGGAGTTTTCTCCAGGGAGCCATTCAAAATTGACGTATACCAAAAACTAATCAAACATATACTTCTATGAGTGCCACCAACAAAAAGCATTATAAAAACAAAGCATCATTTTATGTACAGCTTTACTTTTTGTTCATAGATGTCTCCATTCTGAGGCTTTATGAAGGCAAATCTGTGTTTTGCATGGCCCAAAATGGTGACACAAACCTAAAAAAAAAAAAAGTATCATTTTAATATTGGAGAAGCTATTAGTCAGCCTTATATTTTTTAATATATAAAAACTATTTCTTTTCTGAAAATGTGTGTATTTACGAAGTATCTAATTTAACAAACTTCTAGCCTCTTAAAACCCACCTAATTTTAAGTAATCCTTGCCGAGCTTGCATACCCAAATGGAAAAGCAAATAATTGATGAACTATAAGCCCAAATTACATGTCATACATCATTTGAAAGCTAAAATATAAATGATTTGATATAAAAATAGTTTGACTAAATTGCAGCCTAAACTTCGTCAAACATGACTCAAAGTTGTTTTTTTTTATTCATGAAAATAATAGGTATTTTTGAACAGCAGTAATAAAGACTTGCTTGAGAATAGGCATGTCTCATGTTATTGCATTTGTTCTACATCATGTAAACCCACAACTGCAGGAAATTTCAGACCTCTAGGTATAACAGTTCCAGAGCTGTGAGGATTTGAACTTTTGGTGTCACCAGCTTCTCCAAACGTTCCAAATGTGCAACTGAAGCATTTTGATTGCCACAAAACATTTATAAAACAAGTACTTTTCCACTTTTTTTCATTTTCATCTGATGATTGACTGGTAGAGTAGTTCAGATTATTCAGATTTAGTATAAGGGATAAAAGAGGTTTCAACTTAACATAAAATTTTATCGATAGAATGTGAGGTAATACAAAAAATGGGTCTGAGGACTATATTGAGGTGTTATATGCATATGGAAAAGCAATGAATGCTGAATTATGCAAGAATGAACCATATCAGGTTGTTTTTCATTATTAATAAAACATCATGTTAAAGAAATTAACAAATTCAATTTTTTCTTCAGTTTTTATTACAATGAAAACTATAATGCAGCTAAACACAGATCAAAAAATATAAAACAAATGCTTCATGTCTGAATGAATTTGCATATTAACAACCAACAGATCTAAACACAAAAAATGTGTGGGACTTTTATTCTTCTCTTTGTATTTTTGCTACAGTTGCGACTAATTATAGGTTTCCTTACATGTAATTCACCGTTATGCAAGCTTTGGTTAAGTGATGTTTAGTTCTATATATTATCTACACCATAATGAATTCTTCTTTGCTTTATCCCAAATGGGAGCTGATGTTGGAAGCATTAATCTGTTATTTTATCATGAATGCAGAGTTGAGAGGGACCATTAAAGCTGCTGAAATGCAGCTATCATGGAATAAACATGCAAAGGTCATCTGTTTGTGACTTTAATTACAGCATAAATCAAGTTTCTTATGAAAGTCCTCTATGTCTATGTTAGCTCCCCAGAGTTCAGTTCATTTCAACCCCCCCATGGTCGTAGACTTGTTCATTTCAGTGATTCAGAGCCACTTGTATCTGCAGGGGGGCAACTGACTGCACTGTTGCCTGCTCCACCACTGCCTCATTAAGCATACTGCTGGGTTTGATCAAAGGAGAAACAATTGTCACCCAGCAGATCATTCCAGCTCTATTGCTAGGTTTAGATCTCTTTACAGAAGGAAGAATGCCTGTTAGTGCAGTGAAAGACATCAGGCTCACCCTGTAGCGATGCTCACATCATAACAATGTGGATAAAACATGACAAAACAAATGGAAACCTTCAAACACACCCCACAGGTCTGTTAGGAGTTTACTGTACAGTTATTAGCAAGCTTGTTTGAATTTAGAAGGAGCATCTGTGGACATCCCTGAAGGGAGAAACCAGGGGAAAAATCAAAAAACAACACAGGATGAGATTCCTAAAGCACCTAGATATTTACTCCAAAATCTGAAGAACAACGTATAAACATGGTCGTACAACTTTATTTCAAACACCATGATAAATGCAGTCTTAAAACAATTCCACAAAATCATTGTCATTGTTTTACCTGCAAACAACTGTATTCGTCTCTGTTATAAATATGTGTAGCAACTTCCTTTCAGCCAGCTGACTGACAGGGAGCAGCAAAGCATTTCTCAGTCCATCATACAGATTTTATTCACTCCAACAGCCTCTCCTGTATCTAGTTGGTTGAAATTAAGTTAATCGAAGTGATGTGATGAAATGCATAATTGCTTTTGAAACAACAACTTTTAAGAACAGTCTTCATACCGATAACCAGTTATTGCCTAGAGCTGATAATCAGGATATTTATTAAAATCAGACACTTTAAAAGCAACATATTTTTAATTAAAGTGAACTCTTTCTAGCTTGAACCCCTGTTTTCTGTTTGATACTATTGTCCTTTTGAACCAAACCAGGAAGCAGTTCTTGACATTTTGCGCAGTTGTGTTGACAGACTTTCTTCAAAACATTGCATATCACTGTGTAACTGATCTACTGAAGTAGCCTCCAACAGCTTTAAAATAAATCTTTTTTGGATCCTTTTGGGTCAGAATTATAATAAAAAAAACAAAAGCTCTATGTGAATGGGCTTTCAGAATGAGGAGAAAACAAATCATATTTAGTGTCACATATGATTGAGTGGACAATATGAAAACACGTGTTAACTAACAGCATTACAGAGACATAGAATTAGAAATTTAACAACAGGTTTTATTCTGTTCTTTACTTTTGTCCTTCACTTAATCAGCATAAAGACAATGTGACCATTTTTGTTTTTAATGTTGTAAATATGACACTTGATTAACTTCTAAAAGTATAACTTTACATTCTGAAAAAAATATTAAAGACTAGCGGATAGTTATATTTGAGAGATAAATGAAATAAAAACAAGATGTTCATGTTATAAATCAGGCCTAAAAACAAACAGTATATATTTTGAGTCCTAGCTGTTAGAAACTGAACTAGGAATTATGAAATAGGCTGATCCCTCAACGTTAGACTGGATTCAGAAAAACAGACTAATGAACATCTCTGAGGAATGGGCCAAAATTACAGCAAACTACCAGGAGAAGCTACTGAAATACTAAAATCATACAGATTAAAGGAAAATTAAATAAATCTGTGAACTTTTAAATTTTAAGGCAAATTTAAACTAAAGGCTGATTAACCTCTCATCTAGTAAACAGAAGTGTTTCTATTTAGTTTGGCTTATTTTCTCATAATTAAAAAGAAGCTTTTAAGATATGTATATTTCTGGTTTCAATTGCAGATCCTAACAGCAGTGTTCAGATTCAATCTCCTATCCTAGCTGCAGAATCTGCTTTTCAATCAAAAGTTCTGGAGAGCTGCGGACCTGAATCAGTGTTTATCATCTGCAAGGAAGATCTGTTCTGCAACTTTAATAAAAAGGTCAGTAGCAGCATCCGTGACGGAGGGAGAGCTCTCACCCACAGAGAGGAAGTGGTCCTGAAATGAATTTGTTGTTATCTGTGAAACAGACATGTTCACGCAAACTGAATGCTTGCCCTCTAACCACTGGAATTACAATTTAGCACCGCAGGAAATAGCTCTGATTCATTCATCAAGCAGAAAAGAAGATCACATTATCAGAGCTCAAGGTTTTATTCCACAGTCCAGGAAGGAAAAAAACAAAAAAAAAAACAGGAAAAGATCTGAATGGCAATCAAACAAGGTCGATTCACTTATGCTCAAGGTTCGTCTTTCTGAACAAGCTGTTCTGTATTCAGATGTACATGTTTTAAACCAGGCAATATATTGCTGAATAATCAGTTTAATCTAAATTATGAACTGGCAGTCATTCAGAAATGCTAAAACCCTTTCTAAAA
>NW_015150623.1:645851-672689 GCF_000732505.1 Cyprinodon variegatus
TATCTATCTATCTATCTATCTATCTATCTATCTATCTATCTATCTATCTATCTATCTATCTATCTATCTATCTATCTATCTATCTGTCAGCTGCCTCTCAGATCTTCTTGCAATTAGTTTACCTTTTAAAATATTATCCCCTGATTTTAATTATTAATTTTCTTGTTTAACTATTTGTGATTCTTTTATTCCGCTGCATTGTGCTTTTCTTTTTCTTTTCATGTATAGCTCTATTGAATATTGTTGTTTTACAGTAACCATCTATACTATATCCTGTGGGTTTTAAATGACTCAATTAGTGTGAAATGTGTTTCTCATTTAGCTATAAGACATTACTGTTGTTTCACAACTGAAAACAGTTCCAAACATTAGTTTCTGTTGTCAAAACAAGAAAAACATTTGATGGTCTTCTTTCAGCCAGCTGACCAACAGTGTACAGCGCGGGTGGGGGAGGAGAGTGCTGTGTTAGTCCACGTACAGGGTTAGGTATACTTTTTAATAGGCCAGCTGGATATTGCCGCAATTCAGTAGATCCTCAGCAACCTGTTAACATTTCAATCATTTAATGTTAATATAAATCACTGAATCGATTGAATTAATCTACATACATATGCAAGTTAACATTATGGCTTTGAATCAACTGGAATTTATTTTTAGTGCAAAATAAAAAAAAAAGGATATCATTCTTGTACTTTGACTTGCTGTTTTTCTCAGGTTTTACAAAGAACACCACCTGTACACTGTCATAAACCCTAGAGGCCACATGTCTGAAGTTTATTTACAACATCCAGATCCAACACTTAAATCTGACATTTACAATGAGACAAAAAATAATAGATAGAAAAAAAAGCCATCAGTGATTTCTGCCCTCAACAATACATTTAAATATGAGTCATCTTCCCCTGCAGAGCTGATGTTTACCACAATCAGTCATTTGGATCTGCAACACCTTCTGCTTCCATGTCACAATCGTCCTATAGACGTGTTTACTGAGAAAGATAAATGGGAAGACCAGACTGAACAGTAATTAGCAGTGTAATTAGTCTCCAATGAGGCTGAGGAACCTAATTGAAAATAGTCCTGTTGAGGAGTAGGATTGTAAAACATGAGGAGGATAATGGACATCGGAAGATAGCCGGTCGATGGTCCTGATTCAATCAGACTTGTCCTCCTCTTTGTCTCCGCTGAGTTGTTGTGACGTCTCTAATTAAAGTTGTGACATTTAAAGGAAGGCTCCTGGTTGAGGAAGCTCAGACCCGTCTGAGCTTCATGGTGACTATGTGTCGTTGGCTCAGCTCTCTAAACCTCCTTTGGGTCTGTTTATAACATCGAGCGGACGCGTTGGTTGTCTGATACTGAGCCTTTATAGTGATGCTTTCTGTCCTTTGCTTGTGTGATCAATAGCTGTTCATTGTTGGTGTAAATCCCTTTATCGGTTCCTGCTCTGGATTTTCTTTCCCCTTTAATTTGGTGTTTTACAAAGACCCTTTGCTTTTTTCATTCTGCTGAATATTCAAAGAAACAAACAAAAAAACAAAACACCAAACATATTTTCTTGGAGAAACATTGAAAGTATAGTAAATAAGCTGTGTTATTCCACTACTGCAGCCTTTTCATTAATTTGTTGTTTTTCATTATAGGCCAGATTAATTAAATGATTTGCTTTTATATATCCCTTTTATCTTACGTGCAACAAGATGAATTATCGCAAGATTTGCGTATTCACAAACTCCCGAAAATGGATATTGTCCGAAGCCTATAGATGCCTCGATACAGAGATGTTTTGTACCAATGAAATGTGAGACGTCAATGCATCAACCAGAGGTGGGAAGCTGAAGCAAACGGAAGATATCTGCTGATTTTAGCTGTAATACGCTTTGTCTCTTTTTGAAAACCAAGCAAAAGGATGCAATTAGTGGCTTTGTGGATCGGAAAGAACTGTACTGGTTCCTCCAGATTTGGTAAGAGATTGTTTTATCATTTTTTGGGGGCTATTTGTGAAACAAATAAGTAATGTAATACAGCACAGCTGCTACTGCCACTGTGTTTGGCTAGTAGTCAACACAGGACTTATGTGCCACCATGTGTGCCACTTGAGTTACCAAATCAGCTCGAAGAATTGTACTGAATGTACCTCCCTTTTGTGAACACTCTCAACAGAAGGCTTTCAGATGGATATTTGTAGTTGAATTTCAATTCTATACAGTATCACTCTGCCGTATGCCCTGTTACCATTTAGGCCTATCACCTTTTTATACCAATAAAAAGGTGTTTTATTGTTATATCAGTGTCTTTAGCAGTGTCCGTATTTTTAGTGTATTTACAAAGGGGTATACCGTAAAAGAAAATTTTGAATATTTTGAGAAACTTTCAACCCCTATTTCATCTCATTTTGATGATTATGTTTGACAGGTATTGACAGATTAAAGAAAATTATAAGAAACAATAAAGAATAAAAAGTCTAACTCCGAACTGTATGTTAATCTCTTTGTACTCAGGACTTGGCTCCTTTTGCATGATTTACACTTTCTGTGCACCATGGCAAAGAGGCAGGAGTCAAGCAAAATCCAGTCAAGTTGGAGTCAATTAATGCACAGATTATCATAAATGAGGCATATATGTGGAATTCATCAAGTGAAATTCCTCTTACTCTGCATTCCAGACACTTTTAATAGGATAAGGAGAAATTCTGAAATTGATTTTGCCATGAATCCTTTTAAGGATGCACTTATCCTTATTGTTCGTGCATCTTCTCCCACCGCACTTCTTCCCTCTAACTAACCTTATATGAATATACTTTAACATTTTCCCTATATTGATACACTGAATGTTTAGTTTAGTTACTGTAAGTGAAGCAAGTCAAATTTTAATAAATATAGCCATGAAATAGTCCCATCTCTCTGTATTGAATCTATATAATAAACCTGTATTTGAATTAAGGGAGAAAAATCTTTCACCCCCTCCAAATAATTAATTTTAAATCATATCTTTAAATTTGTTGACCCTTTAAAGCTCCATCCTATTTCCAATCCGTCTCAGTCAAGCACTTATTTTTTGTAGTGTTTTCTGCTGAAGTAGAACCCAGTAATCTGTTTTAATGTTAAAACGGTTTAGGAAATTAATTTCTATTAGGTAAATGATGACAAGATTATAACAAAGCTGTGACAGTGCATTATTTTTAGCAAACAGGACAACACTGCTTGTGTTGTGAGGTTTTAACACACTTTCCCCCTCTGGTTGAAGCCTTAAGTTTGGGTTGAAGAGGCAGATTGAGAGCAACAGACGGCTTCAGGATAACATCACGTTCTGCCGACACACAGTTTTCTTGCCTCGAGTTATTTAAAGTCAGAAAGGTCAGGGCCATTTTACTTAACCTCCCGTCACTGACTCCCTGCAAGGCTTTACATTAGCGAGCAGCACCCTGTATGCTGCACTTGCTTTACAGAGTGGAAGAAAATCTGCAAAACTCAGTATAAGAATACTGACCAATCAAAACTAAATATGATGCTCTGAAAGACATCATGCTCTTCTACTTTGCTTAATAGTTCTTATTGCCAATGTTGGAGATATGCTTATCTGTGAACTATGGGACTGATGGTTACTGCATCCCAGTGGGTTGATACAGGTTGCACCATAAAAGAGGATCTGTTTCAATGTGCTGGCCTCTAGAAAAGAAGAGGTTACATTTAATCAGTGATTCTATTAGGTTTCTTTCTACAGAGGCATAAAACATTTAGTCAGATTTACTTGTAGAAACTAGCGGTCGAGGCAGGGTGCCTCGACGACCCAGTCTGCACGAGCAGCTTCTGGCTGCAGGGACGTGCAACGTCACTTCGCTGGGGGGGAAGGAGCCTGAGCTTGTGTGTGAGGTTTAGAGGTACCGGCTGGTTGTAGTCTGACTCACATCTCCACACAACTTGGGTTCCGGATCCCATCTCCTGGAGATCTCCTGGAGAGAGGCTAAACGTTCCACTTCTCAGTTACCTGGGAGGAACTCGGAGTAGAGTCATTGAAAGGAGCCAGATGAAGTAGCTTGGGCATCTGTTCCTGGATGCCTACTGGTCGCCTCCCTTGGGAGGTGTTCCAGGCATGTCCTATTGGGAGGAGGCCTTGTGGAAGGCCCTGGACATGCTGGAGGGACAATGTATCTAAGCTGGCCTGATGTTGCCTAGGGGTCCCCCCCAGAGCAGCTCGAGGAAGTGCTTGGATCAGAAAGTCTGGGCATCTCTGCTTAGACTGCTACCTCCGCGACCAGGCCCCAGATAATGTGCAAGAAAATGGATGGATACTTCTAGAAAATATTCAAATTTCACCAATTTTCTTTTATGTAAATTCCACAGTTCAGGACCTAAATCTCATTAGTTGAATAACCTGACTGGTATCCACACCTCTGCCCTTCATAAATTTAAAATCAGCTTTTGTGTCAATTGGTACCTGACACAGATTGATGTTAAGGTCATTTTAGCCCACTTTCTAGAAGGAAGACATGAAAACTAAGTAGAAACATTTCAGTGTAGTCCTTTTACTGTGATTGTAACTAACCATAAAGACTTTCTTTTATCCTCTGATGTGGGAGCTGCCTCTCAGCTCATCTGCCTGGCTGTGTGTTTACTGGTTGATAGTTACATCTGTGTCTCTGCTTCTTTCTGTATGTCTGCTTCTGTCTCCTTGAACGATAGAAGACCTCTGCAGATGGCCGCTCACACTGAGCCTGGTTCTGCTGGAGGTTTCATCTTGTTAAAAGAAAGTTCTCCTTTCCCCCGTTGCTACCAACATGCTTGGTGTGAGGGATTGCTTTGGGGTCAATGAGTCGATGCAATCAGCTGGTTTTTCTTGGATGGAAAAACTTTGAACCAATCTGACTGTATGATCTGGTTGAATTGTTTCTTTAAAGTGTCTTGAGATGACATGTCATTGAATTGAGGTATTAAAGAAATTCAATCCAGACTTAATCATAAACTGTTTGCAGAAGGATACAAGTTAAATCTCCTTAGTGTTTATTTAATCTTTACTACGGTCTGAAGGTTCAGGAAAAAGCATTTTTGATACTTTCTCTTTTGACCTCTAGGTTATATATTTTCATAAACAGGCTTTTTAAAATATGTTCTCTACAAAATCGCACTGAGCTGTAATACAGATACGCTATTCATCCTCTTTAAAGCAGGTTTTCTTGCTTTATTGGAATGTGTTTTAGTGTCTACTAGCATGAATGGCCTTGTTCTCTGGTCCCTATGCTCCCTGAGCTCATTCTTCTTCTCTCCTTTAATGGAATAAGAGCCAGAAGCCATGTTCTAGTGTCATCCCTCCTCTGTGCTGGCTGCTGACCCATGGCCTATGTCAGTAAACACATCGCCTTCAATCAGCCGTGCTGTCACCTCGTTCAGGTCGGCTGGAGGGTTCTCCTGCTTCGCTCGCTTCATGGTTACAGCCACAAGAATCTGAAAAAACAACACCTTCTGTGCACAGTGAGGCAGAAACAGCTGAGGGAAATTTTAAATGCTCCCTCAAAAGTCTTAAGTCACAGAATAGAATATTATTTACTAAACCAGCCTCAGGAAAACCTTAAAAAGCCTAAAAATGGTCCATATGAGGAGAGTCAAATACTGTACTGCAGATATTTTTCACTCATATTTACTGGGCCAGGTTAAGCTGTCCCTTCATGAGCGGACTGAGGAACTGAAAGCGAGTGGTGTAAACCATTTCTCAGTGAGCCAAAGAGTTATGCTATTTACTGCAGTTGACGGAGTTGACAGAATGCTTCCCATGGGGCATGCATGAGGCCACGGCTACCGTCAACGGGTCGGGTTCGGTCGCTCTGTCCCCCGGTGGCTCCCTCCCCCCGTCCGCCGGGTTTCCCAGGCCAATCCGGAGCTGACGGCTCAGTTCTGCTGCACTGTAATCGACCAAATTCCCTGACGATTTTGAAATTCCCCCAAGACATTTTTTTAGGTATGAAAAGTAGGACATGTCCGGGAAAAAGAGGACATTTGGTCACCCTACCATATCAACAATTTGATGTTTCAGTGAGTGAGTGCTTGTTGCTATGATGCGTCTTTGCTCAGCAGCTTCGCTCATGTAAACCAACCAATCAGTGCACAGCTCATCTAAATATTCATGAGCATACCGTTAAAACAAAGAAAACCTGTCGTTTCATTCTAGGGCTTATAACCAGGCTTGCATTAGGGCTCATAGAACAGCAAATATGCCATTTTCAGCCCAACCAATGTTACACACCCTATTCAGAGACCTTAAGGACCAGCACCACATACCCTATATAAACATTCTATGATCCTTTATTGGCTTTGGTGTAGATAATATCTGTTGGTTGTTATGGAGACCTTCACTACAGCTCTCTACCAGTGAGTGGCGTTAATATATCCTCTGAACCACCCTCCTTTATCTATATGGTGGAAGATAAGGTTGATTTCTTGTCTAGTCTAGTCCACCGTAGTGTCAACTGTTTTCCAAACTTCTAAAGATCAATAAATCAGTAGTGAACGGCACACATCACCTAACAACAGGGAAGAGAAATACAGGATAAAATCCTGCATAGAAGATGAAGAGATCTGATCATATGTAGCAGGATACATAACCTCAATCCCTCTAGTGATAAATGCATGCTGTGGATCGGTCTGCAGAAGCCAGACGTGTTTAACAGACATATAGACAGGTTGTGTTTTCACATCAAATAATGAAGGCACTGATGAAGATGGGTGTTTAATTCTATTTCAGGTGATCAGGGTGGAGGTGGGGGGGTCTGCTCCCATTAGGTCCTTTGAAGTAACTGGGGTGTGAAACAGAATTAACGGATCAGTTCTGCTAATGCATCTATCACGGTTAATGGCTTTGGCAAACCATTTTCTCCCAGGTCTCCAAAACTCCCTCTGACACAGATGTGATTTTATTTAATCCAGCTGACTTTAAATGGAGAAAAAACCGACTTCAAAACAATCAGATGAACCAACAAACAGGTGATGTGTGTCCTGACAGATTTCACTGAACATCTGACTCAGACAACAGTCGTGTTTCCCAAACAGAGATAACATCAAACCCATGGAGCACTTCACAATCAGAACCATCATCTTCTCTTTTCCAATCTGCTTATTTCTTCCCCAAAGCATAAAAATACACCCACACCAATCCCATCTCACTGCTCATATCTTTCCATCTGTTTTGGTTCTAATAAATCTCATCTCGGCTGTTGCTGTCTGAGATTTACATAACTGTTTTTCTTGTTGATTCGATATTTATGAAAAAAAGTGTTTATATTTGCTTGAAGTAGATTTGGATTTTTATCATTTTTGTTGTTGTTTTCTGAAGAAGAGAGGCTCTTTGCTTGTGGATTTATTTTATTTATGGGAGGAATGAATCTAGCAGCAGCAGAAATCCTTTGAGAGAAAAAGTTCTGACATAAATAATTAATCACCACCTGACTTTTCACTGGGTTTCTTGAATTTCTCAAATAAGGCAGAAATGTGAGAATCTCCATGGATATTTCTAGGTGTAAAAACTTTATTTCAGCTTTTTCAGGAAATAATTTGGCAAATATAAAAGTGACAGATCCATCTCCTAATTCCAAAACCCCTTATTTATGACTATTATGTGCATTAAAACGGATAACCAGGGATACTGAAAACCATTTTCTTGAATTGAGGAGGTAAGTGGGAACCTTTACCAATGAAACAAGAAAATTTACATTTAAAATACCAATTGCATTGTCTTATTTCAAGTGCATATTATTTAATTATCTTATTTTAGGAGTAACAATACACATTCCATTTACAAATTATCTTCTTTACCTACTCAAATTAATGATAAATACACTTGATTTAATAATTTGTACTTATTTCTACATAGTTTTGGCAGTGTGGTGCTGCAGACTGATTAGATCTCTCTCTATGTGTTATATGGGCTGAGATATATCAGGTCACTTTCTATTTCTGGAAGTAGAACCAGCACCCTCTGTCTAGACAGTCTACTGACCCTGCTCCATCACACTTCTCCCTTCAAAAACTGGAATCCTGGTGCCGCCAGTCACATTTAGTTTTTTGGCTTTTCGAGAACAAAACTCAACCGTTTTTATGGTGCTTAAACAGATGAAGCAAGCAGGCTGCAACACATCAAAGACTTGGGGACATCTGAAACCAAACTTGCTAAGAATTACTATGTTTTCACAAAAAGCAAAGTAAACGAAACAAATACGAGCGTCACAAAAAAAGGTGGCTCATAATAAACCAGTATTTACTGTATGTTTTTATTTCAAAAAGCTCTCTCTGCGTTCATATTTTTGTAACTGAAAAAGCTACCAACATTGCCATTTATAGGGCTAATATAACTGATGGATTAGCTGAAAAGCACAAATATAACCTTTTTCTAATAAAAACCACCAGTGCCTGAGCCAGGCCATTCAAGTTAAAGCTACTCTAATCGCACTTTACCAACAAGTTTTAGTATTAGTCCTTGTTATATAGTCACAGTTTAGTCATTTCATATGTGAAGGTTTTACTGAAGTTTTAGGTGACAGAGACTCAAAAACCAATAAGCCTAATTTTGGTCTGATTTTATTTTTTTTTTCTGTATTCTCTTTATGTCTATAATGAAGACATCCTACAAATCTCAACATTTGAATACAAAACAATTACATATAGACAGTAATTTGGACAAAACTGTTGGTTTAATGAAAGAACCCTACAGTCAACATTTTTTTTAAAATAAACAAATGAAAGTCAGACATTATTTTTTTACCCATGCTTCAAATTTATATCTTTAAAAATGAACTCATGAAACTCGCCTGGACAAAAATGATGATAAACTCAACAATTTGTTGCACAACCTTTAGAGGCAGCCACTGCAATCAAACAATTCCTGTAGCTGTCAGTGAAACTTCTGCGCCATCTCAGCCGGTATTTTGGCCCACTCCTCATGAGCAAACTGCCCCAGTTTTCTCAGGTTTTAAGGCTCCCTGTTCAAGGAAGCATGTTTCCACTCCTTTCAAAGATGCTCAATAGAATTTAGGTCAGAATTCAAAGAAGGTCATTTCAGAATAGTCCAATATTTTCCTCTTAGACATTCTTGGATGTTTTCAGCTTTGTTTTGGTCATTTTCCTGTTGAAGATGACATGACCTTTGACTGAGACCAAGTTTTCTGATACTCTCTACAATCCCTTGATTGTCTGGAGATTTTATCTGACCCTACCGAGAGTCAACACACCAGATGAAGCAAATAGCACAGAACTTATTAGAAACACCTCCATGTTTACTGTAGGGGTAGAGATATTTTCTTGATATGCTCCATCTTTGACCAAAGAGCTGATGTGCCTTGGTGAAAAGCTCCCTTGCTGGCTCATCTGTCCAAAGGACTTTCTCCAAGAAGCTTTGTTGCTTGTTTGGCAAATTCCAGTCTGGCTTTTTTTAAATAATTTCTTTTCAACAATGGTGTCTTCCTTGGTTGTTTCTCATTAAGTCCACTTCAGCTTAAGCAACAATGGATGGTGTGACCTACAAGCTTTTCTGGGCTATTTTATTGCAACTTATATTATCCTTCTCTTCGATTGTCATAAATTTCCCTGCTGTAGCCACATTCAGGGAGGTTGTCTACAGTCTCATGGATCTTATGTTTCAAAGTAATATGTGTAACTGCAGTCACAGGAACATCAATCCTCTTGGAGATGGTCTTATAGCCTTTACCTTTAACATGATTGCACAGTATATAAGCTCCTTTCTGATGTACAGAGAGAACCCTCTCCTTTTCTTCCTCTGATTCATGTTGAGTGTGGTATACACCAGGTCACCAAACAGCACAGTGACCACCTGCAGCCCTCTATATGTGCCCACACACTAATTATAGGATTCTAAACAGCTGCCATGCTAATTAGGGGACACACCTTTATTGAACATGCTGCTTTGGTCAAACTATTTCCAGTCTTTTCTGGGGCCACCTTCATTTTTATCAAGGCATTTCTCATGAGTTTATTTTTTTTTTTTATCATTCTGTTGAAGTATAGTTAAAATGCAATGTCAGACTTTTATTCTTTTTTTAATTTTCATAGAAATTCAATAAACAGTTACCAACAGTTTTATGTGTATATCATGATTAAAAATTAGAAATAATTATTAATGTTGACTTGTAACCAGGTTTTCAATTGTTAAGTGCTTCTTTAGGAATTACACTTTGGTGGTTGCTCTAAGTATTCTATTATTTTTTTCTCCTTTACAGTTTGTCTTCTTTTGAGTGAAAACCCTTTTAGACAAACATATTACAATCACTTCTTTCTGATTGTAGTAGCATTTAATCAGTTATTGTTAAGAATAGAACAATTTAGCATTTTCGGATGCAGTGTGAAAATCAGTGTTCAGTTTCAAGAATTTTCAGACAGGAAATGAAGACAGGTGGTAAAGCTTCCATGCAAGCATCAGATTTGAATTAATTAAACTGATGGTTAAAGCTGCATTAGGAGCTGGTTGGCTGCTCAACATCCCTTTACAGAAATCCTGCGAAGCACCTTCAGCCATTTTTTCCTGTGATTGGATGAGAGCCGACCCATAAGATGCTGACTTTGATAAAGATGTTTTCCTATAACAGTCCTTCAGACTGACATTTGGCTAAGAAAACTGTACATGAACAGAGACTATATTTCCAGGTGTGTCCTTGACTAATATAAATGCACATAATTCAGAGAGGTGCATTATTCGCTGTGTGCTGCAGAGGTAAGCTCAACACATCCGGATACCGAGGTTAAAGAAGCACTAAAATAGAGGGCAGTAACATACCAAAGATACCACCACCTCTTCATGTGTTTCAGTTCAGCTTATAATATTCTAAGAAGAAATTTGAAGCACATAAAAGAAAGGACACAATCATGCAACACGATTAATAAGTATTAACTCACTTATCACAATACAGTACATTTGACAGGTTTAAGGAAAAGTAATTAACTGAAAACACAAACTCTCAGATGCTATTAATGCATATCAGTACATGGTAAATCTTTCTACATAGTACCATTAAATTACATAATCCTCCAAGACTAACAGGAACTTCAAAGTAATAAATGTTTCAAAAAAAGAGTTGGTCTACACTGACATTGAGTGAGGCCAAGACATTAAGCTAAACAACAGCAGAAAGCATTTGAAGGTGTCGAGAGAACACTGTATCAGCTTTAATTGTCTGTATCTACTTTTGATGTGAGGTTATATTAATGCTAAGCTATGTTTATTTTCTAAAGAGATGGTACTGGACCTTGATGGATCTTACTGGATGAATTGAGGGGCACCTGACAGCAGCCAAAACAGATAACGTAGTTTTGTGATGAAACAATTTTTTAAAACGGTAAAACTTGTTTCCTTAAGTTTTGGTTTGCTCCATGTCAGCCCATTTCCATATAAGATGGGTGCCCTTCCTTGCATTACTATGCTATGGCAAGACCCAACTAGATAGATGCATGTATTTCACTTGGACTGATGATATAACAGCCCTTACATGAAGCTGGGTCTTTTTTGGACAAAAATGCAATATACAGATATGAGGAACAAAAAAGTTAAGGGGAAGCTCTGTCATGATTTCATCTAAGTCTCGGACCCACATGCAGTGAAACCAAACAGAGAGACACGGATGAAAAGTTTGACAGGTTTTATTGAAGATTGCAGAGTTTCCCTGAACTCTGTTCAGCTGGAACTGGAAGGCGAGGGGAACACAGACTGGTAGTTCAGGCTCAGTGGGAAATTTGATTCATTGATCTTGAAGGATCTGATTGTTGACTCACGTTTCCAGAGAAGTGAAGGATCCTTGACTCCAAGCTGTGTGTTGGTTTTCCGGTGTATGTCTGATTCGGCGGAGGGCGGAGCAGGGTTTACCCAGAACTCGGACGGTGTAGGTGAACGGAGACGCTGATTGCCACTCAGATTTCCTGCTGTACTTGAACGGGTCGTAGTGAAGATGATTCCCTTGCTCAGAGAGAAATTTCAACGTCCTCAAAAAGGAGACCAAACCTCCTGTTTGAATACCTGGCTCAGTTTAAGACTCAGTTGATCCCTCCTGGGGAGGAGGTCCGAAAAGGTCCAGTTTGCAGGATGACTTCCTGCCAAGAGGCAAAGACAAAAACAAAGTCTTACTCAGAGAAAACTCAGCTTGGCTAGAGCACCAAAAACTGGCAAACACTCTGGCGTAGAGGTAGTGGCAATCAGCAGCTTAAGAGCACTCCGTTAATGAGGTAACCGTCAGCAGGTGTGTGTGAGGAGGCGAACTGGAACCAGGCGCCTCCTGTTGGTGGAAGGGAGACAAGCACAAAAACGTTTGTTTTTGTGTTTGTCACGTTTTGGTTGTGGTTTGTGGGACCCAAATGCAGAGGCAGAGAGGCTGAGGTGAATACTTGTAGCTTTAATGATGAAAATGGTTAACAAAGGCAGTCCAAAAATCCAACTAAAAATGTAACAGACCAGAACCATAGAGACATCAAGGGAAAACACGTACAAGGAGCCAGGGAGAGACAAGGTGAGACGATGACAGGACCAACAACAACAGAGGAACCAACAAAGAGTGAGAGCAGAGGGAGAGCATACATAGCTGACAGAGACAAAGGCAGGGCTAACGAGCTGACAAGGAGCAGGTGTGAGAGGAGACAACGAGGGAGCCAAGGGGAAAGGAACACACACACAAGAGGACAACAGAATAACATGAGAACATAAATGTAGAAATTACAACAAAACTGGAATTAAACCAATAAAACTAGGAAACAAGGAGCAAAGTAAAGTACAACAGAACCAAGACCATGACACAAACACACAGACAGGAGCCTTGACAAGCTCATTAATCAGCTCTATAGTTTAGAATAAATGATTTATTTTATATAGCACAACTACACCACACCTTCTCAAAGTATGTTACAAAAAAACAAGTCAATCTTAACAGACAGATTAGAAGTAAATTACATCTATTTAAAGTTTATTCAAGTTATCAAACAATCAAAAATAGAAACACAGCTACATAGAGGAGCTTCAAATATTTATGAGAGAGTATTCTTGTCTAGAAGACAAAAAAGAGCAGGTTCAGAGTCACATCTCAGCCAACAGCCATGTCTAAAAGAGAGACAGGTAACCACTGAAAAACAAGACCAAGTAGATAATCTATGTGTAATAGGAGAACATGCAGTTTCAGGCAATCATAGTCGAGGCAATGGCTCCCTCCAGGAGAGTGTCAAAACTGAACCAAATGCCAAGACAGAAGTATAGTAGCTGCTATGAAAAGAAAAACTGAGAGAATTCAGATATGTGATTATTTTTTCTTTTAGCTATTCTGTTGTTTGTCAGCCGCTGTGTTCTGGATCATCATCTTGCTGATGATTCAGTAACATAGCTTCAAATTTTGTACTTCAGTACTTTGATTGTCATGCTCTACTTCATGACTCCAAGGTGTCTAGGTCCTGTAGGTGAAGAGCGAAGCCTCATTATCAACCTTCCACCGCCATGCCTAACAGAGGTTTTTCTGTTGACATCCTGTATATTGGTTCTTTTCAAGCAAAGATTTTGAAAGTATTTCACTAGAATATTTTCTTGCCCAAACTGAAGTTTTTGGTCATAAATGAAATCTGCAGCAAGCTAAAAGGTTTGCATGTCGGGGACATCAGGCCGTTGACTGTGTGTCTGATACCCTCTCAGCTGCTCTGGCACATTGTTCCTGGTGCAGCAGAAGCCGTTAATTATAGCAGGCAGTTCACAGCTTCGATAGCAGTGCTTCAGCGCTCCACGACATCCCAACTGTCAGCTTAATCATAGAGCGGGAAAACGACACCGGCCCCGCCGCCATTGCTCAGCCTCGCCTCGCCTGATCCCACTCTCCTATACATGAAAAGACACTGCAGTCAACTGGGCCCAACCTGTTCCACTTTTTTTTTCTAAGTAATACAGAGAAGCCTGAAGTCAGTTATATTGAAACAGCAGTGTATGAATTTCAGTCGGATGTTACTAAATCATAGCGTGAGTAAATCCAGTCGTATGTGTAATAATAAAGCTTTTAGAGAGGAAAAAAAGCAGAATTTTCTGCATATACTTTAGTTTCATTTATTTGTTTTTGATCATCTGAAAAAAGAAAATTGACCAAGTGAATAAACACATTTTTGTGGAATGACCATATTTGGTTAAATTTACTTTATTGATGCTGTTTCCTTCCTATCTCAACAAACATAAATATGAACCTTTTAAAATTAACCAAATCGTCAGCTTACAAACCGACCAGTCAAACTCCAGACCTGAAGAGAGTAGTTTAGTCTCAACAAAGTAATTAAGATTAATCTTAAATTGGTTTATAAAGTTGCGTTCCTACTATTACTGATATAACATGTGGAAATAAAGGGTCACCAGTATTCACACAGATCCAAATGCAAACATACCTCTAACCTCTTACCTTAACTTTAATTATATTGCTGATAGTGCCACAATATGTCTCAACCCAACAAGAAAAAGCAACATTAAAATTGATCCATTTCAGCTCAACTGAAATCTGCGGAGAAGTTTTAAGGTCAGACAAAGAAACTGCTTGGCAACACTGACTGCATTTCCATTGCAAATGTTCACAAAACCATCTCAATATTCCGCCAAATTCAATAGTTTCACAATTGCGGTATTTCCATTAAGTAATAAACACGTTTAAAATTTCACGTGAATATGTTTGTTCATATGATAACTCTGAAAACAACATGGCAGCAGCAGATGTAAACACATGAGATATATCCTCATTTCAGCCACAGCTCTAATGGGTGCCATTGTGCTCCAATTATTTCCGTTCGTCTTCTTCATCCTTTTACAAAGCAGTAAGGTCCATCTGCGCATCAAATGACTCGTTTCAGTTGGTGAAAGATTAGAATTTCAATAGGACTAAAAAAAAAAAAACTCATGAAATTATAAAATCTTTTCATTGTGAAACAAATATTTTTTATTTATTTAGGTAATCTATTTTTGTAATTACAATTTAAGAAGCCTGATCGTTAATGCAAACACATATACTGATATAGTGAATAATCTCCACCCATGGATATGTTTGATTTGGTCTTACACAAACATGAAATAGGTTTGCACACAATGTCTGCTAAATTGCAACTGCAGTTGATTTTGCACCTTCTTGAAGATTTGCTCTGCACAAACAAACACGTTTATCCCTGTTTTAAGATGTGTAAATTTTGACTTTAAGCGACACGGGGGCCACGGCAATTTGATGAATGAGCAATGTTAATATCAAATGCTAATGTCTGCTAATCGTGCCTACTGTCAAAATTCTTTTCAGACTTAGAAAGGACTAGGTAAACTCTATTAGAACAAAAGTTTGACACATGTAGCTTTATTTTAACATAAATATGTGGTTTTTGTTTGTTTATTTTATAGGCATGGTATATAACAGATCCCGTTTAAGGTTTTCCATAACATTTTTTATAACACTAAGGTGGATATTGAAAGAAACCAAACTGATTGCTGTTTAGAGACATTAGAGAGAAAGATAAAACTGAAAGACTAAAAAAGAAGCAGGAACTTCTCTGGATTATAAGAATTAACCTGATGGAAGCAAAGGAGATGAGTACCCACCCAGAGGACATGGCAGGTGTTTGAGTGTTCTCATCCATGAACACCTGCAGCCTCAAGTTCTTCTTGTCTCCTCCAGCTGCCACTTGAGGCTGAGATGCTGGTAAAGATACAGCAGTGAGTCCAAAACGCCCTCGCTCTGCAGCTACTCACTTGCAGCAAGTCTATCTGCCTGGTGCACTGGTGCTGCTGCCCAGAACAGACGGCTTGCTGCTCCTCCAGGGTTTCACTGATAGGACGCTCACAAACACACAGAGAAACTGAGCACACAAGCCCAGCAAGTTTCAGTGGCTCATTAATGGTCAATTTCTGTCTAAATTGATTTGATACACGTCACATGGAGTCACAGCAAAAACGACATCCTGTCCCGCTCAGGCTCCAAAATAGCTGCTCATTAACTGACTTCTCCTCCAAACACATTCTCCATCCTTTCTGAAAAACACACACAGACGAAGTCACTTTAAGTCTGACCGATCCATGCTCACTGTTCATCTGCTATAAAAAAACACAAGCTGATGGATTAATGAAGCAGTGTGTAACTTTTAACTCGAGCATTAGCTCGAGATGTGTTAAATGATTTTTCTGATCAATATGCAGCACTTGGCATGTATTGATGCTCCATCTTCTCTTCTCTAAAACTCGCCTGTGTAACTTAAGAGGTTTGGCATTGTCATTGAATGGGTCATGTGACCAATAGCAACTATAGGGCAGTCTGAGCTCCCCTTTAACATGAAAGCTAACTAAGCTAAAAGTTGTTGTTAGGCAACGAAACACAAATGACTCTTCTATAATCAGACATATGTTTGGTTTTCTGATGTAAGATTTAATATAGAGCGGTGAATTGATGAAAAGGCTTTGCTTTACTACATGATGCTTTTTTTGTGTTGCACTTTTTGTTAATTTTCTTTCTTTTGATGCCTAACCTGAATAGAATTGTTAGTTATTTGATTTAGTTTAGATCATATTTTTTAAATACCGAGCAGAATTACAACAAGTTTGTATTTAGCCAATTACATGCTAACATGTTGCTGAAGTTTTGTTTTTGTTCATTGGGGTTTGCCATATCCTGTTATTCCTGCGGTTTGGAGCTTGTTTCCGTTTGCTAACTTTGTGAAAGTTTTTCAAGTTGGTTTGTCTTATGTTTGTCTTTGTGTTTTTAGCTGTTTTAACTTTCTTAAGTCGTTTTTTTCTATATTTTTGGATAGGCCAAATGCAAAAGTAATCTATCAACATCTATCATTCAGACTAAGCAGTGTTATGGGGGTACATATGTTTGTTCAAAAAGAAATTTTCTAAAACTAGATGTCAGAGTGAAAATATTATTTTTACATGGCTCTGTTGTTATTGCCTCTCTGCAACTTCCACTGGGATGCTCGCATCATTAGCCTGCCACAAGAGAAACCCACTTGCACAACTCACAGAAAATGACAACAACCAGTAGTACAGACTCTTGTTGTCATTGTATCACAGCGCCACCAACAGATCTGGGATCATTTCACAGCGTTTTCAGGCATGTTGTGTACATTAATGTGATGACATACACTACTGCTTTCTTTACAGAGAGCTTTTTCTTTACAGCGGTAAGAAGTTAGTTTCTTCCTTGCGATTTTCATTGTTCAATCATTTCATCCACAGTCTTCTTTTCATTAGTACATTCCATTCATCTGTGTGTTTCCTCATTTAGCCACTTGTTTGCACCTGTTTTACTCATTACTTAAGCTTTCAGTTTGCTGTCAGTATTACTTATTTTGCGCAAAACCTTTCAGGCTGCTTCCAGTCGGTATGTGCTTTGGTCCTGAAAAGGATATCAAAAGATGGAATTGCATAAAGTTCAGTTTTGTCATAATTCTATCACAATACCATCACAAATATTATGTTTTCTTCTTAAGGAAGAGGGTCCATGTTACTAATCTAAATTTAGTTGTAACCATTTTTGTGAGCATTTGGTCCCAGCTGAGATGTTGGGAAACTAACATTTAACATTTACGGTTAAAATAAGAGTGGCAAAAAATCTTGCCTGAAAAATAAAACCAAAAGAAAAAAAAAACTCCACTGGAAACCCACATCGTATAATTCAAACAATTAAATTTGGATGAAAGCTTGAACTTGATGCACATTTACTAACTCTTTTCTCTGACGGGGGGGCCACAAACTATACAGAATATAACAATATCGCAGAAGATTATTAAAAATGTGCCATGTTCTGTCGTTCAGTGGCTGTCAAAGGAGACCAAAGTTCACCATTATTAGTCCAAGCCTGGGTGCCGCTCTGGACTCAAGACATCTGACACTGTCTGAAATCTTGGTTATAATCATCATCCTGACAGAAATGTGCCTGAATCGCTGACAAGTGTTGATCCTTAAAAAGGGCATGAATAAGGCCAAAGATGCTGGAGCAAGAAAGGCCCTAAAGATCCTGCCTGTTGTCTTATGAACTTTTCCACATTTTGTCACCTCTCAGCCACAAGCATTTGATGTATTTCAATATACTTACTGGGATTTTATGGTAAATCATGCAATGAAAGGAAAATGGTTTAGTTTATATTTGTAGTTAAGCTGATATTGTAGATCTAATCGCTTTATTTATTCTTAAAAAGCTCAAGCTTAGTCAGATTAGATGGGTAACATCTGCACACGTCACTTTTCCACATTCTCTTTCAGATTCAGGTCTGGATTTTGACTGACCACAACCTAACACATGGCAATGCGCTGAAGGTAATTTGTCCCACTAATAGGATCTGTTTTTCTGGTACTCTCCTGTATTTTTCTCCATCCATCTTCTGGCTGAATCTGAGATTATTTGCCCTTCTGCTGATGAAAAGCATCCCCACAGCATAAAGGCCAACTTATGCTTCTGACGCATAGCCTCTGCAACCGTCAAATCTCTGTGCGTGACCACTCCCCCCGCGCAGAGGCTCTGCAACCTTCGTCACGCAGCTCAAAAAACTCCTGACTACATGTCGGAAGGTTGCACACCCACGCAGACTTCAAGCGAAAGTGCGCAGACAAAAAGCAGCTGTGATTGGTCCTTTGTATGCCTTTCCGGCTGTCTGTGTGGTCCTCCTTCTCTATTCGGTGCCGGGGCAACAACAATGGATAACCACAACGAAAGGTTGATCGAGGAGGTTCAGAAGTATAACCACTTGTACTATGCCTCAGACATGTTGTTTTGGAAAATAAACACTCCCACCGGCACCGCTGAAGAAGTTCTCGTGACCATCGCAAGTTCTCACATAGTCTCCCCCTTGTGCTTTGGCAGGAAACTGCTGTGCGTCCCTAGAAATTCCAGACCGACGATGCAGAAGAGGTATAATCCACCCTTAATGCAACTCCCACTTTTCTCCACTTAGTGTTCTTTTTTTTGTAAAGTTTTAGTTTTTCTTTGTAAAATAAAACTCTAAGATAGACAAACCATATAATATTATGACATGCAGCAGTAAGATCCCAAACATAAGTGAAATCAAACGCATTAATCTACGTTTAGCTTGTTTTGTCTAACCTTCAGCTTTAGTCAGTTTGTCTTTATTCATTCAGGCTCAGCTTTGTAACTGACTGTCAGATTTAGAGAAGCTCCTCTTGTCGATACTTCCACTAGTTGCTTCAGTGTTGGCATTTTTTACCCTGCTGCTACTCAGACATGTAAATAAGCATGTGAGTAACATCCAAACCTATGACACCGTCTCCATATTATAGCCAGATATAAATAATTTTGGCTCGATGTAATTTTATAGTTCAACCTGGAGAGACAAATAGAAAAAAGCTGCAATAAAAACTGTTTTATTTAATTCAATTCAGTTTTTTCATACAGCACCAATCCACAACACATGCAACACAGTCAGATTGGTCATCATTTTTCTATCTAAGGAAAGCCAGCTGATGATATGGGCTTATTGACTTTCTGCAATCCCTCACACCGAGCATGCATGAAGCAACAGTGGAGAGGAAAAAAATCCCTTTTAACAGGAAGAAACCTCCAGCAGAACCATGCTCAGTGTGATTGGCCATTCACTGAGGTCGACTGGAGTTCAAGGAGATGAAAGGAGAGATACAAATATTGACATAAATTAACAACATTCTTTGGCTCTCAGGCCCTGTCAAAAGATTTCAAAGCTGTGGTTCAGAGCCATGTATTGGGAGAGAGAAAACAAAATCCCTTTTCTGAGGAGTAAGACATGCAATCAAAGCTCCGTTATTTGTGCATGCCACAATATCAAATTTCGATGTATATTGTCTTCCATCCCACTGTATTAATTTGTGCCAGCATGTGTAGCTGTTTTTTTCTTTTTTTTTCTACTAATGTTATTTCTGAATGTCCAAAATACATTTAGATGCACGCAGATGTTTGCACCCTCTTGCATTGAACCACGGCCTCCTTTGTGACAACAATGGCCACAGTTATTCTGTATTTTTTCCAGTTTACACCTGATTTTCAAGAACACTAAAAAAGAGCCAAAACTGCGACCACAGTTGAGTTTGAGTTTTGGAAATATTTTTGCACGTGGTAGGCCTAAACGTTTTTATGTGTGTATCCTCCAACCATGAATTGGAAAGTTTGATGAAGAAAAAAAAAAGAAAAAGATTTGAACACTGTAATTGCAAACACAAGTCACTTTACACCTTTTTTGAAGAACACGTTTGCACATGTTTTAGGATGAGCACACCTAAAGCATACAGGAACGCATGTAAATACGATGAATATCAGCAATGGCCTTGAAGAAACAGCTGTTTTTTTTTCTTATTTTTTTTTATTTATTTTTATTTTATTTTTATTTATTTTTATTCCTAATGCACCTTTTCCTCCTTGTTTGCACCTTCTTAAAGTACTATGCCAATATGTGACCAGTGAATTTCTCTGCTGTGAGATCAATAAAGCTCATCTAATCTAATTTCTGCTCATCCATCTGTGAGTAGTTTTAAGGCTAACTCTAACTATCCTGTCCATGGCTCTACAAAGTCAAAGGTAATAGAAAAAAACTTTAAAAAATGTAAAACAGCCACCAATGGAAGACTTTGTTTTAGGTTCTTTGTCTTGTGTTCCATCCATCCAACTGCCCTTCAGTCAATGGTTCAATTGACATTGACAAAAATAGAGAATTTTTACCATAGAGGCTACATACTGGTTGGAGAAAACCAGCTGTCAAGCACAGTGGAGGAGTAGCTGCCTTGTATGCTAAACTATAAAGATTTAATTCTTACTTCTTTTAATGTTGATGTGCCCAATGATTGGTGTTATAGAGTAAATCTAAGTGCCCCTCAACAGGGATGAGGACAACTACCAGCAAAACAGGCAGATGAAGTTAGCTGAAACACAGAACAGTACAGATCACAAACCCGAGTCTTGAGCCCAACCTGATCAAAATACTTTGATGTAACGCTCAGAGATATTCAAGCAGATGTGCAGAACAGAATCTCTCCGAAACTCAATCAAATTGAGCCACAGGAATAGTTGAGAAAATTAATAAAGTCTGAAAAAAATAATAGCTGAGTGTCTTAAACTTCAAAGTGTTTTTAATCCAGTATTGTGGGATTCCCAGTAACGTTACAGATGAGTAACACCACAGCTCAGAGCCAAACATTGACAAGCGGCAGCCGGAGGGCCAACAAGCCGAGTGCAGCAGATTACCAGTGAGAGGCTGGAGGATTGAAGAGGTAGGAGGAGAAGGATAGAGGGAGATAAAAAAAGAGAAAGAACCTATGGATGAGTCATCTCCCCAGCCAGGCAGCCTCTCAGATATGATGCCAGCACAGTTGGTTATTTGCAGCCGAGTCAGACTGCTGGGTTACCGTCGAGCATGATCTCTCCCAGAGCTGGCTGAGGTCTCACTGACATGCATCAGTCTGCATCCCAAGAAGATCTTTAAATCATCTTCAAAGAGCCTAAAAACCTGCAGAACACAGAGCACACAAGGCCAGCACAGATCCGCTTGTCTCAAGACTTCCACCCTCATTAGGTGATGTAACAAGAGATCTACAAACTGGGGATTAACTAGAGACATATTTTCTGTAGCTTAGCCGCCCAAACAAGCATCCCGCTCAGCTGAGTCAAAGCAGAGTGCTGTAATGATGTAAATTTGGGGCATGTTCTCATTGAAATAGATTTTTCCTTCTCCCTGAGCTCTGCAGGCAGCCTCAAGTCTGAGATCATGGCTCTAAATTGGAAAAAGGATTATATTCCCATTCCCGAGTGGAAGTGACCCGAAGTTTAAGTATCTCAGAGGTCTTATTCAAAAGTGGAAGCAGAACTGAGATAGAGATAGAGGAGTCTGCAGCAGCATGAGCTGAGCAGCTTATCATAAAGTTTACAGTAGCTGCAGGTAAAGGTTTGCTAAATGTTTCTGCAACTTTAACTGAAGCAACAGAGAGGTGGTGTCATTCTCTGCTGTGGGGGCTTCGCACCAAACATTCAGCTACCATTAATCTGCCCTCTCAGATAACCAGGGATATCCTCAGATCTGAGGATCAGAACGCCTTTCCCTTCTCTGCTGTTAATTAATTTTTTTTTTAACAAGTTTGAATAATACAGACTGTGCTTGATCTAAGTTGACCTTTTCTTTTAATTTTTGCAATAATAACCAAACTGATATTAAGTATCCTGCAGTTCCTTCTGCTGCTCAGGGTTTTTTAAAAAATGGTAACATCAGCATTTCTCTCCTTTTGCACACAGATACTGTACAGACAGTCGTGACTCACCGCCTGCTTCCTGACGTTGGTGTGCCTCATCACTAGTGGTGTATGGGATGCAGGTTAGGGCATCAGGAGGAGAGCAGAGGAGTGTTCCTGATGATAGGATTTCAGTAGCTCTCATTTCTGAGCCTGATCCACTGATATGTGAGATAAACTGGACATGGAGTCCATCTTGATGCCTCATAGCAGCGTGAAGCAGTGCAGGAGTCAAGGGTCTGCAGGCAGCTGTGCAATATGTTTAATTCCATTGCATTAAAGGGTTGTGCGTTGCACAACATCTTTTATTATCAGAATTTGCTCTAAACTAGTTTTTTTTTTTTTGGGAGCAACATAAAAGATTAGGTATTTGCTTATATTTTGCCCCACTGATAAAACTGGATCAACCCTACTCGCTGAAAATAAGAGATCTTTGGTTACATGAATGCCACATGCTTCTCTGTGCAGTATGCCTGAAATGTTAACCTTTGTTTTAGCAGAAATTCCTCTATTTCTTTTTTTAAAAACAAGCAAAAGGATAAGGGTTGTACCTATGTGGATGGGAAGATGTTTGCACGTCTGTCCCAAGTAGCTTTGATTTATCAGTTAACTCAACAAGTTGTGAAAAAAAATCAAGAATGTGATGCATCACTGCTGCTACTTCTGCTGTGATTGGTTAAAAGCTTGACATGGGAGGCAGGGACCACTTGGTGATTTACCCAATCAGCTTGAAGAAATGTACTGAATGTGATCCCTTTTGTGAGGAGCAAAAGGGAGCCGTTCCCACTGGATGCTGTGTAAGATATCAACTAAACTGTATCAATCTGCCTTATGCCAAGTTACTGAAATGCTGCAGTAGGACATGAAATAAAAACGATTAGAGACTGTTTACTTTCAACAAGTTGCTTACCAACAACCACAGTGAGAAAAAATGTATGTCCCACAGTTTCTCTGCTAGGAAAACAGATTAGCAAACAGGAAAAAAAAAAAAAAAAGACGGAATTTAGAGGTTTATGTCATTTATCTGTCTGATGAGACAAGATGCATAAAACTCATTTAGCTTATTTACTACTTTCCTATGTTGCTTGTATAATTTATTGTATTAATAAATCCCAGTGTTATACATCACGCTGTCGTGGCACAAAATAACAAACGAGAGTATGATGGCCCGATGAATAATTTATTAACCGTTAAAGGGCGGCTTTAACAAATGTGATAACGCAGATGTGATAATAACTTTAGAAATGTAAGTTCTGACCCAAAAGCTGCAGTTTCAGGAGGTCAGCCTTCAGATAACGTGGTTACAAACAGGAATTCAATCCAAGCTCCTTCCATCGCATCATTTATGTCAAACTATCTCACCTCTGGCTGTGAGGATATCAAGAACTCTTGGAACAGGTCTGGATCCAATTCAGACCTGCTGAACAGATCTAATCCAATAGGGAATAAAGATACTATCCTCACAACTCATTGTTATTCATCTCCATATAAAAGCTTGTTGAGTTAGCTTTTACCTTGTAGCTTCCTAAGGAGCCTATTTGTGTAATTATTAACCTTTATTTGACTGGAGAACGGTGACTGAGCATAAACTGAACATTAACTCCTGGCAGATGGCCAGTATGCCTACAGTTTATTTAAACTGGAACTGGACAAGAGCAGCTGAGGTGGAAACATTTGATAAAAGCAAAGACTTGTTCAGCTCATTCAGATCCCAAATCTAAAGCATTAAAGCTAACGCAGCTCAAAAAAGAGCTTCAGTAAAACATGACTCCAAGTGTTCTGCACATTTATTTCTTTTCTGTCAGTGCTGGTGGAATAAAAACATTACTACACACAAAGATCTGTTTTTCTATATATGAAAAAGGGACTGGAATGATTCCTGCTATATGGTACATAAAGACGACATGACACATTTAAAGCTAAAGGATAAAAGCTTGCGGTGAAGTTTAAAGCTGCATAAGTATTCTGGAAGAATAAAGGTCCGATTAAATAAAGATCCTTCAAAGGAAAGGAATGTAAGGCTTAGTTTATTCAGCACATAACTATTACACCACATGAATCATACATGATGCAGACTAATAAAAGTCGTGGATTCCCTGCAGACTGGATGCTAAAGCAGAACTCTGCAGAAATGACAACTTGTATTATTTCAGACAGAAAATACCTTTTTTAGATGTAATTTCTTGTGCATCCTGAAGGTTTTCTGTCAGAATGTTTGCCATTTTTTCCTGTTTGAGTTTGAAAATACTGCAACTGTTTTTCTGCTGCAGTTGAACAAGCTCTGTAATGGTGGCAAAATGCCCTGAAGTCTGGGCTGCAGCTGACCCTCTGTCCTAGAAGTGTTTTGATGATGTATTAAACTGTTCTTTCAGCTGCAACATATCCAGCAGCTGTTTACTGGATAATTTTAAGCAAAGTGTTCATTTTCTTGAGCGATCTATTGCTAACACAAGAGAACATTGATGTCCTACCAAGCGATTACTGCAATCAGACTGCTGATTAGTTTCAGTGATTCCTGCTGAATCCTTACAGCCTCACCTGTGTAGTCATTACGACTACACACGCTTGCATTTAGTCTGTCATTTTGCAGATATAATGTGAAATGGATCTTGTCATATGTCAAGCATTCAAGGTGATCAAAAGAATAGTTTCTTGTTGCTTCTATCAGTGCTGGAAGAAGATTGGTGTAAGTACCATGAACTAATGTCACTGATCACCTTGTGTGGCTATTAGTGGAATACATGAACATCTAAAATCATTTCAATCATGTTTCTGCTCCTTTAGAGCAACTTTTCTATTTCCATTTAGGAGGTTATCTTCAGAGAGAGAAACGGTGCAGAAATAGCCCGCCAGAGGAAATGATAAAGTTATTACTCACACAACTCGGACGCAGTTTGAACAAACAAACATAACGCCAAAGAACTCATTATGCAGGAGGGAAATTGTAAGTACTGAGGTGTGAAACGTAGGCAGACGTGGTGCTCCTGATAAATGAGGTGGCAAATGACCTTCACGGCAGGCAGCAGCGGTCGAAGCAGATAAAGAGAAAGTGTTACTTCAGATGACAGAAAGCAAAATATGGTGGAAAGAGTAACCAGAATGGGGAGGTTAGACTTTCAAGAGGGTTCAGATGAGGACAAGCATAAAGATGTCGAATGGATTCTGAAGCTTTATGTTGATATATAACCACACAGGTTAGGAGCTGATGTTGAAAATGTTTCTAAAGTTTTCAGGCAGAATAAATTTCTAGGAGAATATAATCCTTAACTCTCTAAGTTTTCGATCCAACTGTGAAAAGTTGGTCAGAAAATGATATAATAAAGCTGCTCTCTTGTGGAGAGATAAAAGTTATAAGAAGAAGCAAAAAATAAAAAACTTTCTTATAGTTATTTTTTAACCTAAAAAAATATTTTTCAGGTAAGTATACAACGCTTTCCTCTCAAAAACTTGCTTATCTAACATCAGATGGTCGGATCTGACACTAAATGAGTTATGTGACCCAGATCACTGCTTTACAGAAGTCTGATTGTCCCTTAGAGGAAAAGTCCAGTCAGCAAGGAATAATAAGTGAATCATTATTTATACCTAAAACTAATACGTTTGCGTTGATTTAAGGAATTTAGTGTTAATCAATAAAAATATTTTTAGTTACGAACACTGAGTCAATGCCCAAATATAGTAACACCTCACTCCTGACATCTTCTGGCAGTGACGTCACGGTGCGGTAAGCCTAGCGCCATTCTCCCCGCTTTACAAGGAAAATCAATGGGAACTACTAGACACGCCTGGAATCAACAACAATTATTGAAGACTTCCAGAGGACTTCACTATTGAAATTTGCGAGAGTTATAGTTAAACTGACAAAGTCCACATGCATGGCAGCTGGATGTTGTAATACATCGGGTAAAAGTGAAAAAAACTAAAAATTATATAACCTCTCAGATTCATGATCCACCACAGGTTTGTTGTTGGATTGCTAACTTGAAGAGGGAGCATTTGCCATCGAACTTCTGGCCATAGAAAAAACACGTCATTAATCTGTTACTATCTGCTTTGCATAGTGCAGCGATCATCACCAACATGGATAATAGAAGATACACCAGATACAGCACTGGGACTTGCTCAACAGCCGATACCGCACTGTTGCGTCACAAACCTGTAGGTGGCAGTAGTGTTCTTTGACAAACATGGATGTCTCCGGTAAAGCACATTCAAATAAAATTCCTCTTAATTAAAAACATGTATCATTTATTGAAAAGTATGTAATAATTTCATACTTAAAGTACTTTCCAAAGTTTGTATTCTGAATGTGAGCGGACTTTTCCAACACAGCTTATTTAGAGTGCTTCTGCATTTACAAATAACCCAGACTTCTCACTCTGCTGGTCCAAAGTGGTCTGCAAGTTGCTTTCAGAGACAGTAAACCTGGAAGGCATAGGTCTAGTGCTCCTAATGGCAAAAATTTACACATTGTACCTTTGAAATATGATTTTTTTTTTCTAAAGGAGAACATTATAAACTATACCGTCTAGATAGGTATTTTAAGATGCACTTTACTGTCTTAATAAGTATGTCTTAAAACAAAGCCTTGTTTTTCTATAATTACATTTA
>NW_015150623.1:675299-676396 GCF_000732505.1 Cyprinodon variegatus
GATTTACGTTTTTTGACCAAATTTTGATAACAATTTGATATCGGTGTTTGATGTCAAATTGATGTTTAATTGACATCTTTTGCCCACTGGGTAATGCTTCCAAACATCTTCAGTTTAGATTTTCCACTATAGGACCAGAGATTTAAAGTCCTAGAAATGTAACTATCTGCATTAAATGAATGCTGAGGAATTTGTCAGCTTGCTTTTTCCAGGACTCATAAGTCCTGAGACATTTATTCAAACTAGCCTAAAGAAAAGAGACTTAAGTGGTTTTACTCTTCACTCCCAGTGGCATATAGATTAATGATATCACTCTGTTTACTCCTTTTAAATCACACTTTGTGGTTTCAGTTGATAAATGGTAGTGGATAACCAGTTTTAGAATTATACAATTGCTATAATTAATTCCTTTCATTGACAAGTTGCATTGGATCCATAAGCAGGAAAAGTTGAAATAATTATATATAACTGAATGTTTAATCAGCCTGCATTTGGCCAGATGTGTTTCTTTATAACTCCATGATTCATTTATAATCTCTGATTAAAATCGTATATTGGGCAGCAGGAAATTTCCAAGTATCTATCTGGTTTCGATTAACTAGCCTCACAGCCAGACCAACTTGTATGTGCTCTGCTACTCCAAAAACTCAGAAAGGACATTTTAAAGTAGAATAATGATAAACTGACTGCAGAGATGAAGTTGTAAGGCATACCTAAAAAAAAGCACCTTAAAAGTTATTTTTGTGAATAAAGTATAAAACCAACTTTTGTATGTTCCCCTTCTCCAATTACTGCTGCTGCTGGTAGCCCTGCAGGATATCGTGCTGAACACAAAAGGTTTCTGAAGACCTATTTCTACTCCAGGAAAGTAAAAAATGTCTTGGGTCCATAGAGGGATCAAATCCTCAGGAAAGCAAATCTGTGGAAAAGTAAAATTACAATTGGAAATGTATATTAATGTCTATTTGAAAATCCCTGGGTGTCTTAAAAGCCTGCAGCTTTGGAGAGGCAATGGAAACAGGAAATAATGGATGGATGGATGGACGGATGGATGGATGGACGGACGGACGGACGGATGGATGGATGGACGGACGGAC
>NW_015150623.1:676884-691386 GCF_000732505.1 Cyprinodon variegatus
ATGGATGGATGAATGGATTGATGGATGGACGGATGGACGGATGGATGGATGGACGGATGGACGGATGGATGGATGGACGGATGGATGGAATGCTGAATATGTATCTTTCCTGTGCATGAAATAACAGGAGTAACATCATTAGAGAAACATCCCTAAAACAGAGTTTTTTGGCAGGAGAGAAGCACACATTGAGAAAGAAGCAAAGCTAATGACGAAAATAGAAAGTTTCACTTGTCATTCTGGTGGGTTACAGTTTGGACTGTAGTTTCAATGTCTACTGTTGCCAAGAGACTGAAAAACCTATATTTACAAATTCATCATCAAATAAGTTCTTTAAAAACCGCTTGTAGCCAATGGTGAAGCTCCCTTCTGCAGTTATACTTGCTTAAGGGTCATTATTTACCCCTGAGAAACCAAAATATTTTCAAAGCAATAAAACAGGAAAGAATGAAAAATGTTTAATCCTTTCAGTGTTATTACTCTGAAGGAGGAATTGACCTGATGCAATTTGCAGGGCTTCTTTAGATGAATTACTGTTCATCATGCAGCGTCCAGATCATCTGACTCAAATTAACCTTTATATCATTTGACAGTATAATGGAATAAGCAGGTTTGAATTCATCTTGTGACTTTAATTGGGCTTTGTTTAACAGTTACGTCACAGAAACAACACTTTCAAAGGAAGAAGAGTCTCAGAAAGAATAGAAACTTTGCATCAGTTTAGTTCACTCATTTCACTCTGGAAAACATTGGCATAAAAACATCAATACATCTCAGTTCCAGACCTGAATGTCTAATTGGACTCTATCACCTGCAGGAGTTTCATCAGTAAAGCAGTGAGTTAATTAGTGAATGAATCATTTCTGATCCATGCGCGTCTCCATAATCAGCAACATGCATTTTACTGCAAGACTTCCAACAATGAATCACGGCTGATATTAGAGCAGTTTTTTTTATGTGTGTGTTATTCATGCTCAGTGGAGCTGCTCCAGATGACTTCATCAGTACAGTCTGTTCCTCCACTGATTGGTCCAATGATGCACAGCGACAGACTCCGATTTAAACTGGTCTTAATAGGCACCAGACGTTTGCTCTGTTTTCCTCAGCAGTGTGATTTCCTCCAGTACACGGGGAACTGTGATTGTTCTTTATGAATGTTTTACAGATCAGCACTTTTAACCCATCAGAGTTGCTGATAACTTTGCTGATTTAAATCTTAAAATTGAAAATCAAGCTTAAAACATCTACTTAAAAACATCAGTTTTCGTTGCACGTTTTCAGAAGAGCTTCAATAAATTGGATAGGTTTTGATAAACCGACAAGAATTTGTAACAATGAACTAGGAATCCTCTCTTCCGCACTTAGAAAATATTTCTCCTCTTGGGACTCTTCTATTAATTGAGTGGTTAGTTGTCTGATTGCATTTAGGAGCCTTTATTCTCACTTGATGATTAAATAGAGAAGACAAAACCCTCTTAAAGTTATCAGAAAATGTAATAAATGAAAATAAGGAAGCAAGAAAACTCAAAAAAAGAAGAAATAAAAAATCCTCTGAAAGTTTGTAAAACTATTGATCTAGATAACTTGAAATGAAAGATTGTCCTCCTGTAAGCCCCTCTGGAACCGTGTCCACACTGAATCTATGAATCATAAATACCGCAGCGGCTGAAAAATTGTGGAAACAACTTATTATAAACAAGAACCTCAGGTCCTGCGGGCTGAAATCATTCTGACGTCTCTCAAGGTGAGATCTATTTGAGCTGCGGGGCTCCGGTAGTTCAGGGACCCAAGTTCTGTCTCATCATCTGGTGACGGCTCGAGGAAAGGAAGCATTCGTCCTTGGTGCCTGAGCTCTCTCTCCTGGTTAAAGGTGGGTGCATATGAGAGTCGCTGGAACTATACTTCATTTAGCTGTCATCTCGTCACTGAAACCCCAAATTACGACTGGCTGGAATTGATGAGCTGTCACCTGTGACCCCGTGAGGCTTTCAGCAAGCTGACACTCTGAAATTAGCAGGTCTGTCTGCACCAAATGGCAAACAGCTTAATTTCTGAGAGAGCCGTGACATTTTCAAGAAGGAGGTGTCGCTCAGACTGATGCACTTCATATAATGAATGCTGCTTTAATGTGACAGTGGCAAAATAAATTAGGGACCTAAGAATACTTTTAAGTCAGCAGCTGAATTTAGGCTTAGTAACAAGGAGTTTTCAAGCTTTACCAACTCTGAAATTTTACCCTATTTTACTTAAAACATGAAGTGAAATGAAGACCTGCAGTGAGCTGCTGTGATCCTCCACCATGGAGGAGCTAGAGTCTCCTATTCTCTCCAACGTTGCTTTTGAGGTTTACAGACATTTGTTTCTCTGCAGCTCCACCAAAGCTTTTTCAAACTTTGACTGAACCATTGCATGGCCTGCTGCTGTGTTAAGGATCATAATCCCATTTATGACCCAGTTTGGATGTAGCCAGCTCCTGTAGCTAAAGCTCGTCCAAATCACAAGCTCTCTGCCACTGTGCTGGACTGGTTTTCTCCAAACGTAGACTCTGTAATTTATGATCAGATATCTCAGATCCCATCTGTTTTGAAATGCTGTATCCAGATCTCTTAAGATAGAGCCCCTCTTTCTTTAACCAATCCCAATTCTGGGCCCCCTCATGTCAAGTCTCTGATGCATGGCTTAATTACTCATATCATTGCCCTGTCTAACTCTGCCTGGTTTCTCATTACTGCTCATCTGATCCACCTGCTCCCGCCTCTATTTATGTTGCTTACTCACACTCATTTGCGTCAGATTATTCTTCAGCCTTTGGTGTAGATAGTTTTCTAGCGTTTCCAATAGTGTTCTTATTGCCTAATCCTAAACCGTTTTTGCATTCGGACCTTTGAGCCTGCCTACCCCTCTCTGATCTGTTTGTCTGACCTGTCATTGGACTCCTGTTGAATTCTGCTGTGGACTGAACATTTATCTCTCTCCTGACTTCCTCCTCTGGATTATCCAGTCTTCCTTCATCTTCTCGGATCTGACTTCCTGCTAGTTCTGGAGCCTCGTAGGCTTCAGCGTTTGAAACTCTCTCATCCACGTTCTCTGGGCACGAACCGAACTGTCAAACCAGGTTAGTGACTCATGCGTTTATAATCAGCCTCCATAAAATTTTGTGCGATCACTAACCGGTGTTTCTCTCCTGTAGAGGTTCCTGCCTTAAAAGCCCTAGCCGCAGCCACTGCAGATCCACAGAACCATTGTGTTTTAATAAATGCTTTTGAAATTATACATTTGGCATGGATCTAAAATATTAAAACATTTCTAAATATAATTCTTTTTATGCATACTTTTAATGGATTCTTTATAATCAGAAAGTAGAGCACATCAACCCAGTTCTACAGTCCTTCCACTGAAAACTCTATAAAGATCTGAGACTCTCAGCTGCTTTAAATCAAATTTAAAAGCATATTTGTTCAGAGCGGCCTTTGACTGTGCTGTCTGAACATTATTAGTTAAGTTTCCAGTCTAACTTTACTTTCATTCTCCTCTCCATCTTATCAGGATATTTTTTTCTTCACTAATTCGTATTCAGTAATGATTTAATGACCTTTATGCTACTATAAGGACTTTTTCACTTATTTTTTCCATGTACAGCTCTTTGCTTGTTTTGCTACTGAAATCTACTATATAAATAAAACTACCTTGCTATTTAAACATCTTCATTTTGTGGTGTCAGGATTTAGTAGTTTATGCAGGCCTATTGTTAATGTCACATCGAGTTGATATCTCCTCCAGGGCTTTTTCTAGCATGTGTTATTTTCCAACTCAATAAAAGCCAAAAACTTCTACAGTAAGTTAATTAAAGGAAATACATGTTTAATCTCAGAAACAGACCTCTGTTGTCTAAGATTTTCCTCACTCTCCCCTGAGCTAAAGGAGAAATAGTTTTCATCCCAACTTGTTCACAATTTTAAATTCAGGATTTGATCTAATGGTAATGATGTTTTTTTTCAACCTCTGACTACCTGGGTTAAGATCACCAAAGTCTAACTGTTTTAGACCAACAAACTGCCTAAAATCATTCCTGTTTCAAATTGGGAGTTTAGTTTGGAATTATTTTTAATCTGTGGGGTTGATCAGATATTAAAGGTTATATTTAAATCACTTTAGAATATAGTAAAGCCAATTTCTAGTAGTGAACGTGGGCATACTTTCATTAACTATGACATGATTTGACGGTCAAATATTGCCATACTGTTATTAAATTGATATCTTCTAATGGAAACTGAGCCACATTTGACTTTAGTCATCCCCATTAGATTGCATTATATTTCATCCCCTTATGCCTACATCATTTTATGCATTGTCGAATTTCCCAAAAAATATAATTTCTGTTATGTATGCTGTTTGTTATGGAAATGCTGCAGTTTCTGTTTCTGCAGCAGAGGTTCTCAGGAGTTTTCCCTCCCATTTGTTTCTCTGCTCAACTTTGGGATGGGGAAAGGAATGTTTGATTCCGACTGTTTGGATTTCTGTAATTCTCTGTTCTTGGGAATCAGCAGAAGGAAGAGCTACTGCATAGACAGGGCAGAAGAGACGAGGTAAAAATAGACTGAATAGCAATGAGTCGACTCTCCCTTCTGCCTGGAGCCGTGCGTGGGGGGTTGCATCTCCTCACAGGGAACTCGAGGTTTAGGAGGGAGTAATTTTACCCCATCTAATCCGAGTCCAGCGAGCACTGACAGGCCTTGGCACGACGTTTCACGGATAAGGAAAAGTGGGGCAAGAGATTCACACACAGCAAGAGGACCATGGAACCTCATTCAAGCAGATTTTACCACATTCTGTCTATATTTTATGCAACTTGGTGGCTAATCTCTCTTTAACCAGCATCAGAGTGGTAAAAGATCAGTAATGCAAAGATCTCTGGGGAATTTTCTAAATGGATAATATGGAGTTTACTGTTGAAACATCCGAGGGGCCACGAGCCCCAGATTAGACAAAATCTACAGCTTTATCATTCTGAGCTTTATTGATATTTGAGCTGAATTTAGCCAGCTGCCAAAACACGAATGTCTAATCAAAAAAACAGTAAACCTCTGAACAAGGGTCTTACTACTACAAGGGTGAACACAAACTCTCCCCAAAAGTGAACTATATCTGGACCCTATTTTAGATGGATATAATAAAACATTAAAAAAAAGTTTTAATCAGCAAAAACAGCACTGAAGCTAAAGCATAAAGCATAAATCAAACCATAATGTTCTCAATAAAAAAATGGGAACATAAAAATGAAGGTCATAAATTGAAAACTTGACATATTTACCCTTCATGTATACCTTGACTTTAAAGTTAAATTCAGATTCTTGCATTCTTGCATTAGAAATAAGCACCCAAATGTTAAGTTGAATGTGGGTATATACACTAGAAACCCAACTGGATCGATTTAGAATAAAGTTTGCCTTCATCAGTAAAAATCCAAACCTAAAGGAGTCTGTGGCAAAAAGTTGTTGTAAGTGATTGTTAATCTCCATCCAAACTGACTGCTTCTGAGCTTGTATTAGTGTTTGTGCAAAAAGATTCAGTCTGTTCAAACCTGGAGGAGACAGAACCGAAGCTGCAACACAATTTCATCTCACAACCTGCAGACTAATTCTTTTCAACTAACAACAATTCATTTACTTTGTGTTAGATTATCGTGCAATTCCAATAAAATATATACCCACAGCTTGTCTATTCTATTCTATTCTATTCTATTCTATTCTATTCTATTCTATTCTATTCTATTCTATTCTATGGGGATCTGATCTCTGCTGTCAGATTTGGCCTAATACTGAGTTGGCCTTGGAAAGCAGAACTTTTCCATGCGAAACTCATAACATTTGGTTAGGTCTCTGTCAATAAAATCAAGTTTCCAGATTTCAACTGAAATCCCGAGGAAATCCTTTGCAAACTCATCCAAAATGCAGGCTGCCTGCGCCTGATCCAAAAGTGACCCAGTTACCGACAGGAAAAGCGAAGAGACGGATCTTAGGAAGGAGGCGTGGAGTGAGGAGGGAAGCAGAGAGTGAGCAGACAAAAGGATGAGCTGAGGAGCGTGGGATGACACAGTGGGTTAGGGAGAGGGAGAGAGGGCGCACATACATCGGTGACGTCAAAAACCTCAGCGGAGCAGAGCGGAGGAGACCAGCCGCCGCTCTCTGCGCCTCTGCACGCGGCCGCCGCTTTTAAACACTACAGAGGAGGAGGAGGAACCGAGGCAGTCTGATAGGGAGAGACCAGAGGAGGAGCAGGAGGAGGAGGAGGGTGAAGCTCATCCTCGCGCTGCACGGAGACGCATCGGACGCCTTATTTACTTACTGACTGGGAGCATGCCTGTTTGCCTCGCGCAGTCAGACAGGTGCTATCATCACGCGGGATGGAGCTCTGGTCTTGAATGTGGAGGCTCACGCGCAGCAACAAGTTTGAGATGATCAATTTTCTCTGGATTCTTAATTTGGATTTGATGGATTTGTTGCTCTGCCTTTTCCCCCACGGCTGCTGATCATTTTTGGGAACCGTAAGGGAAAAACTGGGATTTCCTTCATCGTAGTAATTTGAAACATAATCTCACTCTGAGACCCGCCTCGTTTTTTAGGGGTCCTGGTTTGGCGCGGCGCCGAGACCCCCGATGGTGCCAACGGTGTGGTCACAGTGGCTCAGGTTGCTGCTGCTGTGTGGACGCACCAGCCGGTGATTTTACTACACGGGGATTATGATGGGTGGTCCAGGAGAGGCGGGAGTGGTACCAGTGCTTCTTTAAGGGATCTGCTCTCTTGACAATGACCTCCAGCCGCGCTCTGCCCCGCGCCGTTCACACCCCAACCCGAAAGAAAAGCACGCGCCCTCGGTTCGATGCGCACGAGAAGACGTCGTGCCCCTAGAACCGCTGATCCGACTGACAGTCCGGAGTGGAGGAGAAGAAGGAGGAGAAGGGGGGAGACACATTGACACAGACGATCGGAGCTGAGGAGGAGGGATGGAGCTGTCGGAGGTGCGCTGCTCCAGCGCCACTGAGGAGCTGTACACCATCAACAAGACGCCGAGCAGCAGCGACAACAGCAGCGGCAGCGGCGGCGGCAGCGCGCGGCCCAAACGGCTGCTGTGGCAGAACGCGGTGCGGCACATCACCGAGCAGCGCTTCATCCACGAGCAGGGCGGCGGCGGCGGGGTCAAAGACGACCCCTTTGACCCGATCCAGGGCGCGCGGAAGCAGTCTGCGGGTCGGACCTCGGTAGGGGACCGGCACAACAACGGTGGGACCAAAGTGTTCCCTGAGCGCGCCAGCAGCGACCTGGGGTTCCTCCAAATCGACTGCGCGCCCAGCAACTCGGACTTCTTCTTGAACTGGGGCTACACATACCGGGGCGTCATCTTCCCCACGCTGCGGAACGCCTTTAAGTCCCGCGACTTGGAGCGGCTCTACCAGCGCTACTTCTTGGGCCAGAGGCGCAAATCCGTGGTGGTGATGAACATCCTGGACGTGGTGACCAAACTCACCCTGCTGGTGCTGCACCTCACCCTGGCATCCAGCCCCATGGACCCCATCAAGGGGATGCTGCTGGGCTTTTTCACCGGCATAGAGGTGGTCATTTGTGCCTTAGTGGTGGTGCGGAAGGACACCACCTCGCACAGCTACCTGCAGTACAGTGGAGTGGTCACCTGGGTGGCAATGGCCACGCAGATCCTGGCGGCCGGCCTGGGCTACGGTCTGCTGGGGGACGGGGTGGGGTATGTTCTTTTTACGCTGTTCGCCACCTACAGCATGCTGCCGCTGCCGCTCACCTGGGCTATCCTGGCCGGGCTCTTCACCTCCGGGCTGCACATCCTGGTCCAGCTGCTCATCTCCGAGAGCGCACAGCTCTTCACTAACCAAGTGAGTCTTTCATCCTCTCAAAACTGAACTCATCCACTCTATCTCCTTTTCTCTCTCCTCTTTTTCTTCCATTCAGTCCTATTTTTCTTTTACCCTCATGCTATCCACCACTTTGCTGCTCTTTAAGTTTCTGGACTTGGTTTCAGGGAAATGAGATCTCCTTCCCCTCTCTTACATATGTAAAACGAAAGACAAATTCCCATGAACCTTTTAATGTAGTCCTGCATCTACGAGAGTCTGGGGATGCGTGGAAATCCACGCGCTGCTCGTGGTTTGTGTTTTTGTAATGAACTGTGGCAGTTCGATTGTGCAGTTTCTGTGATTGCTGAGTTTTCAGCACCAGGAGCTGTCCACCAAACAGTGTCCGATGATTAGCGCCCTCTACTGGTGGTCATTATATTCGTTTTTCTAGCTGTTGAATCTCGGGTTCTCCACAAAATAAATTCATCATGTTAATTAAACATTTCTCAATCGAATCGTGGATATGAATATGATCTTTAATGTATATTATCAACTGAAAACTGGTCTCAAACCAGTTAATCAAATCACTGATCAGAGTATAAAAGAGACAGATGCACATTAGCAAATTAATAAATATTGATTTGCATCAAAGTGCAACTGGAAAACTGAGCTGAGGGAGGTCTTGCGCAAATCATCAAACCCAAAGCTGCAGTTTCTGTTGTTTTATGTTAAATTAATTACTTGAACCAGTTGCTAATTTATTAAATTTACATTAATTCCTTTTATTTGTTTTCATGCACCTCTTTTTCACAACACATATCATCTTAAGGCACTTTATGAAGACAATTCAATAAAAACATCTAGACAGATTGGTTAGAAGTTGTATATCTAAAGGAAGCCAGCTTATTGCATGGAGTCACTGACTTTGAAGAACTCGCTCCCCCTGGATGAACATGGAGCCACAGCAGACGGTCACTTTATCATTGACTCTGCAGCAGTTTGTCAAACCGGAGTGTTTGTTTTGTTAGCTGAGAACTGTTCTGCAACTGGAATATCCGTTTTCATCCTTTTTCATTTGGCAGGTTACAGGAATATTGCTTTTTTATTGTGATACTAAATGATGAACCATTACAGGGTATCACAATGTCAAGTAGATCTCTAAAACATCCCAGCTGTGGAGTGCATTTATAGTCACCCTCCTACTTTTTACAAACCTTTTTTGAGGGTTTCTCTCTACCAGCCTAATGCCGCGGTTCTCAAAGTGTGTGGCGCGACCCACTGGTGGGGAATTGAGACGTGACAGGTGGGGACACAGCATGTTTACCCTCAGCGTCCAGACTGCAAATAAAGCGCACATGCGCCGGGATTGACGGCGCAGGTTGATCATAAATAACTGAATTTTAAATATTTTATCTTAAATGAATAACGGCGTTTGATTCACACAGCCACATGTTCATGTTTCTGGTTTGGAGTGGAGAGGGAGTATCCACTCATCGGGCAGAGAGCTGTGTGCATTCTTCTTCCCTTTGCCACATCATATCTCTGAGATGGGCTTTTCAGCTGTTGCTTCACTGAAAACAAAGCATGACTTGAGAGTGGCAGTATCAAGCCTGCAACCCCGTTTTGAGAAACTGTGCAATGCAAAACAGGCTCATTGCAGCCACTAATGCAGGGATAAATAGACCTGTCTTGCCAGATGGATTTCACTTCTTTTCTTTTATTAACAGATTGCAGAGTGGCACTTTAATTTTTTCTATCTTTGAGCTTGATACAAATTTTGACACAGCTGCATTTTTATTTTCTTTATTTTTGAGCTTGCTGTTATTTGATGTAGATAGTTTGTATTTATATACTACTTGTTACTTCAATAAAATTGGAACATTTTAAGATTGTTTCATATTTCATTAGCATTGTGTTGGGGCGATGGGGACAGGCGGGGCTTGAAAATTCCCCCTTGTCCAAAGTGGGGAATGACAGAAAAAGTTTGAGAACCACTGGCCTAATGCAACAGGGCAGCTCACGCTCAGTTCAGAGTGCATGCAGAGAACCTGTGAACATTTATTTTCCAAGTCTTGCCCCAAATTTTCACTGATATTTATGGCTGTACTTTGAGTAGGCCATTCTAAAAAATGAATAGACTGGATATAAACCAGTCCACCGCTGCTCTGGCTGAATGTGCATGCTCGTGCTCTGCTGAGAGGTGAGCCTCTGCTGTTCTAGTTTTTGTCATACATAATGTTTTGTATTTATGCCACAGGACCCAAGTTTTTTCTTATTTTGATCATCTTCCGATGTTGCTGTGTCCTTTACAGCTTTAAAACAGGACTTCTTATGGCTTCTTATCAATGGGTTTAGTCTTTCTTCAGAGGGAAGTATTTATTAAGCTCATCACTAATAGTTTGATGTTTCTTATCCGCAAACTCGTTACCCCAGAGTAGATTGCTGCCTGTGACTTTATTTTAAGTAATCTATTTCAGATTACAAAATAAAAAAGTAAAAAAATGTCCAACAGTGCATTATGAGAAGATGATAAAAGTATGCTGAAGTTAAAAGCTTAGATTGTAGGCTGTAAAAAAAGAAAGCTGCTAAAAATGTACTCTTCCTATCAGTTGCTAAAGTCACATTCTTCACAACACTTTGTTTAAAGATGGGATTTTTTTTTTTTTGAGGAAGAGAAGTCATCAACATGCATGTGAAATGGTGTGAGTATATCTCTAACCATTCTACAGCTACTATTTTATTCCTTAATTGTGCACTCTTGCTGAGAAAAGTCCCACTGGAAAAATCTGCTAAATGTGTCAGACAGAAATATCACTGCATTCATGTCTCACAGACTATAACTCATCAGGACAGGTGATCCTTTATTCCTGGAATGGAAACAATTTAACAGGAATTTTAAATAAATACAGCTTAAATAACTTACATTTATATTTTAAATTTTACATATCAGAGCCACAATATCAACTTGTATTTGATATGAACCATTTATCTTCTCTAGATCAATCAGTAGATAGCCTCCTGCTTTTAACTGCTGCAAAGTAAACCTTAGCTTTCCCTTTTACTGTTACCTATCACTGATAATAGCAGCATTCATATTTTCTGTAATATCTCAGCTGGAGGTAAGCCTCCTGTAGAATTAGTTTCTGCCTTTTGCAGCACGATACTACCGGCTGATTCCTCTTCCTATTGTCAAGAGGAATCTGCAAAAAATCAGTCTGTGAGGACCTGAAAGGGATCTTTCTCTGTCCTTGATGAGATTAACCATACTCTCTGCAGGAACTTTCACAAAATGGGTCTAGATTTAATCTGAAGCCTTAATATATCAGACATTAGTTTAAGTGAAGACGTATGCAGCATGAAACATGACCCATGATGCAGAAAGGATCATAAATCGATGCAGTGATGTTGCCATAATTTATACATGGGAGGTCTGAAAGGTTTTTGGACCTCTCTTAAAAGGTTCTGGGGTGTGATGGATATTAAAAATAGAGATTATAAATAACTTGGAATTAAATCAGTTTATTTATATAGCACCAACTCACCACACACCATCTGGAGGGCACTTATAGAGTTATTCAATAAAAAATAAAGACTGATTGGTTAAAAGGTTTCTATCTAAGGTCAGTTTTTCAATTCTAGAAGACTTAAAAACTTTTCTTTTCTTTTCCTGACTAAATTTACTCTGCACAGATCAACTAAAACACACAAAAACTGTCAGATAAAAGGGAAATTTAAAGAAAACTTAAAGACTGCAATGTCTTTGATAATGGGAAGTGTTATGTTGAGGCAACTTTTTACTCAGTTCAAGTGTTTGGACTTCAAAAGGAGTCTATGAGTATCCTACATCTTCGTATTTGCCCTCTCTGCCTGTTAAAGTTCTCCAAATCTGATTCAGTCTGCTGCTGTGTTCAGGTCACTCCAGAGACTTTGTCTGAAAGTTGCTCTTTGTCTTCAGTGTTCTAACCTGGAGTTAGGGGCCAAAACATTCTAGTTGAAAGATACCAGTTAAATCTCAGCATAATGTGAAGACGAGTAACCTCAGATCATGATGCTGCCACCACCATGCTTCACTGTCTTATAGTATTTTATTGGTGGACACCTTTTTGGTTCTAAACCATTGGACCATAACACATTTTCAAATAGGGTGTTCAAGGTCTGGGCAGTTTTCATTGTAATAAAGGGATTCTGTTGCAGACTTTCTCCTTCACTGTGAAATATGGAGAATACAGAAGATAGTTTTCACATGTAGGATCCAACTAGATGTTATCAGCAGCTCCTTTTGTGTTGCTGCGGGCCTTTTGACCTTAAGGACATATAATAATGATTCCTAAATATCTGATTAAATTAAGCAAAAATGTAAAAACAAATTCTTTTTCGGGGAGATGGCTGAAGAAGAGTATTTCAACTGGATTTTGAGACAATATGATGCTTTAACTCTAGCAAGGTAGACTCCTTTGCTTCGATATATATTTTGTATTTTTAAAGAAGGCTGAAAGTTTTAAGCTTTTTAATTTGCATCAGAATCAGCAGAAGATAAATAAAATAAAAAAAAACTTGCATGATTCTAGTTAATGTTGTAAACCTCACTGAGCATGCCAATTTCAGCAGTAGTTCTGCTGTCATCTTGCGTTATTTTACAAAAAAAAGAAAAAGTTAAAAGCCACAGGACCAGAGAGCATTTCACAGGGAAGGTCAGAGGTCAAGAGGCAAGACACTGGCACAACAATCAAACCACAGAGGATTAGCTATTTTACTATACATTAACATTTCCCTGGAATTGATTTGTTGATGAATTAGAGCAGGTATGTCCAAAGTCGGTCCTCAATAGCTGCTGTCCTGCAGTTTTCAAAGGTTTCCTTCACAGCTGATTTCCACTGATGGCTGATTACCTGTTTTTTTTTCCCCTTAACTGCAATCATCAGAATCATCTGTGCTAAAGCAGAGAAACCTTTAACCCCCCTAGTACAGCGCCCTACAGGACAGACCTGATTCAGAGGAAAAACTCAACTAAATGTGTATTTTAGTTATTTTTAAGTGTTGTGATGTGTGTTGATTTTAGGGTTTCTGGGTTTTAATGTTTGGAAGGTTTGTTTTCATGAGGAACAAAATCAGTGCAGTAGGTTTAGAGAAAAACCGACAGTCAGTAAATCACAGACGCATACAGAAATCCAGTTGTATCTAAGTTTAAGCTCTTTATTTTTTTCTACATTAATTAGCTATTCATCTTGGCTAAACGGAGGCAGAACGGGGATACTCTAAGGACTGACTAAGTTTGATGCGATCCACATTGGGTTGGCTAGAAGATCAGGTCGGATCATCTCCAAACTAAACACAAGCTTAATACTTAATACTTAGTTTTTTATGGCTGACAGAGCCCTGGTTGGTGACGTGATAATTAACATCCTGTTTAGCATAAGTCAGTGATCTGTGGGAACGCTCACTGATGAGACTATTAATTAGCTTCCAGCCGTGCTGAGATAAATCTTTGCTTGTGTCTTTACTGTAAGTACTAACCTGCTGAAAACCCTGTGGGGAGGGATTGCTTTATCATCCTGCATCAGAGTCGGTCCACCTGAGAACTCTGACTTGTTCACACGCCCTAACTTATTCCAGCTCCGGTTACCTCTGGTGCTGCATTGGGACAGGTGTGGCCCTGCAGAGGCAGGATTAGGACGGCTCACGCTGCACGCCTGCAGCTGGGAAGACTCAAACAGAGACATCCTGAACTCAAGCAGTGTTAATCTGTCCTCAATGAGAGTGCAGTAGAGTTTAGGAAGAGATGAGAGACTCTGAAATCATTGTTTTAAGCTCTCCTCAAGAGCAGGCTAACATGGGATGTCTTGGATTAGGTAGTTAATGGAAACTTCTCATGTGAGAGATTGAGCAGGGCTGTTCCCACAAAGTCTAGATTCTAGTTAAAACCTTACCAAATCCTTTAAATGTGGAACACATTTTCCTTATTCATCTTTAAAAATGTAAATTGATATCTATGTAAAATAACTCTGATTGGAGTTTTTTGTTGTCTTTTTCGAATTTTACTCATGTCAAGAAGAGCAAATGAAGATAAATGACAATTTTTTTAAAACATCTGCCTTTTTATATCTGTGTATATTCATTAATAAGGTTTTAATTTATGCTCTATACCCCTGTACAAATACAAATTCTTTCTCTGGAGTTCTCAAGTCCCTGGGTGAGGAGCCATATCGCTGGTGTGAAAACTACCACTGCTGCCTTTGCCTTTAGAGACTTCATGATTGTCTGATCGAGCTTCTCCTGGAGCCAACAAGCTGTTTGTTGTCCTCACTGCTGTTAAACAGCAATGAGGTTGTTCTGGTCAGTAAAGAGAAGTCTGTGTGAATAAATGCTAATATGTGGTGTTAAGCGAGTGTTGACATGAAGCTAAGAGCATCATAAATGCGTTAACAGCAGCGTGTATTCTCCTCACACACACCCTGAGCTGGGGTTGCAGTGATTAGCTGCACTTCCTATTCCTCTTTCAAGGTCACACCGAGCTCACCAGAGCGCCGGCTGCACTGAGGAGATAGAGGCGGGAAAATAAACGGGGGGAAAAAAAGCCAAGTGTGGATTTGACACGGAGACAACACGTGTGTTTTCCATCTCCTTGCCCTCAACACGCCCTT